>NC_137101.1:54636966-55232527 GCF_949357685.1 Gobio gobio | reverse complement strand
CTTAGGATTAATATCCATCCATCCATCTTCTTCCGCTTATCCGGGGCCGGGTCGCGGGGGCAGCAGTCTAAGCAGAGATGCCCAGACTTCCCTCTCCCTAGACACTTCCTCCAGCTCTTCCGGGGGGACACCGAGGCGTTCCAAGGCCAGCCGGGAGACATAGTCCCTCCAGCGTGTCCTTGGTCTTCCCCGGGGCCTCCTCCCGGTTGGACATGCCCGAAACACCTTCCCGGGAAGGCGTTCAGGAGGCATCCGGAACAGATGCCCGAGCCACCTCAGCTGTCCCCTCTCGATGTGGAGGAGCAGCGGCTCTACTCCGAGTTCCTCCCGAGTGACTGAGCTTCTCACCCTATCTCTAAGGGAGCGCCCAGCCACCCTGCGAAGAAAGCTCATTTCGGCCGCCTGTATCCGGGATCTTGTCCTTTCGGTCATGACCCAAAGCTCATGACCATAGGTGAGAGTAGGAACGTAGATTGACCGGTAAATCGAGAGCTTCGCCTTACGGCTTAGCTCTTTCTTCACCACGACAGACCGGTACATCGACCGCATTACTGCAGAAGCTGCACCGATCCGTCTTTCAATCTCCCGTTCCATCCTCCCCTCACTCGTGAACAAGACCCCTAGATACTTGAACTCCTCCACTTGGGGCAGGAACTCTCCACCAACCTGAAGTGGGCAAGCCACCCTTTTCCGACTGAGGACCATGGCCTCGGATTTGGAGGTGCTGATCCCCATCCCAGCCGCTTCACACTTGGCTGCAAACCGTCCCAGTGCATGCTGAAGGTCCTGGTTAGAAGGGGCCAACACGACAATGTCATCCGCAAAGAGCAGAGACGAAACCGTGTGGTCCCCAAACCTGACACCCTCCGGCCCTTGGCTGCGCCTAGAAATTCTGTCCATAAAAATTATGAACAGAACCGGCGACAAAGGGCAGCCCTGCCGGAGTCCAACATGCACCGGGAACAAGTCTGACTTACTGCCGGCAATGCGGACCAAACTCCTGCTTCGGTCATACAGGGACCGGACAGCCCTCAGCAAAGGACCCCGGACCCCATATTCCCCCAGCACCCTCCACAGGACGCCGCGAGGGACACAGTCGAATGCCTTCTCCAAATCCACAAAACAAATGTGGACTGGTTGGGCAAACTCCCATGAACCCTCCAGCACCCTGTAGAGGGTATAGAGCTGGTCCAGTGTTCCACGACCAGGACGAAAACCACACTGTTCCTCCTGAATCCGAGGTTCCACTATCGGCCGAATTCTCCTCTCCAGTACCCTGGCATAGACTTTCCCGGGGAGGCTGAGAAGTGTGATCCCCCTATAGTTGGAACACACCCTCCGGTCCCCCTTCTTAAAAAGAGGGACCACCACCCCGGTCTGCCATACCAGAGGCACTGTCCCCGACCGCCACGCGATGCTGCAGAGGCGTGTCAGCCAAGACAGCCCCACAACATCCAGAGACTTGAGGTACTCAGGGCGGATCTCATCCACCCCCGGTGCCTTGCCACCGAGGAGTTTCTTGACCACCTCGGTGACTTCAGCTTGGGTGATGGACGAGTCCTCCTCTGAGCCCCCAGCCTCTGCTTCCCCAATGGAAGACGTGACGGCGGGATTGAGGAGATCCTCGAAGTATTCCTTCCACCGTCCGACAACATCCCCAGTTGAGGTCAACAGCCGCCCATCGCCACTGTAAACAGCGTTGGTAGGGCACTGCTTCCCCCTCCTGAGGCACCGGACGGTTTGCCAGAATCTCTTCGAGACCAGCCGATAGTCCTTTTCCATGGCCTCACCGAACTCCTCCCAGGCCCGAGTTTTTGCCTCCACAACCACCCGGGCTGCAGTCCGTTTAGCCTGTCGGTACCTGTCAGCTGCTTCAGGAGTCCCACAAGCCAGCCAGGCCCGATAGGACTCCTTCTTCAGCTTGACGGCATCCCTTACTTCCGGTGTCCACCACCGGGTTCGGGGATTGCCGCCTCGACAGGCACCGGAGGCGGCAATTGTACTGTTGAAAGTATATATATATTTTTTTTTAATCGAATATTCTTCATATCATTAACGTTGCTTTTATTTTAAAAGAATGGAATTTGTTTTAATGGGATTCGGTTTGATTTATTGCTTCCTTTTAAGAGTATAAGAACAGGCAGCTTTCGCGACCAATGAGAAACGGTCTGGCACGCCCCCTACCGTCTGACACGCCCCCTACCGTCCGACCAATGAGAAACGGTCTGGCACGCCCCCTACCGTCTGACACGCCCCCTACCGTCCGACCAATGAGTGACCGTCCGGCACGCCCCCTACCGTCCGGCACGCCCCCTACCATCCGGCACGCCCCCTACCGTCTGGCACGCCCCCTACCGTCCGACCAATGAGTGACCGTCCGGCACGCCCCCTACCGTCCGGCACGCCCCCTACCGTCTGCCACGCCCCCTACCGTCCGACCAATGAGTGACCGTCCGGCACGCCCCCTACCGTCCGACCAATGAGTGACCGTCCGGCACGCCCCCTACCGTCCGGCACGCCCCCTACCGTCTGGCACGCCCCCTACTGTCCGACCAATGAGTGACCGTCCGGCACGCCCCGGCACGCCCCCTACCGTCCGGCACGCCCAGTACTCCAAGCTGCAGTTACCCATACTTGAAACTGCTACTGCAAGGTTTGTTGATATTTCCAAACAAAACGTTTATGTAGCATATGCTACCTAAACCTGCAGTGGCAGTTATTTTCTCAGTTCACTGCAAGCAGCACAATGAGAAGAAGGAGGTTTAGTGCAGCAGAAACCCTGGATATTCTCCTGAAATCCAGTGGGGAGGAAGGAGACCAGACAAACTGTGGTTTGGAAAATGCAGACAATATATCTGCAAAGAACATTCAGTTACAATTACCTGCTGCCACAAGTGCATGTAAATATGTAAATAGTGTAAATAACTATTATTGTTTGTTCTTGTCACTTATTTAGTTATTTTATGTATGTTATTACCTGTTTGGTACTAATTAGTTATTTAAATTTGATGTTTTGTGTTTGAAATAAATGATAAATGATCTACTACTTTGTCTTTTCCTTATAGCATGGTCATATTTATCTAAGCATATTTTGGCATCTTTGTATAGTCTCACCTAACACAGATATATATATTTTTAAATTACAATTTTAACTTGTGATAGTCAAAAAAACTTAAGAGGTCAAATTCATTTTATACAGTGGTTCATAGAGTTCAGCCTATATATGCAGCCATTAAGTACTATAGCCATCTAGTGGCTATTGATTGTTTTTTTGTTGTTAATTTAATACCAAAATAAGACACCAGGTGACAGCAAAGTCACTTCATCTTTAGGTTTTAACTCTAAGAACTTATTGGAATGATATTTTAATGTAGTTAAAACAAATAAAAATAAAAACATAAAAATAAGCATAATTTACATAGAAAATATGGTACTTTTTGAAGTAAATAAAAATTAAAAAAACACCATAAATGGATAGACAAAACTTTATCGAAGACAGTGATATAACATTTATAATAAATAAAAAATAGAATCACACCTGAGTCCTCTGTGCCCACATTTGTCCACAATTACAGGATTAAGGGCTATAAAGTGAATACGGTTTGAGGGTTAAGTAAATATGTGAATACTTATCCTTGCCTTAATACAAAGACTAGAAATGCGTAAATGTGTTAAGACATTTTAATAAAGTATTATATCACATAACATGAATGTTTGTGGAAAATGCAAATATAGCAAAGGACATAACTTAAAGTTGGGCAACATGCAAATAAGGAGGGGCTGACAAACAATCATCATTAGCTGAGGCAAAACTTCTGTCATTCACTACTGATCATTGCTGTTGTCAATTACATGCTCTATTATAGTGTAATTAGTTCATTCTGAACAGGCTTTATAAATAACACACAATGTAGGCTATTTTTTTTAAGCAGTGTTTGCTTGTGTTCAGGATCTCTGGTAGGCCTAATTGCAAGTTTAACTTCTTTAACTACTTTCATAATTTTATTATGTGCAATTGCAGTGCTTTCACAATAATCAGATCAATGTTTTAAATCCAGTTTAAGCTAAGGATTAGAAAGAAAAAAAATGTTATTTTGATAGAAAAAAAAATGAGAAAAAAAGTAATTATTTATGCAGCAATTTGTGGAGTTGTGTAGGTTATTTATACACAACTCCACACAGTTAATGTTTTTTTTAGTGTCTTGATTCATTCATTCGTTGTTTTGCAGGATTTGTTTTCGATAGGCCCATTCCAGTTTTCACTTGATTTTCAAGGATGAGTGCACACAGGTCAGCATTCAATCAATCAACCAAACAATCTAAAATGCTGTGATGAACCAATGTACAAGTCGGACAATGATAGGCTGATGTGTGGTATAAAAGACACTTTTTTGAACCGTTTTATAAATTTATATCTATAAGACAAACATAAAACAATGAATTTTAATTATCGGAATGATTGTATTTATAATATATAATTTATCTTAAAACAATAACTGTATAATAATTGTAAATAAAACATTTTTATAATTATATATTTTATATACACATTATTTTATGGGTGTGTTAAATCATTTAAATAGAATTATTTATAAATATTCATTATTATTATTAATAAATTGTCATTTTACAGATGGTAGTCAAGCAAAACCGCCGTGTTACGGCTTTTTTAAGTTGATAGAATTACTTTTTTTTTTTTTTTTAAGTGGGGATTATTAGAACGACATTTCTCAAGCAACAAAATATTATGGACACATTATGTAAATAAGACTTTCATTGTGTAGCCATCCTCAGTGGTTGTATTTAAATGATTGACAACTTCAGTGATTTAAAAAGAAAACGTTTTTCTCTGTAGCCTGCAATCCATTTATGATTTTCATAAATCTTTTTTTTTTTCATTTGTTCCTTGAATCTGCTAAATTATCACTCACGAAATTTAAGACTGACAGTGATAACCAACGGATGAAAAATGCACATTCGCGTTGAAATTTGATTTATCTAAATATGTTTGTCCCTTTAATTAAATGCATTGATGTGAGCATGTTGCATTTAATATGTAAAATAATAAACATATAATTTAAATCTGTGTAACCTTTCATATGTATTACAGTATCTCAGTTAATAAGTAGGTGAAATAAGCTGTTAATTAAGACTAAAACTAAAATAAGCGACACAAAACTGCCTTATTTCCTTATGTAATGGCTTTTTGGAGTTCACTTCACTTCACTTCACTTCACAAAAAAAATAGGCTACAACATTTTCGTTGTAAATTTCCCTGTAATTTTTGTTTAGAAAAGAATGATACAATTCGAAAATGTAATAATTGTAGAATTATGAACCTAATCGTGATGCATCATTATTTAGCCTACATCTTTAACGTATTCTGCTGTTTACTGTGAATTTAAACTATTACTTTTGGACAGCACAAAGGTAAAACTGCACTTTATCTCATGGAGGCACATTTTCTAACTGAAAGTATATTTATAATTTATTTAAATGTGCATATATTTTGATTCCAGATTCTGCACTTTCACCACATTTGGAAAGGCAAGTGTTACAGTAAACTCACACAAAATGTGCATTTTCCCTTAAACATTGTATTATGCAACTGTTTGTCACACATACATTTGTTGCTTAAAGGCATAGTGTCATATAATAATTATTTTCTTTGATTTCAAAGGCAAGGAGAACTTCTAAAAATCTACAGGAAATTGCAACAAGCATAGATAAATTTGCAGTACCTGGGACTACTATTAAGAACTACAGTGTTCACAAAGCTGCTGGCTTTTGGGACAACGTATGCAAAGATTTGCAAGTGCCAAATACACTTGCAAATCGCAAAAAAATTCAGGCATCCCTGCTTCTTCTGAAGGTAATTTGTCATTAGGTTGACTAGAATCAACCTGCTGAGCATTTCAGCATTATTATTGGTTCTTGTGAAGCATCACTATTGTCACATATTGGCGAGAGAACACTTTTCTATGTCCATTTTCTTTTCTTTCTTTTCTTTTTTTATATTATACATTTAGGCCTACATATATGCCAGGTTGAAATATGAGTCTTTAGTTGTACAGTTTGCAATTGTACTGTTATTAAAACAGAATGCCATTAGATCAACTCCACAAATCCATATTTAGCCATTCGTTTCAAAGACATTTTACTTTTTTTACATTTATGAAAAGTGATTACTTTGGATGTCAAAGAGGGAAGTCTGGGCATCTCTGCTTAGACTGCTGCCCCCGCGACCCGGCCCTGGATAAAGCAGAAGAAGATGGATGGATGGATGGATGGTGTTTTGTTTTCTTTTGTACAAAGCTCTTACGTTGATTCCCCGAAGTTTCATGGTGGTACTTATGGCATCCAATGGTGATCGCATCTGTGACGGATATTCAATAAAGTGTGGGAATCATCAGTTGAAGAGTCAAACATTTCTTAAGCCAGGGAGCTACAAGGTTTGATTTTGGAGTCAGACCTGAGTTTCAGTTGTTGTGGCAAAGCAATAACTAAATCAGCATACTATCATCTCAAAAATATATCAAGAATTAGATGTTTTGTTTCCAGGCAATACCACCAGCAGGGTGGACTATTGTTATGGTCTTCTCACTGTCCTTCCCAAAAAGACCATTAGACAGCTGCAGCTCACACAGAACTGCTGCCAGGATCCTGAGCAGAACCAGAAGATATGACCATATCACACCAGTCCTCAGGTCTTTACACTGGCTTCCAGTTACATTTAGGATCGATTTTAAAATAATATTACTGGTATATAAATCACTTAATGGCCTAGGACATCAGTACATTGCAGATATGCTGATGGAATGCAACAGATCACTCAGATCATCAGGATCAAGCCAGTTAGAAATACCAAGGGTTCACTCAAAGCAAGGAGAGTCTGCTTTTAGCCATTATGCCAGCCGTAGCTGGAACCAGCTTCCAGAACAGATCAGATGTGCTCCAACAGTAGCCACATTCAAATCCAGACCCAAAACACATCTGAAGCTACATTTACTGAATGAGCACTGTGCCACTTGAAAGGTGGATTCTGAAATCCACTGCCACTTCAATATACCTGTAGATAACCAAATTAAATTTATAATCAAAGCCTTAATATTTATCCTCCTATATTATTATAATGATTTTTTTATGATATTACTTAATCAATAGAACCACTGATTGTTTCTTCATACATGTTTTCTAAAGTTTGTATTTGGTCTCTGATTGGTGACTGAGTGTCTGTCCTAGGGATGTGTCGCAAAAGCATCAATAAGTGCTATATGGACACGTGAACCTGATTAACTGACAATGTGTGGAAATTTACCATGACTGTTCATTTTCACTGAGCCAATCAAAATCATCCACCTTGCAGTAATGACGTGACTAGACCTTGAAAACAGTATAACTGTTGAGAGAGCGCGGCCTATGAACTCCTTCCTTGTGAGACTTGAAGCTGGCTTCTGCTGATGAAACTACAAACTATTCTTCAGTAAAATGTTCTTTAATTAATTGCACCCCTGACTCTTGGTCTTCAATTTTCATAACTGGTCTTGGGTCCGAAACTGTTATCCTCTAACACACTGTGTCCAACTGATTGCACTTTATCTTATCTATGTATCATCTTTTTATAACGGTTTTTTTTATTTATTTAAACTTGTTTTTATCTTTGGTTATTGTTATTTGCTTTCTTTAACATGGTATTTTTATTAAGTCCTGATTATCAATATTTTAATAACTTTTCTATGTAAAGCATTAGGGCTGAGCGGTATATCGAGTTTGTACAATATACACTCACCTAAATGATTATTAGGAACACCATACTAATACTGTGTTTGACCCCCCTTTCGCCTTCAGAACTGACTTAATTCTACGTGATTCAACAAGGTGCTGAAAGCATTCTTTAGAAATGTTGGCCCATATTAATAGAGGTTTGTGGAATGCACATCCAGGGCACGAAGCTCCCGTTCCACCACATCCCAAAGATGCTCTATTGGGTTGAGATCTGGTGACTGTGGGGGCCATTTTAGTACAGTGAACTCATTGTCATGTTCAAGAAACCAATTTGAAATGATTCAAGCTTTGTGACGGTGCATTATCCTGCTGGAAGTAGCTATCAGAGAATGGGTACATGGTGGTCATAAAGGGATGGAGATGGTCAGAAACAATGCTCAGGTAGGCCGTGGCATTTAAACCATGCCCAATTGGCACTAAGAGGCCTAAAGTGTGCCAAGAAAACATCCCCCACACCATTACACCACCACCACCAGCCTGCACAGTGGTAACAAGGCATGATGGATCCATGTTCTCATTCTGTTTACGCCAAATTCTGACTCTACCATCTGAATGTCTCAACAGAAATCGAGACTCATCAGACCAGGCAACATTTTTCCAGTCTCCAACTGTCCAATTTTGGTGAGCTCGTGCAAATTGTAGCCTCTTTTTCCTATTTGTAGTGGAGATGAGTGGTACCCGGTGGGGTCTTCTGCTGTTGTAGCCCATCCGCCTCAAGGTTGTGCGTGTTGTGGCTTCACAAATGCTTTGCTGCATAGCTCGGTTGTAACGAGTGGTTATTTCAGTCAAAGTTGCTCTTCTATCAGCTTGAATCAGTCAGCCCATTCTCCTCTGACCTCTAGCATCAACAAGGCATTTTCGCTTACAGGACTGCCGCATACTGGATGTTTTTCCCTTTTCACACCATTCTTTGTAAACCCTAGAAATGATTGTGCGTGAAAATCCCAGTAACTGAGCAGATTGGGAAATACTCAGACCGGCCCGTCTGGCACCAACAACCATGCCACGCTCAAAATTGCTTAAATCACCTTTCTTTCCAATTCTGACATTCAGTTTGCAGTTCAGGAGATTGCCTTGACCAGGACCACACCCCTAAATGCATTGAAGCAACTGCCATGTGATTGGTTGATTAGATAATTGCATTAATGAGAAATTGAACAGGTGTTCCTAATAATCCTTTAGGTGAGTGTATATTGATACTTTTTTTAGAGACAATATGGAATGAGGCAATACCGTTTATATCGATATACAGTAGATTGATACGAACGCATCTGAAAAATAGCGGAGTACACAGAATGAGCTGATGCAGGGAAAGTACACAATACAATTTGTCCTCAACAAGACACATGCTTTATATTAAGGGCTTCAAAATACCTGGATATAGTCAGATATAGTTGACCCGTATAGTTTAAAGCAGCTTGCCCTGTTAGATGCTCTGAGAGATACTTGTGCTGACAGACAGATAAATAGCCTATTTGTTCTGTTTAATGTGTTTGAAATGTGGTGCTTTCCTCAGTGCATAACTTACATTTCACAGGTATATTCTCCATCAGTAAATGTTAGAAAGTCATGCAAATATGTCCATTTTATGTTCATTTTTCGTTTAGTGAATTTAAAAACAAAATTATTAATTGTAAACCTCCAATTTGCACACAATATAGCCTACATTACATTCACTGTATTGGTTTATAGCTTTCAATATCAACATTGTTTTTAGGACATTACTGGGCAGGATGTAAAAAAAATATATATAAAAAAATGTTTTATACCTATTTTTGTATCCAAATAGAAAAACTTAGAAAATACCGGGATGTATACCGTGTAGCGCCATTCAACCAAAAAATACAGATATGATTTTTTGGTTATATCGCCCAGTCCTATAAAGCATTTTGATTTACCATTGTGTATGAAATGTGATATATAAATAAACATGCCTTGCATATTTAACTTTACCACCATAGCCTAGTAAAGTGCTGACTTTGTACTTTTGACTGAATGGTTTGCTTTATTTCTTATTGGAGAGCTTCCTATACCTTTTACTTATACTTTTATAATGGCCATTATTGATTATTAAAACTGACGTTTAACAAAAAGAGAGTTGTGTTTGCATTATTTCATTTTATTACAGTGAAGATAATCAGAGTACATATTCACATATTGCCTGAACCACATATTTATAGGTTGAATGTTATATTTCATTTTGTTTAAAATATGCATGCAGTGAAGATAATCAAAGTACGCTTTGCCTGGACCACATTTGTGTGGCTATTTATGTCTAAGATTCTTAAAAAAAACAAAAATATTATCGTTGCTTTATGATATTAATATTGAACCACTGTACTCACATAAACTGATTTAAATATGTGTTTGGTACATTAATGAATCTTGAGAGTGTACATTTCTGTGCTCCCTATGGAGGCCTCACTGAGCCTTCAGATTTCAACAAAAATATCTTCATTTGTGTTCCTCAGATGAACGGAGGTCTTACAGGTGTGGAACGGCATGAGGGTGAGGAATAAATTACATTTCATTTTTGGGTGAACTAACCCTGGCCAGCCTTTTGCGGATATAACAGCTTCAACTCTTCTGGGAAGGCTTTCCACAAGGTTTAGGAGTGTGTTTATGGGATTTTATTTTATTTTATCATTCTTCTAGAAGCACATTTGTGAGGTCAGGCACTGATGTTGGAAGAGAAGGCTTGGCTCACTGTCTCTGCTCTAATTCATCTCAAAGGTGTTCTATCGGGTTGAGGTCAGGACTCTGTGCAGGCCAGTCAAGTTCCTCCACACCAAACTCGCTCATCCATGTCTTTATGGATCTTGCTTTGTTTTGTAAGGCTTCTCTCCAGTGTGAATTCTCATGTGGACTTTAAGGTATCCTTTATTTCCAAAACTCTTTCCACACTGTTGGCAGGTGTAAGGCTTCTCTCCAGTGTGAATTCTCATGTGTTCCTCAAGGGTTCCTTTATGGGTGAAACTCTTTCCACACTGTTGGCAGGTGTAAGGCTTCTCTCCAGTGTGAATTCTCATGTGTACCTTAAGGGTTCCTTTATGAGTGAAACTCTTTCCACACTGTTGGCAGGTGTGAGGCTTCTCTCCAGTGTGAATTTTAATGTGTTTCTCAAGGGTTACTTTTTGAGTGAAACTCTTTCCACACTGTTGGCAAGTGTGAGGCTTCTCTCCAGTGTGAATTCTCATGTGTACATTAAGGGTTCCTTTATCAGTGAAACTCTTTCCACACTGTTGGCAGGTGTAAGGCTTCTCTCCAGTGTGAATTTTAATGTGTTCCTTAAGGGTTACTTTATGAGTGAAACTCTTTCCACACTGTTGGCAGGTGTGAGGCTTCTCTCCAGTGTGAATTTTAATGTGTTCCTCAAGGTTTCCTTTAAGAGTGAAACTCTTTCCACAATGAGGGCAGGTGTAAGGCTTCTCTCCAGCGTGAAGTCTCGTGTGGCCTTTAAGGCTTTCTTTTCGAGTGAAATTCTTTCCACATTGTTGGCAGGTGTAAGGCTTATCTCCAGTGTGAATTCTCATGTGGACTTTAAGGTTTCCTTTACTTCTGAAACTCTTTCCACACTGTTGGCAGGTGTAAGGCTTCTTTCCATTGTGAAGTCTCATGTGGACTTTAAGGTTTCCTTTATTTCTGCAACTCTTTCCACACTGTGGGCAGGTTAAATGACTTTTAGTCCCTGTCTTTTGAGCTCTTTTTTGTGAGGAAGTCTTTTTAGCCTGTGTTGATCTTTCTCCAGTCATGAAATCATGATGTTTATCATAATGGCCTTTCTCTTCTTCGCTTTCATTGAGTTCATGACTTGACTCTTTCAATGCCATGAGATCTAAGGCAGAAACAGACATAAAACAATTTAGACATTTAAAGCATCAATAGCAGGGTATAGGGTAGTATGATATATAACCCATCCTAGTTGCTGCATTTACGTTCCCTAGCGCCCACAACATCAACACCTGTCTGAAAGTATACTAGAAGAGCAGCATGTAACCAAGTAGCTCCCTTTTTAGGTACTAAATCGTAATCGGAGGCTGACAAGAGGTCAGCCCTCTTGACAACTGACAAAACATTGACAACTTAAAGCTGTTATTGATGTTTGTAGCACAATATTTGACCGGAAGGGTAACATTGACGGTTATTTTCGTCAGTTAAAGCTTGTTAGATCTAGCATTCTGCGTCCTTTGAATCAGACACAGAGATAAAGTAGTGCATAAGATTACATTTATTTGATTGAATGGATTCTAGCATTTATTTTAATTAATTATCGAGAGAGAGAGAGAGAGAGAGAGAGAGAGAGAGAGAGAGAGAGAGAGATTCGTACCTGTGTGACTGCATCTGTTCAGCGTCTCTCTTAATGAAGATGTGTGTTTATTACTTAAAAATAGCGATGTAACTCCATCGTTGCTGAGAAATATAATGAAGTGATCCAGTAACTTAGCTATTTTATTGCTGTAGCAGTACGAACTGCTACACACCCCTCCTCTATGGTGTCCGCCAGAGGAATCTGTGCTCTGCGCTTGACATGGAATCACCGGTGCCTGACCCATTATTTCCTGGTCCTGCCGGACCCGCCCCAAGATGTTTACATCGGAGCAGACCTCCTGGTTTGCCTCCGGGCTCTTGTGGACACGTTTAACAAAGTGGTATGGGCCCCATCGACTTTACAGCCACACGTTTCCATCAGTCATGACAACCTCATGTCAGGACAGACCATCCTGGAGGTCTGCACCCTAGTCAAGGAACGGTGATACCAGCATACACCAAAGGGGTCGCTGTTCGGCTCAACATGCGATGTGGTCAAACCTTAAACCACACGCTGGGTTTCTTCCAACCCTCACCTGAGTGTGTGGAACTCGGACTCACACTTGAAGCCACACCCCTCACTGAAATGTCATCTCGTGTAGTCTACATCCTCTTCAACAACTGCACAGCAACTGACATCAACATTCCCAAGGCCTACCAGCTAAGATGGCTAGTGAGCCATGACTTTCATGACTTTGAACTTGTACTACCCATCATTGGGTCCATTCCACCTGCACTGATACCGGAAGGGAGTACAGATAACACACTGTTCACTGCACCCTTCAAGTTCATTGCCATCACGTCTGTCATGTCGATGACCAAAGACCAGGTGTGCCGAACGGAGCTGACCGAGGACAGTCACCTCGCAGTATACACAGTCTCCCACCAGGCTGTCGGTGAGACTGATGAACCTGCTACACCTCTCAATACCAACCTGACTGATGACACATACGGAGGAACCGTACCCAGGTTTTGAGTCCCAAGTACAGCAAATTCTACGAGACGCTGACGCGCTCCAGAGCGAGACAGACCGTCAAAGACTCAGACTCAGTCCTTTATAAGTTCAAAGAATCATTTGCCAAAGACTCTTTAGACTGTGGTCTCACCAACCTCCACACGGTGCGCATCCCAACGCACCCTGATGCGCCTCCCACTTTCGTCAAGCAATACAACATTCCCATCGCCTCACACGAACCAGTGCAGGAGATCATCGAATCCATGCTTGAGGAAGGTGTCATCTGTCCTTGCAACAGTACCTATTCGAGTCCAATCTGGCCGGTCCTGAAATCCAGCGGCAAATGGAGACCCACGATTGATTACCGGAGACTGAATCAACAGGTGCCGTTGTCAAGATGGCCTATGACCCAGCTAGAACAAGAAAAACAAGAAAAAAGGGGAGCCACAATCTTCTCTACATTTGATGTGGCCTCTGGATTCTGGACCATTCCGGTGCACCCAGAAGACCAACACAAGCTAGCATTCACATTCGGCAACCGACAATTCACTTTCAACAGGTGTCCGTTCGGCTATGCCAACTCACCAGCTGAGTTCAACATCTTTCTGAACAAAGCCTGTCCAGACGCCAGAGTAAGAGACAACCTGATCTATGTAGATGACGTTCTCATGAAGAGCACAACGGTGGCCGACCACCTGAACGAAATGACTATGTTTTGAACCAGCTATCCGCAGCCGGTGCCAAGATCGCCCTCCACAAAGGACAGTGGTGCCGGACCAAGGTCAACTACGTGGGCCTGCTAGTCGGATCCCAAGGCATTGAACCTCAGTCAAACCGTATTCATGCCATTCAAAACATCAAGCCTCCTACTAACGTCTCTGAGCTGCGCAGTTTTCTAGGGGTATGCAATTATTCCCGACAGTTCAACGAAAACTACTCAGACATTGCCAGACCTCTAACAGCCCTGCTGAAGAAAGACTGCCCTTTCCTCTGGTCAGACGCTCAAGAACACGCCATGACGGCACTAAAAAGACATTTATGCACAGCTCCATTCCTTGCTTACCCCGATCCACAGAAGGAATTCTACCTGGAAGCCGGGTTTTCCGACCAATGTCTCAGCGCTGGCCTATATCAACGACATGACCAAGACAAGAAGGTGGTCGCATATGCCAGAAAAACGCTTCTCCCACCAAAGTGCAAGTTCTCAGACTGTGAAAAAGCTCTGTTCTGCACGGTGTGGACCATTCAACGATTCTCCAACTACATTGGGGCACAGAAAGTTATCATTGAGACTTGCCACCAGCCCGTAATGTTCCTCAACAGCCAACGCATCCGAGATGGCGTTGTCACTAATTCACGTATAGCCACGTGGTTAATGGCCCTCCAGGGACGCAACGTTGAGGCACGGTATGCACAGAATCAAAAGTCTGCACTGGGCAATGGCCTGGCTGCATGCCAAAACTGCTCTGATAACACGCCTGTTGCTGCAGCGGATGCACAAGAACCCCAACAACAACAACTGACCTGCCACAGATACTTTGAACCGAATGCGTGCCAGGGCATGCCCACGGCCTACATCGATGGGTGCTCCTACAACCACGACGGCATCCTCAAGGCAGGTGCAGGAGTGCTGTGGGTGAACGATAAGCCGTGCCCACCACAACGCTTCAAGTTGGTCCCCAGTCATCGCAATATGCAGAGATAGCAGCTATCCTCATAGCCCTACAGATCGCATCAGCCCATGACATCAGAGAACTGCTCATCTGTTCAGACTCTAACTATGCCAGACTCAGATTCGTGTGCCACCTTCAAAGCTGGAAACAGAATGGTTTCAAAACCGCTAACAACAAACCAGTCAAACACCAACACCTGTTCCAGGAATGTGACAACATCACAAGAACACGACCTGACAGTGTACTGGAAGAAGGTAAAAGCACACTCGAAGCTACCAGGTCTTGACAAAGACTTAAATGACCAAACTGACGCCCTCGTCAAAACGGGCGTACTACACAGCGACATGTGGGTACCCCCAAACCCCACATCCAGCCCCAACGTTGCAGTGCCAACCCGCAGCAAGCGACCGGCACCGGCTACAATGCCCGCCTCGCAGCCGCTATCGCTTACTCAGCAGATTTCCAACAACGACATTGCGGATATGCAAGCCTCTGACACTGCAATAAAGACAATTATTGACCACCTCTCTGACCCCTCCTGCCACCCTATCGCTGACTCTGAGCTCACTGATGACTCAGGCCTCAGACATTTACATAACTCCAGACACATGTTGCGTATACAGGACAACATTCTGTGGTTTGCGCCCGATGACAGCACAGCGCCAAGGCTTGTGGTGCCACAGTCGCAAAGGGGGGTGATGCTAATGTACGCCCACGACACACCATGTGCTGGACACCACGGCACCAGAGCCACGTATGACACACTGAAACAGGTGGCATATTGGCCCGGGATGCAACAAGATGTGGCAGAGTATGTCAGAGAGTGCCTGGTTTGCTGCCAGTTCCAACCAGCAAACCCGAACCACAGAGCCCCACTGCAATGCAGAGGGATCACGTTCCTGTGGTCAGACCTACAAATCGACTGGGTGGGACCCCTGCCCAGGTCCGCAAGAGGCAACAAGTACTTCCTCACGGTGGTCTGCCAGTTTACAAATGTGTCTGCCAGCACCCAACGACACCGCCCAAACCACGGCATACCTCCTGATGAACCACATTTTCTCCCGGTTTTGATTGCCACTGAGAGTCAACTCAGACAGAGGCACCCATTTCACGGCCGAGATCATGCAACAGATCTGGAAATGCCAAATAGGAGTACGGGCTAAACTTCACGTAAGCCACCATCCAATCTCGTCCGGCCAGGTCGAGAGATCGAACCGAACGGTGGTCGCCATGTTGAAAAAGTATGTGTCTGCTAACCAGAAGGACTGGGATATGAAACTGAGATGACTCTGCCACTTCACTTTCTGTACCAACCCGGAGACTCCAATCTTGTCACCGCTTACACTACATTCCAGTACCTCGAGGAGCTCCATAGACACTTAAAAGCAACCTTCGCTTTTGCCCAACAACACCTGCAGAAAAGCGCTGAAGGTCAGAAAGCATATTACGACCGGGGAGCATCACACCAGGAACTGGATGTGGGCGACAAGGTCTTGTACTACTGTTCAACCCGCCACCTTTGACAGGCCCCCGGCGTTTGTCAAAGAAATTTCTGCCTCACTGGACGGGACCACATGAGAGTAGGAACAAACTCTCCCCAGTAGCGTACCAGCTAAACCGGGGCCCAGAGAACCAGTTCTCAAATGGGTCCACCGGAACCAGATTAAGAGACATGTGGCCACTAGCAGAGAAAGACGGGGAGGGGCCAATGCAAGCTAAAACTCAATAACCGAAGTGAAAAGACTGTCACATTCAACCCGGGACAAACCTTGCTGACCTGTTCCTTCTCTCTCTCCCCTGCTCCTCCCTACCGCTCTCTCTCTCTTGCCTGTAATAGGATGCGGCTGTGGATCATCCTCCTGTGCCTCCAGTCAACCAGAGGCCAGCCGCCACCAGACATCATCACCCCAGGTCCAGCCTCGGGCATTGTATTGAGAGGACAACCGGGGCTCCTGATTACCAATTGCCGGACGCACACCCAGAAAGTGTACGTTCGACTCGACCCTCGTAACGTCTACAGAGCACACTACCCCCACGCAGTAGCCCAGTACAGCTGGGCCGGTGCCCGTTGGACAGAAGATTCTGTCCTCCATGCAGAGGCCGATGTCAAGCATATGCTCAACCAACTGGAGAAGATGACAGTCACCCAAGCAGAGTTAGGCGGACACAACCGCCGCTCCAAACGGTTCCTGGGAGCGTTGCTCGGAGCCACTGCCGCCGTTGGAACTCTGTTTAACATTGGCATGTCCAGTGTCAACGCCGTAAACATAGCCACGATAAGACAGCATGTGGCTGAAATTCAGACTGAACTTCCACAGCTAAAAGAGCAACTCACCACACAGAGTGCAGCTTTACAGACCGTCGGCAAGACATTGAGAGGAACGGTGGTAATTCTAAACACTCACAGTGTCCTGTTGAACCAGACTGTGAACTCCATGAAACAGCTGTTTACAGTCTTCCAGAATGACTTTGCTCAAACGCAGCTGGTCACTGCCTTAATGACTGACATTCTACGGGAAGTAAGCTCCTCCATCGACAGCTTAGCCATGGGTAGAATCCCACCATACCTTATACCCTTAAGCCTGGTGCAAAGTGTGCTGGCGTCCGCTATCAACGCACCCACCGACTCTCTGCAAATACACCTTGCCTACTCTCTGGGTAGCGCCATTCCCCTTTATGTGGACCCCGAGCAGAAGGAGATGGGCTTCCTTGTTAACTTACCCATCATCGAGTCGAGCCGAATCTACCGACTCAAAGACATTGTCAATGTGGGTTTTTGGAAGGGTAACACACACCTTAAGGTGCGCACTCCCGAAGTGGTCGCCTACCACGACAGCGATACACAGCTGTACTTAGCCCCGAACCTGCACGTGTACCCTGACTAAAGACATTCATTATCTCTGCCCCAGCAAACCATTCCTCAGAGACAACACCGAGGGAATCTGGGGATTGCAACCGATGATCAGCGACACCCGCTGCCCTGCCGACGCCACGCCTCGTACCCAAGTCACCGAGACACAGGCAGAGATCGTAGGTGACAGGTGGCTTGTCAACACTCCAGTGCGTACCGCTACGCTGATCTACAACCAGCATGACACCGCCACCCGCATCGATTTGCTTGACCATAGCATGTGGATCCAAGTACCGCGAGGGGCCATTCTCCACCTGGACGATTTGGCTTTGTACCATCTTCCAAGTGAAGAGTATAAGTCAGAGCTAGAAATCTCAGCCATTTTCAAGGACCACAACTTCACCCTAGATCCAGAACTAGAACGATGGATTGAGAAGGGGGGGCCTCAGCTCATTGACATTGCTCCCCTCGACACAGCCCTCCAAGCATGGTCTCAGTTGCCTATCCTGAATACCTCGCCTGTTGCCCAAACCTGGACCGCAGCTGACACTGCGCTATGTATCTCTATGATCATCGGCAATACCCTAACCCTGGGCATAGCCTTCCTTCTGTACAGGAAATTCAACGAGGCGAGAACCTCTACAGCGAAACTCACGACAGCTGTGTCTGGAGGTCTCCGATGGAAATCCCGGAGGGAGGTTCCCACGCCAGAAGCAGATGCGAACCTCATCGAGCTGGCTCCCCAGCCATAACGAACACCTGCTCTCCAACCGTCCCAATTCACTTGCCATCCAACCATTGTGATGGGGGTTGTCCGATAATGTCCATAGGACATCATCCGACAAAAGGGGGGACTGTAGCAGTACTGATTCAATCAGCCATCTGGCAGGATGTCCAAATCTTGAACTCCCGCATCAGCATCTCGTGACGTTTCTAATCAGATCATACTAAACAAAGGGTCTTTATGTTGACTGGCTATCTAAGTTAATTAACAACCCAAAACACTATCATCTCTCCGCAAGAGATTCGAGCATTGGACTTTTTAGCCCCAAGATATTCACGTGTTTGTACACCCTTTGTGCGAATGGGCGAACAATACATAGACACAGGACTGTTTTGCGTGACTCATCTCACACATCTGCCTTATAGGAACCATGTGGATCAAAACAGCCTCCATAATGTTTAAATATATATATTGTGTTGATTTGATGTCTTTATACGATGTATTAAAACAGCTAGGATGTTTACTGTATGTAAATCAAACTTTGTACGCCCGTAACTGTGGAAATCCTGTAACTCTGCACTCTCAAATCGCAGAATGATCGGTGCGGTATCTTTCAAACCGCAGAAACCCTACTGTACCGAATCTCTTTCACAAATTACCACAAGACGCATTAGTACAAAAGTACCAGCTTTCTAAGAAGAGAGGTTTAAACTTTATCACCCCTCTTGATAAGCCAAGAGGAGGGGGGGGGGGGCAAAGGACAAAGAAAAACTCGCGCCCTGGGGTCTCTCGTGCGCGATTAGATCACTCC
This sequence comes from Gobio gobio, assembly GCF_949357685.1. NCBI lineage: Eukaryota > Metazoa > Chordata > Actinopteri > Cypriniformes > Gobionidae > Gobio > Gobio gobio. The sequence continues at coordinate 55,213,420 of NC_137101.1, read as the reverse complement.
AGAATAAAGGCGTTAGCCATTACATCCATAAGAACAGAGACTGACCGTTAACTCTCTGCGCACTTCGCCATTGAGAGAGACCACCGTGGCATTTCGCCACTACGAGAGAGCCCCTTTGCATTTCGCCATTGAGAGGAAGACCACCTTGGCATTCCGCCACAAGAGACCCCTTGGCACCCTTGCCACCACGAGAGACCAGCAGCGTTTCATCGACCAACTTCAGAGAAATCCTCCTGGAACCAGAAGATCCATACCAAACTCCCCTGACGATTCAAATTCAGACACTTACACACGAGAAGCCATAGTAATGCAAGTATTTCATTTCACAATCAAACTGCGTGTAAAAGGTTGTCTGGATTATTCCTGTTCACAGGAGTGTTAATTTCTTGAGGTCTCTTGCGAAAGGGCTGCCTCTCTCTCTCTCTCTCTCTCTCTCTCTCTCTCTCTCTCTCTCTCTCTCTCTCTCTCTCTCTCTCTCTCTCTCTCTCTCTCTCTCTCTCTCTCTCTCTCTCTCTCTCTCTCCCCATCATTCTCTTCCCCTTAATATCATTTGTTAAGTTTGATTTTTCCTTGTTGGTACCATATTGTTTGTTTTCTCCTACATGTATATGCATATTTACCCCGTGTGAATCGTAGCTTTGTATACTTTAGTTGTTTTATTAAAACCCAATAATTTAATTGAATTGAATCCGTATTGTTTTGCTCACAGAGATCGAAGTCAATGAGACGTAAGATCTTAGCTACCAACTAAGCTTGGTTTTCTTGTTACTATTTCAGTAATACAAATTGTGCAAACATAGGAAATATTATTTTTCATGATCAAGCAGATTAATGTTTCTTATAGTTTGTAAAATTGATAATTGATGAAGAAATCAATTTGGATAAGGGTTACTTTTACAAGATTAAAGGTTCCGTTATAAATTAATATTGATCTGTACAACAAGCAAATCATATTCATAGACTCATGAATATTTACACCATTTGAATTAATTATTCCCTGAAACTCGTTGTTACATTGCTAAAAGTCATGGGGCGGTGTTGATAACAAGTATCTGTGCTCCTGAATGTGCAACGTGATCTCTGCTCTCTGTATGCGAGTGACGTGTGTATGAGTGAGCGCTTCAAAAGCCCTGTTAACATGCACACTTTTATGTCATTCCGATTAAAATCATTCTGATTGAACGATTCTGTGGATAGTTTACATGAGTCGTTATCTAAACCGATCTGGTGTTGCTGTAAGAAACATTCTTCTGCCAGGCACAGTTGAAGTAGAAAGTGCCTGGGACAAACGCTTACAGATGAGATTACTCCAACATTATCTTCATAACTTGTTACGAAATAAAAAGTTAAACACTTCAATCAACATTATAGCATTCTGTGAGTGCCGTGTGCACTCTTCAGTGGTGGAGGCGTGTGCTGTATATCACGTTACAGAAAGACGTACACTCAAAGTAATCAGGTCGACCGGATCAGGTCGTTTACATGGTGGAATTTTTCGTTTGATCGGCTCATGGAAAGGTTTATCCAACCCCTCTCAAGCCGATAACAGTTTCATTCGGTTTGGGCATTTTTATTCCGATTGAGGTGTTTATCTGGAGCATTTTCATTCGGTTTGGACTTTTAAACCGATTACAGTGAACGCACCTCAGCGCATTAATATAGAACAATGATTCAACTGACTTGGAACTACCTGTGCATTAAACGATTTTATTGCACACCTTCCAGCCAATCAGAATCGAATATTCAGCGAACCATGGTATAAATTACTTTAGTTATTGTTAAACTAAAATGTTATGTTATAGTTTTACATAAGATTTCCAGTGAAAACACTAATAACTTGTACGCTATTGCCACCTTATGACAATAGATTTACACGTCGTATTAAATATTCTCTCATCAATGACAGTAGCTCATTGGAAAAGGATGGACAAAGCCCTTCATTTTGTTTGCACTAATAAATGCTGCTGCCTAACAGCTGCAATAACCAATAAAACTTTGTTCCATATATTTTTTCTGTATCGTCATAAATATCGTTATCGCAAATATTCTTGAAATACCGTGATATCATGTTGAGGCTAAATTGCACAAGCGAACCGTGCCACCTCTACATACGGTCCAGGGCACGTTATAGAGTGATCACACTAGTCAAATGAACCAGACATGAACCAGACATGAACCAGTCAAAAGGCACACTTCAGATCGTATTTTTGTTTTATTTTTTAAATTTGAAAATTATTTTAAATCAAAAATCTATATTACCCAGGAGAAGTGATTAACTCCTGCCTTTTCCTCCTTTTCCTGACATTTTCTATCATTAATGACACAATGCTTTCCCGCCATTTTTGTTTGATCAGTTCATGGAAAGGTTTATCTCAAGCCGATTACAGTTTCATTCTGTTTGGGCATTTTTATTCCGATTGAGGTGTTTATCTTTCCCGCAATCATCAAACATTATTCAGCAAAGCTGTTTAACGTTATTGAATGAAATGTTGAGCCCATGAAGAGGTATAAGAAATATGTAAGGTATAAGAAGTATAAAATGCAAGTTTTCACCAACATTCACCATTGATTTAATAACACAACGATAACTGTAACCATGGTATTGTGGCGGAAATAGTCAAATGTTTTTACATTGTTCATTTCAGGGTTCCTAGACTTTTTAAGTGCTTGACACTTTTCCAGCACTTTAAACCTCTAAATATTATTCATTTTAAATGTTTTAATGCTGAGGCAGCTGACAGGTACCGGCAGGCTAAACAGATGGTTGTGGAGGCAAAAACTAGGACCTGGGAGGAGTTCGGTGAGGCCATGGAAAAGGACTATCGGCTGGCCTCGAAGAGATTCTGGCAAACCGTCCGGCGCCTCAGGAGGGGGAAGCAGTGCCCTACCAACGCTGTTTACAGTGGCGATGGGCGGCTGTTGACCTCAACTGGGGATGTTGTCGGACAGTGGAAGGAATACTTCGAGGATCTCCTCAATCCCGCCTTCACGTCTTCCATTGAGGAAGCAGAGGCTGGGGGCTCAGAGGAGGACTCGTCCATCACCCAAGCTGAAGTCACCGAGGTGGTCAAGAAACTCCTCGGTGGCAAGGCACCGGGGGTGGATGAGATCCGCCCTGAGTACCTCAAGTCTCTGGATGTTGTGGGGCTGTCTTGGCTGACACGCCTCTGCAGCATCGCGTGGCGGTCAGGGACAGTGCCTCTGGGATGGCAGACCGGGGTGGTGGTCCCTCTTTTTAAGAAGGGGGACCGGAGGGTGTGTTCCAACTATAGGGGGAATCACACTTCTCAGCCTCCCCGGGAAAGTCTATGCCAGGGTACTGGAGAGGAGAATTCGGCCGATAGTGGAACCTCGGATTCAGGAGGAACAGTGTGGTTTTCGTCCCGGTCGTGGAACACTGGACCAGCTCTATACCCTCTATAGGGTGCTGGAGGGTTCATGGGAGTTTGCCCAACCAGTCCACATTTGTTTTGTGGATTTGGAGAAGGCATTTGACTGTGTCCCTCGCGGCATCCTGTGGAGGGTGCTCGGGGAATATGGGGTCCAGGGTCCTTTGCTGAGGGCTGTCCGGTCCCTGTATGACCGAAGCAGGAGTTTGGTCCGCATTGCCGGCAGTAAGTCAGACTTGTTCCCAGTGCATGTTGGACTCCGGCAGGGCTGCCCTTTGTCGCCGGTTCTGTTCATAATTTTTATGGACAGAATTTCTAGGCGCAGCCAAGGGCCGGAGGGTGTCAGGTTTGGGGACCACATGGTTTCGTCTCTGCTCTTTGCGGATGACGTTGTCGTGTTGGCCCCTTCTAACCAGGACCTTCAGTATGCACTGGGACGGTTTGCAGCCGAGTGTGAAGCGGCTGGAATGGGGATCAGCACCTCCAAATCCGAGGCCATGGTCCTCAGTCGGAAAAGGGTGGCTTGCCCACTTCAGGTTGGTGGAGAGTTCCTGCCTCAAGTGGAGGAGTTTAAGTATCTAGGGGTCTTGATCACGAGTGAGGGGAGGATGGAACGGGAGATTGACAGACGGATCGGTGCAGCTTCTACAGTAATGCAGTCGATGTACCGGTCTGTCGAGGTGAAGAAAAAGCTAAGCCTTAAGGCGAAGGACACGCTGGAGGGACTATGTCTCCCGGCTGGCCTGGGAACGCCTCGGTGTCCCCCCGGAAGAGCTAGAGGAAGTGTCTAGGGAGAGGGAAGTCTGGGCATCTCTGCTTAGACTATTGCCCCCGCGACCCGGCCTCGGATAAAGTGGAAGAAGATGGATGGATGGATGGATGGATGGATGGATGGATTTAATGTGTTTAAGTCAAGTCAAGTCAACTTTATTTATATAGCGCTTTTAACAATGTAGAATGTTTCAAAGCAGCTTTACAGAGTTAAACAGGAAAATAATGCAGCATAATTTTATTAAGCTGTATAGCCATTTGATGTCATCAGTTCATTTCAATTTCCATACGGTGACAGTGTGGGCTTTAGATCAATAATTAGATAGGTAATTTAGTTTATATGGTTAATTTAGTTTATTAATTAGATTTATTTCGATGTTTAGTTGAAAAATATAGTGTCCCCAACTGAGCACGCCAAGCCAAAGGCAACAGTGGCAAGGAAACCAAAACCCCATCAGGTGACCTAATGGAGAAAAATAAACCTTGGGAGAAACCAGGCTCAGTCGGGGTGCCAGTTCTCCTCTGGCCAATTAACAAACAGCGTATTATTATTATTATTCTGGCAGCTTTACAGGTCAGAGGTCATAATAGATCGGAATATTTGACTGGAGGCAACTGGAGGCAACACGCTGGAGACGGGTTTATTGAGGATGACGTTGATTAAATAATTATTAAAGTGCAATATTCGAATGATCGGAGGCAACACGCTGGAGACGGGTTTATTGCGGATGACATGTAGATTTAAGTATTATTTAATTGTAATATTCCAAAACATTATTTGTTAACCACACCAGTGGTTACCTCTCAGGTGGGTCATTCAGGGTGTCGTGGAGGGGTGAGGTGTCTAAGTTGCAACATCTAGATACTGGGGTGCCTCAGGGCTCAGTGCTTGGACCACTTCTCTTCTACATCTACATGTCATCATTAGGAGCTCTCATTCAGAAACATGTTTTTTCCTATCACTGCTATGCTGATGACACTCAACTCTACCTCTCATTCCAATCAGATGATCCAATGACCCGGTAGCTGCTCGCATCTCAGCCTGCCTGACAGACATTTCTTGCTGAATCAACTCAACCTTGCAAAGACAGAACTGCTTGTGGTCTCGACCAACCCGAAACTAGGTTCATCAAGCATAATGAACAGCCATGAACCTTGGAGTTGTGATTGTTGATCTGTTGAACTTCACTGACCCCAATGCTAGAACTGCCAGGTCCATCAGATTTGCCTTATACAACGTTAGGAGGATCAGGCTCTTCCTGTCGGAGCATGCTTCACAACTCCTTGTACAAGTTCTTGTTCTATCCAGACTGGACAATTGTAATGCTCTCTTGGCAGAATTTCCAGCATCACTGTCAAAATTCTGCAACTGATCCAGTATGCTGCAGAAAGAGTGGTCTTTAACAAGCCGAAGAGCGAGCATGTCACACCTCTCATAAAATTGTGCTGATTGCCAATAGACGTCAGCATGAAATACAAGGCACTGATGTTTGCCCACAGAACAATCCCTGGCTCTGCACCCCTATACCAAACTCATTACTTCAGACTTACGTGTCCTTCAGAAGCTTGCAGTGAACAATGCCTTATGGTGCTATTCCAAAGAGACACAAAATCATTTTCACCAACCTTTAACGTGACCGTTCCCTGCTGGTAGAATGACCTTCTCAACACACCTGCTGATTCTTTAGCCATTTTTAAGACACTTCTGCAACATTTGACCCATTAATATTAACACTTGCTATTCCATATGTATTAGAGCCCGACCGATATATCGGCGGGCCGATATTATCGGCTGATATTAGGCTTTTTCCAAACTATCGGTATCGGCATTTATGATGGCCGATAAATGAATATTTTTTTAAAAATAAAAAAACCGGACGAAACACCTCTCAAACACATTGAGTGTTGGCGTTTCATAGTTTGTCCACCAGAGGGCGCTCTACAACGTGCCGGCTGGCAACACCACCAGCTGATCCAGTAGAGTCATGCTGAGCTTCAGCGCTCTGAGCGCTGCATTCACAACACAGATCATCCGCGAAATGCATGTAAGTTGGCAACGAGACATACATTGCTTGAATTGAATAACAGTTAAAAGAACATCCCCATCAGTTCTCTTAACTCAAATAACATGACACAATTTGTAACTGCCAAGTCCAGTTTTGCTGTTACATGTAAGCCAAGAGAGCTGGTAATTACGCTAGGTTACAGTTGACTGACTTATTTTACCTCGGACAATGTGACTGAATAAAATGTATTTCTTTAATAGTCTGACAGTTTGACATCATGAGACGTATCATCTCTCCCCTGCCCGTTATTTTGAAAAAGTATACATATTTCTAAATTATAACTTATCATAGACGCTAACCACAAAGCTAGCTAATGCCATGGCTATCAGTGGGAGACTGCTAACATTAATGCGCCTTGAAAAACACAACAAACTTATTCTGCCTAAATAAAGTAATGATTACTGTATTTATAACTAGTATATTTGTAGTTCCAGTCTCTGCATTGTAAATCGTAAGTTAGGCTCGTGAAGAGTGAACGAAAGTGCGTGACTTCGTTCAGACGCCGCATTAACGAGTCAAATAATGGATTACACGAGTCATCATCAGTAACGTTAGTAGATTTTAGAAGGCAGGCAGCAAATGATGATTGAAAATGGTTTGTGGTAGCTTGATGGATAGAATTAAAAGTGCATGTAAAGGGATAAGCAAGTTGACATTGTAATTATAAGGTGGCTCATATTTATACTGTATATAGTTTATGTTTTGCTGTTGTTGTTATTTATCAGAACTTCTAGAACTTAACTGAATATTTTTTTTTCCAGTCTTGCTAAAAGTTATATTTATAAAGCTTACCACATCTATTAATACTGGTAACTTTGATTTTTTGTTTTTGTTAGCCTATTGTGTTTTCGTCCAAACGACTTTAAGTTTCATATCTTAAGTTTGTATTTTTATACATTTTATTTATCAGAACTTTAATATATTTTATGTTCCTCTGTTCTGTTGTAACAATAAAACAAACAAGTTTATTTTTAAACTGCATTATCATATTATTTTAGAGAGGCTGAGGGATCATGAATAACTACAAATAACTGATGTATAAGGGAAATCTGTTTGTGTTTTTTTACGCGTTTCTGTTATTTTATTTTTTTATTTTTTATATATATCGGCTGATATATCGGAATATCGGATTTTTAAGTGACCAAATATTTGTATCGGTATCGGCCTTAAAAATCCTTTATCGGTCGGGCTCTAATATGTATATTTAAAAAAACTTGCTACATGTACTATCCTAACTGGGACTGATCACAGCACTTGTATATTGTTACCCTATTGTTGGTTAATTAGTTCTATTGCTCTCCTCATTTGTAAGTCACTTCGGATAGCATGATATGCTAAATGATTAAATGTAAATTTAAGATTTAAGAACAAAAAGACATTACATTACCACTATAGCTAGTAGATGGCAGCAGAGCAGGACTTATTACTGCAGGGGTCTCCAAACACGGTCCTGGAGGGCCGCTGTCCTGCAGAGTTTAGCTCCAACCCCAAATAAACACACCTGAACCAGCTAATCAGTGTTTTGTTAGGCCCTAGTTAGATACTGATTAGCTGGTTCAAGTGTGTTTATTTGGAGTTGGAGCTAAACTCTGCAGGACAGTTTGGAGACCCCCTTGCACTATTACTGGGTCTTTCCTGGTTCAAAAATGGGTCTTCAGACAGACATGGTCATCCACACACAGAGTGATCCGTGAGCCCAGTACTGACAGTAAAGTTTGAGATTTTTGCTTATCTTATTTTGATATCTCATATTATGTATGATCTCTTACCTTGGTATTTGTTTCAATTGTTCCTCATTGTTTAAACATGGTTGATCATTCTATCTTTTCTTCCGGACTGTGACTGTTATAGGCTATGCAATTATCAGACAGATATTACCTGACACTCTTACCGTCATCCTCCCACTGTCTAGCTTCCGGCGGACCGCATTACTTTATAACGTGTTAAATATAGATATTTTACTAAAACAAACCCATCGTTTCACTTCAGAATGCATTTATTAACCCCCGGAGCCGTATGGATTACTTCTATAATGGATGGATGCTCTTCTTTGGGTCAAATTTTGGGCTGTCATTTACTGCCACTATAATGCTTGGATTAGCCCGGACATTTTTTTAAAGGGGTCATGAGTTGAGAAATAAACTTTCCCCAAAGCTTTTGATTTATAAAAGGTCATGGTAATATAAGAAGTTTCAGAGCTGAAAACTTCCTTGTTAGTCAAAGAAAAGCTTTAATTGACAGCTGGCTCAACAAACAAGTGATCTGCAAATGTTCTTCCCTGTGACATCAGAGATTAGTGAAATGCCACCACAACCGAAAAAGACAAACGCCTGATTCTGTAGCACCACCCACCAATTTGTGCATGACATGTAATAGATAAATAACATAGGCCTACGTGGAGCTAAACCGGATCGAACTTCCAAGCAATAAACATGCCGCATACGATTAATTGGGATTCCAATATTAGGAATGCATGGTTGAACTTAATTTTTATTGATGATCCAGCTCACGTGGGTTAGACAATGCGCGTTTGTTTGCTTCATTTCACTGTGGGTTCGTTTGTAAAAAAAATAAAAAAAAACGGTCGAGACTGGCTTTGCAGACAGAATGAGATTCCCAACAGGAATGATGCAACACAATTATGTGAGTAAAACTGTTTGAAAAAGATTGTTTGATATCTACATATTATGTGTCTAACTAAGCATAACTGTGGTGGAAATTTTTAATCGTAGAAGAAAGTTAATTATCATTTAATCATAATGCATGAGTTTATTGTTCACATTTATCCATATATCAAAGGATCATGCATGTGCTGCTGCTATGCTTGACTGTTAAAAACCACGGAGGAGGAGCAAAGTGACCAGCTCATAACCTTAGAGGTCACCGTCCACCTAAATGTGGGTCTCATGACCCTAGGGGTCATGGTATATCTAATTTTGAGGGTCCAAGTGTTTGCATGAAAGACATATGGGGTAATTTGAGGATGTGTGGAAAATTACAGAAAGAGGCTGACCTTGGGAAGGGTTACAGGGGAAATTCAATTGTTTAGTCCGGCAGACATCGCTCTGCAGAAATTCAGGATGGCTATAAGACCGTTGCCTCTTCTTTTGCAAAAGAATAAACCATTTTATTACATTTACTAAGATTTGTCTCTTATATCAGAGGTTGATTAAAAAATTGCCGCAACATAACTGTTACAGGCTTGAGTATCCTTTGTATTTGAGGTGTTGTTGGTTCATTGTCCTGAGATTCGGGATCAGACTAGAACATGTATGGGCCAAGGCTCGCAAAAAGCCTGATGTTCAAAATGTATTCCCGTCCTGCCCGATGGGCTATCTTAAATTGTTAACCATTCCTTTCTTAATATGCGCACTCTCTTGACTTATTATTTGATGGAAAAATTAAATTGCGGAAGTTTTGAACATGTTGATTTGTCTGCAGTGACGTTTTCGTACTTGTGTGTGCGTTAGTGATGCGGATTGCGATTATATTCACCGATCGGACGGGCTAAGTAATAAAAAATAACATCCCAATTAATCGTGGGTGGATGAGAGATAAATCATTGTGTTTATTTGATTGACACATTGCGAGCCCTGTGGGCGAATTACTCCGTTTGCCGTTTTTCCACACATTTCCACTACAATTCCCCACATGTAGTGACGGGGGAGTCGAAGCTCATTATAATATGCAAAACTGTTATCCAATCATAGCAGTGGGCGTTTACTTCCAGGTCTTCAGTGCAGCACGCCCATTTAAAAACAAAAACAAAAAAACAAGCGTTTCAGGAGCTAGGCTCAAAACCAGGGAAGACCAATAGCCTATAACTTATTCATTATGTATTTTAATGTAAAAACCACACGAACGTCATAAGTTTACCTCGGAAAACAATATACTAAAATAAAAAAGCCAGTTCATGACCCCTTTAATATAAATACGAATGTATGGCTTGAGGGTGATTTTTTAATGAACTATCCCATTAAAGGGTTAGTTCACCCAAAAATGAAAATTATGTCATTAATTACTCACCCTCATGTCGTTCGACACCAATAAGACCTCCGTTCATCTTCGGAACACAAATGAAGATATTTTTGTTGAAAGCTGATTGCTGAGAAAGGCCTCAGCAAGCCCTCCATAGGGATTCAGTACACTTACACTCACAAGACCCATAAAAGGCACTAAAAACGTCATTAAAAAGTCCATCTCACTGTAGTGGCTCTACAATAATTTTACAAAGCGCCTACAATAGTTTTTGTGCGCAAAAAAAAAATTCTAAATAACGACTTTATTCAACACGAACTTTGGCCTTTGCCGTGAACTCACGAAGCACCATGACGCATGCGTGAGAATATGACGCAGATCTAGCGTTTGGACACATAACCCAGAAGCGAGGAGGAGATGTGTTTAAAAGCAGAGGAAGACGCGCCGTATCGAAGCTGTTGAATTCTACATTGATCGTGCTTTAGGTCTCGGCGTAGGGCTCAAAATGGGACTAAATCTATTTCATGGATTCCCGAACGCCGGATCTGCGTCATATTCTCGCGCATGCGTCATGGTGCTTCGTGAGTTCACGGCAGAGGCCAAAGTTTGTGTTGAATAAAGTCGTTATTTTTAATTTTTTTTGCGCACAAAAACTATTGTCGTCGCTTTGTAAAATTATTGTAGAGCCACTGTTGTGAGATGGACTTTGTAACAATGTTTTAGTGCCTTCTATGGGTCTTGTGAGTGTAAATGTACTGAATCCCTATGGAGGGCTTGCTGAGGCCTTTCTCAGCCATCAGCTTTCAACAAAAATTTCAACTAACCCTTTAATGAAGGGGTGTCTGATTTGACAAAAACTTGAGCTGACAGTAGAGTAGCTTGAGATGTAAATTATGTAAATGTAATACATCACTAAATATTCAAATATATTAATCTGCCCGCATTGACACTATGTCACTATGACACATTGACACTGAACTGAGCTGGATGACATCACTGTTTTCTCCAGAGCATTATTTTCCTGTTTAACTGTGACGTTGCTTTGAAACAATCGGCATTGTAAAAAGTGCTACATAAATAAAGTTGACTTGACAACAATATCTTTAAAATGTTCAAGAACCTCGGTTTTAAAGGGTGAAATTTAAATATTACTGAGTTAGAACTCTATTCTTATTTAAATTAATGAGTACTCTATTTAGATCATCACAGGTAAAAGCACACTGCAAAAAATGCTTTTCTTTTCTACAGTCCAAATCAGGGCTGCACGATTAATGGTTAAACTGATAATCACGATTATTTTGCTCAAAATCCTAATCACGATTATTCTATCAAAAAGGGTAATGTAGTTATGGCCATTTTGCATGTTCTCTACAAACCTACACTTCACCCAAAAGGCCTGTAGGTGACACACCGACTTCATTTCACCAAATATGATAATCTCATAAGATGGTAAATCAATACAAAATCAATACAATATTTTTAATGCAACAGTTCGTTTGCAGATGAGACCAAACACAGATTCAGATTGCCCTGCAAATTCGTAAAGCAAAGAACGATGCTCTTTGAATAAAAAAAATTTCCCTGGCTGTCGCCGTTATAAATAAAAAACTTAACATCACTTAATGTAGCCCACTAAGTGATATTAAAAGATTGAATTCTGCACAAACCAATGGTTATGTATAGTATGCTTTATCAGTATAATGTTTACTAAGTTTGGTCTTTTAATGTCACTGTGTGCATTAAGCCGCATTAAGCGTTTTATGGGAGGGAGGAAAATGCTTAATTAAACGTGTTGTGTTCATATTCAGCGCTCATCTGCTTTTCTGTACATAGTATGCCTTATTAGCATGGTGTTCACTAAGTTTGGTTTGTTAATAACACGGTCTTAGTTAATTAAGCCACGTTAAGATTTTTCACATTTTCATTTTCACACACACACAGCCCCTCCCCTCCATGCACAGCACCGTCTCCATGAGAACGAGTGTTCGACATTGAAAGCAAGTTAGCTAAAGGTTGGCATCTCGTGAACAGCTTTACACAATCACACATTAAAAAGTGGTATAAAAATATTTTTAATTCAGAATATAATTTTGTCAGTGTGTTAATGTCGACCCGAGAAGCGATTGCTACTTTAGAAAGTTAACTAGTCGCAAGTTTGAGGCAAAATGCACTTGGGTTGTCGAATGCTGTGATTAAAATATTAAATAATGTTATGTCATGTGTTTACACTTACACTGAATGTTTGCTGCTTCAATCCAGATGAGTAGGCTATTGTATAGGGTACATTTAGTATAGGGTGTGAAAATTGTACAGCTGTGGTATTTGTATTGCTTTAGCTCAATTTAGGTTTAGGTTTAGCTGCTGTATAATTTGGGTTTACCTGGTCTAAATGGCTCTAGGCCATTTCAGGAGCGACTCGCAGAACAGGATAGAGGATTCAGTCAATTAAAAGCGCTTGTCATTCCTGAAACTTTGCGGTATATGTGGACGTTGGTCCTCTTAAGTAACATGACAAAACTTTTCTTCAAATTGTGAATGTTGTAGCGATTATGGTCGCAGACACTATAGATGAATGAATCTTCCAAATGATTCGATCAAATGAACATCCCTTCCACAAAGCCCCAATTCAGCTCCAGGCCCCAGGAAATCGATCATCTATCACTAGGCTCCATTCTGCCCGGAGCTACTAGTTATATATTGTAATTACTTGATCTCCTATGGACTTTTGACCAAAACTTAGACAAAGAGGACAAAAGACTCGTTATGATCGCAAAACAAAGAAACAAACCAGATCTGTCTTTTCAATGACCGGTAAATGAACTCCAAGTGGCACAGCTAAAACTCCAAGCAAACTCCCAGAAAATGTTACATATTAGAGTGTATCAGATAACTGATTATTGGACTTTCATTCAAATAGCCTTCAACATAGCTTGTTAGTGTGTTTACAACTGATACACGTGACTATTATGCATGTATATCATTCCCAATTCCTGCAATTATGTAACTATTGAATGAGTGGATGAAAAGGCATTATGTTTGATACCGTTGTGTTCGTATGGATATAACCCAACAGATGAGCTGAATGAAATCTTTATAGAATTGATCATGTCCTTATAGTAAGAAATTAGGTTTAAATTTACTCTCTGCTTAAGAGCAGGAAACTAAATTACTATAGATAACCCAATTTTGTGGGAGGGGTGGAGACACAGTCACCACTGAAACCTAATTGGCCAGAACCCATCCAGGGGATGGGCAAATATTTGAATTTAACCTTAGAACACAGACGAAGACGTCGGTTCACTGTTCGTGTTCACGTCGGTGTTCACGTTCTGTTCATCGTTCAGTCAAGAGCTGTTCGCAGCGCGGTTCCAGAATCCGCCAAGCCGACGATCGGACGATTGTGGCAGACCATCAAAGAAAATGGGTTAACAGATTTCATTCAGGCCATCTGCTCTTCTCTCACTTTCCTTTCTTTTACTTAAAGTTTATTTTCTTTCCGTTAAGTCTCGGGTTCTGTTAAGTTTCGCCAATCGCCAATCTGTTTCGCCAATTCCAATCTGAATTGGTGCATTAGATCAAATTTAATAACCCGCCTAAGAAACGATAGGAGGACACATTACTGATCAATGGTTCTCTTACGAGAGGTTCTCTCGTATTGCGTAAGTTCCTTACGCTACGGGAAAGTATTCTTTCTTCGAGATTTCTGAAAAACCCAAAATTATCCTTAATTTTGTAACATTGTCAACGCAGTGCGGCAGCCTGGCAGACCATAGCAGGCTATTCCAGCGTGCTATTGGCTGCTCTGCTGGCAACTGCAGCAGCCTATCGGTGAGCCCGCGTGACGTGGCGACCAATGAGGGCGCTTCGCGCCCACCTGGCTTCATTTGCCTACAGGTGGGGCGTGGCCACGTGTATATAAGCAGGGCTCACGGGCTGCATATTCGATTTTCTTTTCTTCAGCGAAGCCCTTCGCATCGCTGGATCTGGAACCCGCCGCCGTGACCGCGCAGACAAGCAAGCAGAGGACAGCGCCTGAGGAAGCCGGCAGCATCGCGCCACCTTCAGCCTTCCGTGCCTGCTCTGCTATCCGGCAGCCCCATATCCTTTTACGCTCAAAGTGTTGTCGCCGCTGCGTCACACTTTTCACAAAAAGAGCCGAGCGTTGATACAAATGTCTCGTTCCACCTGCGGCTCGTGTCACGCGCAGCTCAGCTCCGGGGACCGCCATGTGATCTGCGCTCTCTGCCTGGGCCGTGATCACGCCGCCGCCGCACTCCACGCTGGCGGATGCCAAGAGTGCGAAGAACTGACGATGTCGACCCTGCGGGCTCGACTCGTCCTGTTCGAAGATGATATCCCTCCAGTCCCTGCCACGCCGCGCAAGAAGAAGCGCCGCTCGCAGCGGACTCCGGAGCTCGCAGAGAGAAGCTCGCCGGAACCTTTCCCGCCCGCTTCACTCTCGCCTTCCCCGCCCCCACCCCAGGCCGCCATTTCTGTTGCCGCCTCCGGGGATGAGGCGGATGCGGCCGCGGAACGCGCCGACAGCTGCTCCATCATGGCTTCCGACAGCGAGGACTGGTCTTCCGCATCCTCTTCAGTCCGGGGCTCCGGACGCTCTCGAGCGGGTGAGGACGCCGAACTCTTGCGCCTTCTCACCCGGGCTGTCGAGCAGCTAGGCCTCGAATGGGCCCCGCCCAAGGTGGCAGCGCCGAACCGACTTGACGGATGCTTCCTAAACAGTCGCCGCCGTGCGCCCACCTCCAGGACTGCACCCTTTTTGCCGGAGCTTCACGAGGAGCTCGCAAAGTCCTGGAATGCGCCATTCTCCGCGAGGGTCTCGTCTCAGGCTTCTTCGACGCTCTCACAAGTTGACGGCGCGGCCGAGAAAGGCTACAACGCTATCCCTCCGGTGGAAGAGGCGGTCGCAGCGCACCTTTGCCCGCCTTCTGGTTGGCGCTCAAAGGCTGCCCTCCCGTCTAAGGCCTGCAGAGTGACGTCATCGCTGATCGGCCGCGCTTTCGCTGCCTCCGGTCAAGCTGCGTCCGCTCTGCACTCTATGGCCGTGCTGCAAATCCTCCAAGCTAATCTCCTCCGCGACATGGACGAGAAATGCTGTGACGCTGAGTTAATCACGGATTTGCGAAGCGCGACGGATCTCTCCCTTCGCGCCACCAAGACCGCAGCACAGGCCCTCGGACGCTCTATGGCCTCCCTCACGGTAGCTGAGCGCCACCTCTGGCTCACGCTCGCGGACATGCGAGAAACAGAGCGCGCGGCCTTCCTAAACGCCCCGCTCTCTCCGTCTGGGCTTTTCGGACCAGCGGTCAAGGGGATCGTCGACCGTTTCTCCGAAGTGCAGAAAACGACGCAGGCCATGAACCTTTTCCTGCCTCGACGCCCCGGCGCTAGCAATAGCTCCGCTGCTCGCCGTCCTCGTGACCAGCCAGCAACGAGCTCCGCGCAGCGCCCAGCGCGGCCCCCTTCGTCTCAGAGAAGACCGAGCGGCCGCCCCAGATCGCGCTCTTCCAGCCGTGGTAAGCCGCCTCCACCTCGGGGCCCCCGGCCTAGGATCACGCTGAAGCCCGAGCCTCCAAAGTCCTCCTAGCAAGAGGCGAGAAACGACGGTTAAGTCCCGCCGCGGCCGGACCACCGTCAAAACTCTTTTTCCTGTCAGCCCCCACCAATGTGGCTGCTGCAGATGGATTTCACGCAGCCAACGAGCCGGCAAAAATGCCTTCTCGCCTGTCAACAACCGCCGTTTTTACGGCGAACCAGAGAAATCACAAAAGTTGCATTATTTCTGGTCGCACGGCTCGCGCCGTATGTGTTTCAAATGCAGTAAATGTGCCCACTTTTCTGTGTTCACCCCTGCACACAAGCACTATAAACCCTGTGTCCCCCACTCACATAAAGCGGCCACCGGCCGCTCGAGTGCTAGAGTTAGGTCACGTGTCCGCTTGTTTGCGTCCACGACTAACCACCACACGCGCTGTCACACAGCCACTCTTAACCGGTCATGTTCCACGCGTAAGAGTTGTGCCCGCTCAAACGCGCTCACACATTTTCGCGAACATTATGCCTCGCGAACATTTATTTTCCGCCCAGGGTGGCCGGAGCGATGAGTGTAGGGCCGCACACAAGCCACTCCCCGCTCGAAGCGGCAGAGATGCAGTGTGTAGGGCGGCCAGCCATCGCGAGCGATCGGCTGGCCCACAGCACAGAGAGCGCGCGCACTGCGCCCGCCCCTCCTATACGGGCCGTCAAACCCGCGAAGCGCGGCGTTTCGAGCCCGGAGGCCGTTCTATCCCGTGTGGCGCACGCGAGAGCGTGGGAAGCCATTCCAGGTGTATCAGAATGGGTGCTGAAAACAGTGAAGCACGGCTACACTCTGCAGTTCGCTCGCCGCCCTCCGCGCTTCTGTGCGCGTACAGAGACGAGAGTGAGCGAGGAAGTAGCACATCTACTTCGAGCAGAAATAGCCACGCTGCTGTGCAAAGGGGCTATAGAACCGGTTCCCCACTCTATGAGCGAGTCAGGCTTTTACAGCCGGTATTTTCTCGTGCCAAAAAGGGATGGGTCGCTCAGACCGATTCTGGATCTGAGGCGTCTGAACAAAGCTCTTATGAAAAGATCGTTCAAGATGCTCACGACCAAGCAGATCCTCGCGCATATTCGCCCGAGAGACTGGCTAATCTCCCTAGATTTGAAAGATGCATATTTTCAAATCAAGATAACGCCGCGTCACAGGCCATTCTTACGATTCGCCTTCGACGGCCAGGCTTATCAATACACCGTCCTTCCGTTCGGCCTGTCACTAGCACCCCGTACATTTACGAAGTGCATGGACGCGGCCCTCGCTCCTCTGAGAAATCGAGGGATGCGAGTATTGAACTATCTGGACGATTGGCTCATCCTGGCGCAGTCGGAGGCCGAGCTCCTCGCCCACAGGGCAATGCTGCTCAGCCATCTGGACAGCCTAGGGCTCACGGTCAATTGGACCAAGAGCTCATTAGTGCCCACGCAATCAACCTCATTTCTGGGTTTGAATCTGGACACTGTGGCAATGTCAGCCCGCCTGTCACCCCATCGCGCGCGCCAAGTTCGGCGCATGGCTGCGTACTTTCGGCCAGGCAAAATCGCACCTCTCAAGCTGTTTCAGAGGATGCTGGGACGTATGGCCTCAGCTGCAGCTGTGCTCCAGCTGGGCTTAATGCGCATGCGCCCGCTGCAATGCTGGTTAAACGCCCGAGTGCCTCACAGGGCCTGGGCGTCCGGTGGCTTCAGGATCAGAGTGACTCAGGGCTGCGTGTCAGCCCTAGAGCCCTGGTTAGTAGCCGACTGGTACCAGAGGGGAGTGACGATGGGAGCCATCTCACACCGCAAGGTCATCTCGACGGACGCCTCCACCACGGGTTGGGGCGCCGTTTTCGAGGGCAGATCAGCCTCGGGCCTTTGGTCGAGCGAGGAAAAACTCCTACACATAAACTGTTTGGAGATGATAGCGGTAGAGAACGCGCTCAAGCAGTTTCTCCCGCTTATACGAGGACACCATGTGTTAGTCCGGTCGGACAACACCACAGTGGTGTCCTACGTGAACCGGCAGGGCGGTGTCAGGTCCAGAGGTCTGGGCAATCTGACAGAACGCCTGCTCGTGTGGGCACACAGCTCGCTGCGCTCGTTGAGAGCTGCGCACGTGCCGGGCCACCTCAATGTGGGCCCGGACAAGCTGTCCAGGGGCCTCATTCTCCCAGGAGAATGGTCCCTGCACCCCCAGACAGTCCAGCTGGTATGGCGCCTGTTCGGCAGAGCGGAGCTCGACCTCTTTGCAACAAAAGAGAACGCCCGCTGCCCGACGTTTCTGTCCAAAAGCGAGGATGCGCTGTCCCAAACTTGGCCCAGCCTCCCGCTGTATGCTTTCCCGCCGATCTCCCTATTGCCCCAGGTCATAGCGAAAATCAGGGAAACGCGCCGTCCGGTGCTCCTTATAGCACCGCGCTGGGAGAACCAGATTTGGTACCCAGAGCTGGTGAAGCTGTCGCACTCACCCCCCTGGCCAGTTCCGCTGAGAGCAGACCTTCTCTCTCAAGCAGGAGGCTCAGTTTGGCATCCCCATCCAGAGCGATGGTCTCTGCATGTATGGGTGACCAACGGATACCCGTTGACCTGCCCGAAGGGGTTATGAACACGATTTCACACTCTAGAGCCCCCTCGACGAGGCGGTTATATAGTTCTAAGTGGTCGGTGTTCACTGAGTGGTGTGTTTCCAAGGGATTGGACCCACAGCAATGTGGGGTCCAGCGGGTGCTCTCCTTCCTCCAAGAGCTTTTGGAATTGGGCAGGTCCCCTTCCACGCTCAAAGTGTATGTGGCGGCTATAGCAGCGTTCGCTCAGACGACGCTAGGTAGCACGCTAGGAAGGAACGAGCTCATCGTCCGTTTCCTCAGAGGAGCCAGACGGATGAATCCCCCGCGGCCCCCGTCGGTTCCTATATGGGATCTGGCCTTGGTCCTAGAGGCCCTGAAGGCTCATCCCTTTGAACCGCTCGAGACTGTGGAACCAAGGTTCCTTTCGCTGAAAACCACGTTTCTGATAGCTCTGGCTTCAGTGAAACGCGTGGGGGATCTACACGCGCTCTCAGTGAGCCCAACGTGTATGTAGTTCGGTCCTAATGACTCTAAGGTCATTCTCAGACCGAGGCATGGTTATGTCCCCAAAGCGATCGGCACTCCCTTCAGGGCGCAGATTATCTCCCTCTCGGCTCTGCCAGCATCCGATGAGGGGGACGGTGGCAATTTCCTCTGCCCTGTCAGGGCATTGAGGGTTTATGTCACACGCTCCGCCGCCTTCAGGCGTTCTGAGCAGCTATTTGTTTCGTTTGGTGGGCGCACTAAAGGTCTCGCCTCCTCGAAACAGACCCTGTCCAGGTGGATAGTGGACGCGATTGCAACTGCATACGCTTCCAAACACCTGCAGTGCCCGCTAGGTGTCAGAGCACACTCCACCAGAGGCATGGCCTCTTCGTGGGCTTGGGCCAGAGGGATTTCCATCCACGATATCTGTATGGCGGCAGGCTGGGCCTCCCCGTCTACGTTCGTGAGATTTTACAATCTGGAAGTTCCTGCCTTACAGGCGAAAGTGTTATCAGTTCAATAGGGCCGTTGGTTCTGCCCAGTGATTCTGCGCAGACATAGCTCACATACTGGTAGTAAGTTCGGTACTAGGCTCATGTGAATTTGAAGGAGACCGGCGGTGCCGTTCCCTCATTTACGAGACGAGCTGTTGTGAGTTTGAAGGTGACCGGCGGTGCCGTTACCTCACTCATATAACAAGATATTGTGAATTTGAAGGCGACCGGCGTTGCCGCTCCCTCATTCATGAGACAAGGTGTGGTGAATTTGAAGGAGACCGGCAGGTGCCGTTCCCTCATTCATGGGACAGGGTGTTGTAACCACCCGTCGTAAACCACCCGTCAGTTCGAATGAAGTGTCTGTATATGTGGTGGCCCGTTTTTTCTTTACCGGCCACCCTGCCCGAGCAGTGTTATGGTCCCCGGTTCCCTGGGATACATATGCTGTATGCGAGGCGCGCACGGCGTTGACAATATGTTCCCGTAGCGTAAGGAACTTACGCAATACGAGAGAACCTCTCGTAAGAGAACGATACTCGGTTACTTAACGTAACCTCGGTTCTCTCTAGAAGAGGGAACGAGTATTGCGTTCCTTGCCGTGCGCCCCGCTGGCTTTTACGCTTCAGAACTAAGAAAACCGAATATGCAGCCCGTGAGCCCTGCTTATATACACGTGGCCACGCCCCACCTGTAGGCAAATGAAGCCAGGTGGGCGCGAAGCGCCCTCATTGGTCGCCACGTCACGCGGGCTCACCGATAGGCTGCTGCAGTTGCCAGCAGAGCAGCCAATAGCACGCTGGAATAGCCTGCTATGGTCTGCCAGGCTGCCGCACTGCGTTGACAATGTTACAAAATTAAGGATAATTTTGGGTTTTTCAGAAATCTCGAAGAAAGAATACTTTCCCGTAGCGTAAGGAACTTACGCAATACTCGTTCCCTCTTCTAGAGAGAACCGAGGTTACGTTAAGTAACCGAGTATCGTTTCTTCAGGTCATGTCATAAATGCATAGATTGCTTGGGATTTCATAATTTCTCTCTCTTAAAACTTATTCTTTCCTCACTTTCTTCCTTTCTGCAACGTGTGAATGTGCGAGTGCGTGTGTTTATGTTAGATTTAGTTTGATGTGTTAGAGTAATCAATAAAGTTTAGTTTGTATTCAAAGATAACTGTTCTTGTGTTATGTGCTTATCAATTTAATGTCTTGAACTGCCGATCTAAGTTACTGCCGATCTAAGGCTGTTAAATAGTGTTTCACTATTGTACGGATATTAATATCTGCTGCAGAGTTGATATTTACGGCCGTTCAAATGACCGCTGGAAGAGTCATTTGCTTGTCTGTAAAATAGACTCTCAAAATTCCTTATGAATTCATTAATTCATTCATTTGAGCTACATAGACCTGTTTCCCTTTAACAGACTCCCCTTTAAGTTCTTACATATCGGTGGACAAATAAGTTATGGTGTAAACATTAATTCTGAATTATTTATAAATTAGTGTAATTTGAGTCTCTTTCATTTTAATCCAAATTCCCGTTGAGTTATTATTTTATCTGACTCATAGTCGCTACAATTTAGTTTAGACTACAGAAAGCAAGCAGTGCAGCCGTTATAGTGATCGACAGAAAATCCCTCTATAAACCAATGAATCTAACAGCACAAAAAATTATTTACATTGAGTTTAAGCTTTGCTTGTTATAATGAGAGGATCTGTGAGCGTTTAGACTTGAAAATATCAAATGAGTGAGTTCAGCTTTGAGAATGAAACCAACCTGAGTGTTCTTCAGTTTCTTCATGTTTCACTCTCAATGTTTCTTCAATCTTCACGTCTTCTCTCTCCTCTTTCTCTGTTTGTTCCTCAGTATCTTCATGTTTCAAACTGACTACATTTTCAATCCTCAAGTCTTCTCTCTCCTCTTTCTCTGTTTGTTCCTCAGTTTCTTCATGTTTCAAACTGAATACATTTTCAATCCTTAGTTCTTCACTCTCCTCTTTAATAAACACCATCTTTATTAATGATCTCAGTCACTTCTCCAGGAGTTTTTCTGTGTGTTTGTCCTGTTTAAGACGAACAATAAATCCACATTAAATCTCTGAGAGCGTCTCAATCAGCTCTATTTCAGTATCAACAGTCTCAGTAACACTCAAAACTAGCACTACAAACTAATACAAGAAAACAAATTACACAGACACTACATATTTATTATTTAATGATTGTAGAAATCAATATAGAAATAATAAAGCGATTTGAATCACTGAATCATTTTCCAAAGCAATTGATTCAATAGACTCAGGGTTTCATAAAGCTCAGTTTCTCTCATCACTCGCCAGAGACTGAACTCGTGTTTATATGATGAACTGATAGAGAGAAATGAGAAGCTGCTGCTTCTGTTACTCGTGAGTTTATTCTATTACTTTACTCACACAACGCTGATAAATGTTAGATAAAGCAATGCAGTGTTACATTTAATAATAAGTAATTCAATCTGCGTTGCCTGTAAAACTTTGAAGATGGTTTATATTGTTTTAAACGCTTAAAAACACAAACCTTTCTCCTGCCGAAACACATGCAGGAGCGCGGCGCGGACTTGTGACGTCACACCACCACACCAAAATAAAAGTCCGGTTCACTGCTGAGTCCACATTCACAGAAGTGCACACATACAAATAATACAAGAGATGACAGAAATTCAGAGTTGAATGCATTGGTGTAATACATATTTAAATACATGTTGTTCGATGATGTGCTGAAAATATTAGGAAACTAAAGACTGACAGACTTTGTCTAAAAGTTAAAACTGTTTTCTTTAGGGGAATCAATTATTTGTATAATATATAAGTTCATATAAAGTTCATTTGAGTTTAAAAATACCTGAAAATAACCTAATTATGATTGATGATTTTAAGATGTAGACTATAAGATTCTACATCTAAATATATAGACCTACATCTAGATATTCTCAATGATAAATATATTATTAAATAATAAATATAATTTATATATAATATAAATATAATATAAAATCTCAATCATTTTTGAGTGACAGGAAAGAGAAGACATTGTTGAATAAAGTCATTATTTTTGTTTATTTGTTTGCGCATGAGAAGTATTCTCATCGCTTCATAACATGAAGGTTGAACCACTCGAGTCACATGGACTATTTTAATGACATTTTTACTACCATTCTGGGAAATTAAACTGTTAATTAAATAGTTGTCTATGGAGAGGTCAGTGAGCTCTCGGATTTCATCAAAAATATCATAATTTGTGTTCTGAAGATGAACGAAGGTCTGACGGGTTTAGAACAACACGAGAGAGAGGAATTCATGACAGAATTTACATTTTGGGGTGAACTAACAGTTTGACGTCTGCATTGCTCAAATGAGTAAATGTATAGTCTTTATGAGCAGTGTAAAGAAAACCTGATCTTCAATAAGTCTCGGTAGGTTTGTTATTAACTTTAAAGGTCCCGTTCTTTGTGTTTTTTTGAAGCTTTGATTGTGTTTACAGTGTGCAATATAACATGTGTTCATGTTTCGCGTGTAAAAAAACACAGTATTTTTCACACAATTTACTGATCTGTATACCGCTGTTTCCACTGCCCTAAGAACGGCTGGTGAGTTCCTGTTCTATGAAGTCCCTCCTTCAGAAATACGTAGCGAGTTCTGATTGTGCCAGTGGTTCCTGTGTTGTGATTCGACAGCAGCTTAGCGCACGTTGGAAAGGTCACGCCTCTTAACGGGAGATGTATGCGTTCAATAATCTCTACAGCGTCCCTGGGAAAGCCAAACAAAGGTGATTTGACTCCTGGATTAAAATAACAGCGTCTCGATGACATGGCGATAAACACACTCAATGCAACAGTTCCTTTTCTCCACGCGACCGTCCGCTTCTCCACGTGGGACAGCAACAAGACCGCGCCCCCTTTTTCGCGTTTCTTTGTGGGCGGAGGTTAGTCTGTTCTACTGTTCTACTGACGTCATCTATGTAGGAAGTACCAGAATTAGGGTTGGGTACCGAAACCCGGTGCCAATATGACCGGTATGTACCAGACCGAATCAGAACGCAGATTTCGGTGCCTAATTTCGGTGCCACTTAAAATCAAACGTGCTTTCGCTTTGGCCGGCGCTGAGCCAGAGACAGACACGCTCAGCGCTCGTCACATATCACAACTATTCAGTGTTTTCATCCACATCATGTTTATTTTAGGTTTCAGACATTTAAATGCTCATAAGTACTATCAAAAAATACACAATGATGTCTATGGAAGCGGCAAAAACAATCCTTTCAGACAGTTAAGATAACTTGACTAAGTGTTTTATTCACATCAGATACACATTATATAGTGACTATACAGTTTACTCTATTCTTCTCCCAGTTCAGCACGTCACTTACTTTCATGTATTTCGTGAGACGAAGATACATGTATGTGATGTAAATCCGACAGATCCGATTCTCTGAGGCGCAAACTAACGTGGCGCCGCCCATCGCGCAGTATAGATCAACTAACACACATTTACTCTCAGACATATTTGAAAATCAGAATATCAGATAGTTCATGACATAGTTAGAAAGTTTGTGAATATTTTGAATAAAAAAGAAAAAGCGAAATAAACCCGATACAGCTGAGTGAGCTGTCATACAGCGCTATTGTAGCAGCTGTGTGTCATGTGAGAAGCATGACGCGTCTCCATGGAAACAATAAGGTGATGCGCTCTAAAATATTTAGCCAGAGAATGTGGTCATATTTCTGCCAAATAAAGCTGAAGCTTGAAGCTGGTTTGTAGCATACCAAGAATACAGACTACTGCTGTTATTACTGTATTTAGAGTTAAATTAGGCCTATTGTAGTTGGGTTAGGTGGCTTTAGTTTTACTGTGAATTTGTTATGTAAATTGTGTTTTGTATTTATTTATATTTACATATTTAAGTATACTTCAAACTTGTAATAAATTGTTCAATTTAAATAATAATAAAAAAAAAATCAATAAAAAGCCATTCTTTAATCTCATCCACCTCGTTTTGTGGCTCTTTTTTTAAAGTATCGGTTCAGGCACCGTTAAGGCACCGGTACCGTTTTAAAAGTATCGGTTTGGCACCGGTATCGGAAAAAACCCAAACGATACCCAACCCTAACCAGGATGTAGTCCAAGCCAGCCGTTCGCTGTAGGCTTTAAAAGGGAACTTCTGTTAAATAAAATATCTCGCTTGGCATTGAACTTTGAGATTTATAATTTTACAGGTATTATTTATGCTCTAACAGCAACATTACACACTAACTAAAGTTTGAACAATGGAATCGCGAAGAAGGGGACCTTTAATAACAGTGAACAACATGTTACCTATTGTAGTTAAATTAATTTGTTTATAGAACCACGTCTTTGTACCATATTTTGCATTTATAAATAGCATCAGCCCCAGCATATTGTCTGTTATACATTAACTTTTCAAAACAGAAGAGTCGAGACTAGAGACTGTGGAATATTTATGTTAATGATAAGTTGTAAATGACTACCGGTTTCTGTTTGCCCTAACACAACATTTTATTTGGATATAACCAGTTGTGAAACATTAGGCTGGTCCTAAGGGATATGGCCAGTTTTCAGTTGTTATCAAGTTCTTAAAAATAAATAAAAAAATGTGGAAAAACATGTACTCTACTGTACAATCAGTCTAGGTTGCTCCCTCATGTAATGTCACATATTTCAGGAGAATGGATGATCTTGTGTTGTAAATCCAGCAGCTATCCAGCTAATTCCCTGAGCCATCTTATACTCACTCATTTCTCATCTCCTTTTGTCAGATCGTTGTTGATGTCTCCTGTTGTGTGCTCCCTACCCGGTCCTGTGCGGTGTTCCAGTTCTTGATTCCTGTCTCTGTTCGGTGTTTGTGGACTTCTACTCTGTGTCTGGATTATTTCATCGTCACCTCTCACCAGCACATCTCGTCTGACCATCTCAGTCCCTGCGTCACCAGTCTTAGTCTGTGTGGATACCTGTTCTGAGTATCTATCTAATAAACGAGTTACTTGCAATTGCTTCCTGTCTTCAGTCATGACAGAACGATCTGACCCACCAATGGAAGCAGCGAGTAATCCATCTACCGGGCTGAAGGAATTCGTCAACAGCAGTATTCGTCAGATGGATTCCCAGGAAAGGGGTCTTAACGACACAGGACGTGCAGTCCAGGCTCTGGTGGTGCAGGTGTCCGAGCTCACCCAGCAATTACAACTTCTACAAGCTCCCACTGCGCTGCCCACACCGGCTGTTCCCCCACACCACCGGAGAGCCCATCCCAGTCTGAGCTCCGTCTACCTATTCCCGAATCATATTCAGGTGATCCCAATTACTGCAGAGCCTTTATTACACGATGCTCCATGCATTTCTCTCTCCAACCCAGGACCTTCAACAGCGAACGAGCCAAGGTCGCATTCGTTTTGACGCTGTTGACTGGGAAAGCGGCACTATGGGGAACAGCGGTGTGGGAGAACCAAGATCCTTGCTGCGCCTCGTTCCAGACACACTCCGCGGAGATGAGGCGAGTATTCAACCGGGCGTTCGCCGGGAGCGAGGCGGCCAGAGTACTCGCGGACTTGCATCAGGGAGAGAGATCGGTGTCTGAATTTTCCATCGAATTCTGAACCCTAGCGGCGGAGTGTCAATGGAACGCGGAGGAACAAGCGTTTTTAAAGCGAAACAGAATGAATGATATATTATTAAAAGTAAAACTACATTGCTATGTCTAACATTTATCAGTGTTGTGTGAGTAAAGTAACAGAATAAACTCATGAGTAACAGAAGGAGCGGCTCATTTCTCTCTTTATCGTGAATCAGTTCAAACATGAGTTCCGTCTCTGGAGAGAGAACCGGAGCTTTAGACTCTCCGAGTCAATTGAACCGCTTGATTCACACCAAATGATTCAGTGATTCGAAGCGCTCTATTTCTACAACTCATTACATAACTAAACTGACTAATATATTAAGGGTCATAAGGGTAATATAATTGCAATATTATTTTATATGTACTGTTAGTTTTGGGTGTTTATATCGAATCAGTTAAATCAGTCCATTAATTCTCTCTCTGACTGATAAAGAGATGAATCCATGACAATACAATATTCTTTCACAGAAATATGCTTACAAAAAAACCACTTGTGTCTATAAAATAAAGTTCTTCTTTGGTAGAAGTTATGTTTAAAAACCAAACACTGTCAAAAGGACTTGCCTGTTAAAATGAGATAATCGAAGAGGTATTTTGTTAATATCAAAACTGCATCTAAGAAAAAAATTGATACCACCAAGTTGTTTAAATAAATGGTTAGGGAACATATTCAACAGAGCAATTATACTTAATAAAAAATGTAAGTCTCCAAACGTTTGTTTTTAGATAAATTGAATTTAATTGATAATAAATGCAGTGACCAATCGATTAGATCTCTTTTTGTTTAAATCTCTTCTCCTCATCTAAATTAGTTTGGGTTAATGTTTCCCTCATTTGAGTGGGAAGATGTTTGGGCATTGTGTAAAAAATAAAACCAAAGAAGAGTCATTACATTTTTTTTCACAGAATATCCTGAGAAAGACACAATTTTTGTTTCTTTTTATTTAATTTATTGTCGTGTTTCAATTTATACTTACAAAATGTGAAAGTGAGACCTTGCAGTTGAATTCTGTACTTTTGAAAGTTAATTTAAAAAAAAAGAAACCCACTCTCTCTGACTCTCTTACCAGTGACTGGACTACTGAACTGATTAAGACACTCAGAGATTTAGTTTGGATTTATTTTTCTTTCTGTTAATTATTAATTCATTATTCTCATCTTAAACAGGACAAACACACAGAAAAACTCCTGGTGAAGTGACTGAGATCCACATGACACTATTATAATAAAAGATGGCGTTTATTAAAGAGTAGAGTGAAGATGTGGAGATTGAAGAAACATTCAGAGTCAAACAAGAAGAAACTGAAGAACAAACAGGTTGGTTTAATTCTCAAAGCTGAACTCTGTCATTTGATCCCCAAACTGTTCCCACAAAGTTGGGAGCATGAAATTGTCCAAAATGTCTTGGTATGCTCAAGCATTAAGAGTTCCTTTCACTGGAACTAAGGGGCAAAGTCCAACCCCTGAAAAACAACCCCACACCATAACCCCCCCACCCCACCCCCCCACCCCCCCACCACCACCACCACCACCACCAAACTTTACAGTTGGCACAATGCAGTCAGACAAGTACCATTCTCCCGTTCCAGTCAGGCAAGTCTGTAGACTCTGCAGAAAGGTGGCGACTTGAACCATGATTTTACATGGCCTACCACTTCGTGGCTGAGTTGCTGTTGTTCCCAATTGCTTCCACTTTGTTATAACACCACTAACAGTTGAGCGTGGAATATTTAGTAGTGAGGAAATTTCATGAATGGACTTATTGCAGAGGTGGCCACCGATCACGGTACCACGCTTGAGTTCACTGAACTCCTGAGAGCGACCCATTCTCTCACTAATGCTTGTAGAAGCGTCTGCATGCCTAGTGCTTGATTTATACACGTGGCCATGGAAGTGATTGAACACCTGAATTCAATGATTTGGAGGGGTGTCCCAATACTTATATATATAATATATATATATATTAGAGATGTACCGATGTATTGGCCATTTGTTTAAAACAGACGATGATCAGGGCTGATGGTATCCTGTCAATCAAAAGGGTAGGGAAAAACATGCCTGACTGCAACTCGTACTGAATTTAGGAAAAGTTTACACGAGAATAGCACATTAACAGTTAAAAATTTAGAAAAAAAGTCATCAAACTAAAATGATGAGTGTAATTTTAGCTGTTCTTTGTTTGTTTGTATTTTATCACTGTATATTACAGTGATATAATCATCAACCAGTCAAAGAGTAGTTCATAACAATTGCATCTTATATTAACTTGCATTAAGTTTTTTTTTTTTTTTTTACTTATTGCATATGTATATGTTTTTATTTCTTTGTTGTGGGTCAGATGAGGGGTTACAGAGCCCTTAAAGGCACATGGTTTGGCCCTCAGTGGCCCTCCAGGACAGCTCTATAGAGCACTAGCTTCTTTCTGCTGTCTCAGACGATGACATCTTTGTCCTGTGTTGGCCACCAAAAAGAAATTAAGTTTTTTGATGAAAACATTCCAGGATTTTTCTCCGTATAATGGACTTCAATGGGCCCCAAACGGTTCAAGGTCCAAATGACAGTTTCAGTACAGCTTCAAAGGGCTATAAACGATACCAGACAATGAATAAGGGTCTTATCTAGCCAAATTATCAGTTTCTGTGAGAAACCGAGCAGTATTTATGCTATTATTTTACCTCTTATCAGACGAACGTGATCATCTCTGAGCTCCGCCATTACATCCGCTAAGTGAGATATATTGATATATTATATAGATATAGATCATAGATGCCTCATTCTACTGATCCGTGCAAGCGCTAATGAGGAATCTACATATACATCTATGACCACGCTCATATTTTGACCTCACTTAGCGGAAGTTAAGGCTGAGCTCAGATATGATAATGTTTGCCATGTTGTTTGACCAGGTCACCTTCTTCCATTGCTCCGTGGTCCAGTGCTGATGCTCATGTGCCACTGTTGTTGCTTTCGCAATGGAGAGGGGTCAGCATGGGCACCCTGACTGGTCAGCAGCAACTGGGACCAGGAGACTCTGGTGTATCTTCAGCTGATTCTTTACAGAGAAGATGTTGTGTGGCGCTGCAGTCGTCAAAGTCTGATGTACTCCAGTCAGAGCAAATTTCTTTTTCAGTCTTTATTTAGGGGTAAAAAAAACGTGCTCCTCAGGTATTTCAAAGGACAATATCATGGATAGGATATTAGTGTCCCAACATAAACTTCTGGGCCCTCTGCACTCTGTCCCCTTTCCCCCAGGTGTGAAGCCCACGGGAATAGGATCTAGTTGTATGTTGGTTTTGATGCTTAACATGTCTAAATGTTTTGTTGTGTGTTGCTTTATACCATTAAACTGGTGTTCATTTGCGTTTGTCTCTTTTCGCCTTAGATCTGACGGTGCTGAAAGAGGAGCGTGAAGTACTGAATCAAATAGAAGAGAAAGATCAATATGAGAATCATGAATTCATAACAAGAGAAAAAACTTTTAGTTGCTCACAGCCTGAAAAGACACGAAAAAAGGGTGAAAAGAAGGGAACTAGAAGTAATTTCACCTGCCAACAGTGTGGAAACTGTTTCACTGTAAAAACAAGCCTTAACAGGCACATGAGAGTTCACACTGGAGAGAAGCCCTACACTTGCCATCAGTGTGGAAGGAGTTTCAACCGTCAAGGAAACCTTAAAGTCCACATGAGAGTTCACGCTGGAGAGAAGCCTTTCATCTGCCAACATTGTGGAAGAAGTTTCTACCTAAAAGGAAACCTTAAAGTCCACGTGAGAGTTCACACTGGTGAGAAGCCTTTCATCTGCCAACAGTGTGGAAAGAGTTTCACTCAAAAAGTAAGTCTTAACAAGCACATGAGAGTTCATACTTTAGAGAAGCCTTACACATGTCAACAGTGTGGAAAGAGTTTTAAGCAACATAAAAACTTTAAAGTCCACATGAGACTTCACTCTGGAGAGAAACTCTACACGTGTCATCAGTGTGGAAAGAGTTTCACTAAAAAACATCACTTTGAAGAACACATAAGGATTCACACTGGAGAGAAGCCGTTCACCTGCCAACAATGTGGAAACAATTTCAGCCGAAAAGGAAGCCTTAACCGGCACATGAGAGTTCACACTGGAGAGAAGCCGTTCACATGTGGGCACTGTGGGAAAAGTTTCAGGTATAAAGTAGCCCTGGAGTGCCACACGAGTATTCACGCATGAGAGAACTGGTTTTAAATGTCATCAGTGAGGAATGAATTTCACAGACAGGAAACCCCTCATGTTTGAGAGACGGTATAATTAAATCACCTTAGAGGCCTGAATTCCTAAATAATGTCCAGTGACTCGAGAGGAGTAAAGAAGCCAGAGTCAGAATTAAACTCAATGTATTGATTAGTCAAATAAAGTTCAAAAGAAGTTTCACCAACAAAGGGAATTTTCATCAGACTGGAAAAAAAAATGAAGATTGCAAAACGACAAAAAAAAGAGATAAATGTTTGCCTTTTTTAAAATGTATTTAACGATTTAAAACACAAGCATTGTTTTGCCACAATTTTACAATAAAATGGATACATTGATAATTCATTTGTGTCAGGATTGCACAGAAATCATGCAGAAATAAAGTGAATTTTACCGCTATTTCGAAAAGAGGAAGGACATAAGTAATTCAGCCTTATAGATATGATAATCTATAAGGATAAGTAATTCAGTCACATCTGCTTCTGTTTATTTGTAGTCACAGAACAGCACAAGACTGTGAAAGCATGCACATTTAAAAAACAATTCTCTTATTTTTACATCACATTTCCTCAGGAAGAATGATCATTTCCACTATCCAATGTCCTTTGAGCAGAGGCTCTCTCCAGTCCCAATATAGAGTCATCCTTTCAGACAGAGAATCAAGAAGCTCGTGCATGAAAGGGAGTTATGGTGGAGGAGGCTATATTTTATGACATTGACAGCTAAATATGCATATCAGGCAATCCGCTTTAAGAGACGACGTGTATTGCCAGATAAAATATGTCACAAACAGAAGTTATTTCAAACACTCGCTGCTAGGGGTGTGACGAAAGTATTTTTAAGAAATCCTCAATGACAAAATTCATGACTGGAAAAATAGTTTGCAGGTGAAATGTTTGAACTAATCATCTTGTAATAAATGTCATTTCAGTTCTGCTTTCTGAGTATGAATTATCAAATGCATTGAAAAACATCAATATACACGACCTGTAAAGGGTTTTGCCACAATCTCAACAGACTGGCTTCTCTCCTGTATGATTTCATGAGTCTCTTCAGACCTTACTGTTGTCCACAGTGGTGTAAAGTGTTTGAGTAAATGTAATTAGTTACTGTACTGAAGTATCTTTTTGGCTACTTTATAGTTGTACGGAGTATCAAAGATATTAGCAACTTTTACTCTCTAAGTGTAAGTAAGTGTACTTTTTACTCCAATACATTTGTGTTAAGTAATGCAATTACACATTTCTGCTGCAGTTTGTTTCTGCTATAAAGAAGCGATATTGCCATCTAAGGGCACTGAAGGTACTATATCTTGTGCGTTTTGCCTTTACTCACCCAAACATGTCAACGATGCTACTTTACATGAATGAGAGTGCATTAGCTGGTAGTTGATGAATCGCAGCCGTTTGATTTATGTGATGAGGTCATGACTGCAGCCGGTGATGAAACCAGCACAGCCAGTGCAAGAAGGCTTTGACTATTTTACTCAACATTATTTGATCTATCCGCTATATTGACGAGACCTTATTGAATGATATTGGTTTACTTATGGCCTTTTTGTGCACTTCAGCTTCACTGAGACTTGAGAGTTGACTTGAGACTTTGTTCACTTGAGAGTTTGTAGACGTTTAAGAGGCGTTTGTGTCGACCTTGATTTATTGCAATATAAAATAAACATGATTTCTCATCTTACAAATCAGTTGTTTCTTATTTTAACTGGTATGTATCTCAGGTGTCGAGGAGTCGTGCATCGTTGAGCCTATCCCCGGCAAACACGTTTACGTTGTGGCAACGGATGTGGCACGTTGCATTTCTACTTTGGGAACATTGTCGTCTATGTGCTCGCAACATTGTAACAACGTAGAATTGTAAGACGCGGCTGTAGCAACGTTGTTGCACGACATTCAGCAACTGCGAGACGACATTCTGACAACTTTCTTATGCTAGATATAGATACTTTTGAGAAGTAAAAATGATTCAAGGTTAACTAATTTAACTTTATTAAAACTGCATGTGGTAATCGAAATGTCTTCCAAAATACATACATTTTGTGAAAATAAATAAAATAAAGAAATATTTAGTTTAAGTATAATAAATCAAACTTAAAAAGCAAAGATAGATCAGAACATTTAATGAACAAAACCGGGTTCTGTAGATGGCAGAAAGCCGGGGCGATAAGGTCGGTAACTGGAATCAGTCCAGGAAACATGAACGAATCCAGAGGAGAAATGCAAGTAATAGCAAAGAAACCAATTAAACGAAATAGCAGACAAATCAAAGGAAAGCAGGTGCGCAGCGAATGAGTGGCAATCAGCTGAGCACAATTGATAAAGAGACACAGAAACAAACATTTGAGGTCAGATCAAACCCTGTTCCTGACAGATACATCATATCCGTGAACTCCTAGTATTCCTTCGCAGTGCAGTTTGTTTAAAGGGTCGGTAAAACACATTCTTTTGAAGGCTTGACTGTGTTTGTGGGGTGCACTGTAACATGTGTTCATGCTTTGTTTTAAAAAAAATTGCCTTATTTTTCATATATTTGACCTTTATTCTACACTGCTCTGTCCCTCCTTGTAAAACGGTCTGATGCTTTCCGGGTTGTATGAAGCCAGTCCCTCAAAAATACGCAGTGGGCTCTGATTGGTTAGCTGGCCCAGTGTGTTGTGATTCGCTAAACGCCTAGTGCACGTATGTCGGAAACGTCACGCCCCTTACCGGAGGCTGTGCTTTGGTCAGTGTTAGAAACAACGGCGTCAATAAAACCATCTGAGCCCGAATCAGACCCAGAACATTTGAGTGAAGATGATCGAGCAGAACCTGTTCAGTCCTCATGAGTAAAGACTGCGGGTCTATAGTGATCGCTACTGAATGGCACTGTTACTTTTGTATTTTTAGAACGATTATAGCCAAATATCTGTCGCAAGAACTAACCCAAAACAAACACTAAGCACTGGCTTTAGTAAGTTAGCCAAATCACACACAGAACCATGTTTAGCAAGCCTGTAGATAAACAATACATAAAAGCTCTAATCAAAGAATCATTTACACTAATGCCAGGTTCGCTGTTGAGATTTTAACGTTAGTGTTTGTAACATTAGGTGTTCGTCGGATAACGTTAAGTATGAATGAGCATTTAACAGACTGGTTTGCAGAACAGTGTTGTCATCTGTTTACTTCCTTGCTACAACCTATTACAGGAAAACACATCGATGAAAAATAAATCAGACTTACAGGTTGTGGCCCGTAAACAGCTTCTGTTTGTAAATCCAGCTTTCAGGACAAGCCGTTGTGCATATCCTGTATTGAACTCGCAAAGTTTGTGGAAGTTTGTGTTGTCCTCCGTGAAATGTGCAGCGCGCGCGTCGTGCATCCACGCACCGGCAGTGTTTTTTTCACGCAGCTGACGTTGTGCAAATCCGGCATTGAAATCGCGAAGACGTGGATGTTTTCCTCTGTTAGATGTGCTGCAGGGAGCCCTGCGCGCGCCTGATTCCCCACTAACTCAAACACACGTGCATATAACATGTTTTATTTTAAACGCTCTGCAACGCACCCCCGTCCCTATGAAGGCTGAACAGAGCAAGTACCCCAGACCTGCAATCCGGATGAAAATAACAGCGTTTCCTCGTTATCGCTGCAACAACACTCCAGCCTAACTAACTTATACCACAACAGCGCCGCGATACAAAATGGCCTCACCCCCCCTTATTTAATATTCTCGGAGGAGGGGTTTATGTAAATATTGAGCCTGGTGATGTCAGCAAGCCCTGGAGGAATGTGTGTAGTCGCCTGCTGGCCGTTTGCTGTAGTTCTTAGAAACTGATTTCTTTAAAAGCAAATATCTCCCTTTGCTTTAAACTTTAAACGTTGTAACTTTGCAGATGTTGTTTATGCTCAAGCAGCAACATTACACGCTAGCTAAAGTTAGAATAGTGAAATCGTGGTTTACCACCCCTTTAAGCTTGAGACATTTATAGCTCTTTTAAGCATCTATCAAATCTTAGGTAAATTATTTGTTGATTTTTTATAAATATGGAGTGTCTATTTACACCTACTCGGGTGGTTGCTAGGCGGTTGCTAGGGTGCTCAGGTTGTTACTAGTATGATTGCTACGCGGTTGCTAGGGTATTCGGGTGGTTGCTAGGGTACTATGGTGGTTGCTAGGGCACTCAGGTGGTTGCTAGGTTGCTCAGGTGGTTGCTACGCAGTTGCTAGGGTATTTAGGTGGTTGCTAGGCGGTTGCTAGGGTATTTAGGTGGTTGCTAGGCGGTTGCTAGGGCACTCAGGTGGTTGCTAGGGTACTCAGGTGGTTCCTAGGCGGTTGCTAGGGTGCTCAGGTAGTTGCTAGGGTGGTTGCTACGCGGTTGCTAGGGTATTTGGGTGGTTGCTAGCGTACTCAGGTGGTTGCTAGGCGGTTGCTATGGTGCTCTGGTGGTTGCTAGGATGGTTGCTACGCAGTTGCTAGGGTACTCGGGTGGTTGCTAGGAGGTTGTTAGGGTACTCGGGCGGTTTCTAGGGTACTCGGGCGGTTGCTAGGGTGCTCAGGTGGTTGCTATGTGGTTGCTAGGGTATTCGGGTGGTTGCTAGGCGGTTGCTAGGGTGGTTGCTATGCAGTAGCTAGGGTACTCAGGTGGTTGCTAGGCGGTTGCTAGGGCACACAGGTGGTTGTTAGGGTGGTTGCTATGCGTTTGTTAAGGTACACGGGTGGTTGCTAGGGCGATTGCTAGGGTACTCGGGTGGTTGTTAGGGTACTCGGGTGGTTGCTACATGGATGCTAGGGTACTCGGGTGGTTGCTAAGCGGTTGTTAGGGTATTCAGGTTGTTGCAATGCGGTTGCTAGGCTGCTCAGGTGGTTGCTAGGCGGTTGTTAGGGTTCTCGGGTGGTTGCTAGGCGGTTGCTAGGGTACTCGGGTGGTTGCTAGAGTGGTTGCCAGGGTATTTGGGTGGTAGCTAGGCGGTTGCTAGGGTATTAGGGTGGTTGCTAGGCGGTTGCTAGGGTGGTTGCTAGGCGGTTGCTAGGGTACTCGGGTGGTTGCTAGGTGGTAGACAAGTCGAGCCACGAACGCTGTGCTAAGTGATGAACTGTGAGTTGGAATCTCATATGGTCTGTTGTTTCCGGAAGAAAGCACTGAACGCAACAGAGAAAATAAATAAATACAAATATTTTTTTTAAACTGAACGCAACAGAGTCTAGAGACGGTGGATTATTCAATCGTGGCTCGACTCGTCGAGACTGTTTTCCAAGATGGCTCCTGTCTGTATGCGCGTAATGTTCTGTCTTTATAAAGTATCTTCTTATCAAACTGTTCGTCCTCTTACACAGTTCTCAAAGCTTCGGTGTGCATTTAGGGACCCTCATTATGCTCCCGTGTTAGTGTGAGGCTATTTTGAGCCTTGTTAGTGGAATTAACTAGAGATTTAATTTGACTTATTCTGTGCCCCATAGACTAGCGTTATAAGCTCATCTGTTTTAGAGATAAAACTCTTTACATTCGATTCTCATGAAAACGCATCCCAGAGAACCATCTCCTCGGTAACGATTTGTTATTACCCCTAGGGTCATTTTTCACCTTTTGAGTTGTCCTTTAACACAATTACACAAAAACTATATTAAAATAAGTTTCATCACTAGAATATAATAGAATTATACAAATAAAAATAGACATACTGCTCAGTCAGACTCCACAAGAAGCTGCCGCTGATTGGTTGAAGAGTGTCATCCTCCAGCTGTGGTACAGCGAGTTCAGCAGCTAAACACAGAGCAAAGGCCAGTTCTCTGTAATGCTCTGATTGAACTCCAGTATCACAAGCCATTGTAAACGATCATCAAACACAAGCACAGCAGAAGAATGACTTTACACCGAGACTCTGCAGAAAGCGATGGGCTCCAGGACTCCTGCAGCTTCAGCTCTAGTGTTCTGACTGTGACATCACAATAGAGAGATTAGCACTGCTGGACATTCTAATGGAATGCTGGAGGAATGTGGGCGGCGCCACTGCAGATGCTCATGAGGCTGCGATTGGGTCATTATTGCAGGGATTATTATGGTATATGTTCTTCTAACACTAATTGATGGAGTGTGTAGCTTTTCATTTCTTCAACAATCATGCAGTGAGACACATCAGAGCCATATTCCAGGATGAGCATGTCAAGATCCATCAGCTCAAACTGGGAAAGAATGGTTGGGACTGAACTTTAATATATGTATATTTATTACACAAATATTTGACAAATGCATTCACAGCCATGCAACTGTTATTGAACTTTACAGCGTACAGTAATACTTCCTTTCCATTCAACATTTGGCCTCAACAACAGAATCACAACAAACATTAAAAAGTGACGTTTTTAAAACCTTTTACATGACAGTGTTTTTTCATGGCCATCGGTTAAAATAAAGTTGGTCATGTTTGCAGGTCATGCATTCGCTTCACACGGATCCAGACCGAGATTACAACACAGGATCTTTCTCTCCAATTCATCTGTGAATTTACATTTGCGTTTGAGCTGTTCAGGAGCCGTGTGTCCCTGTTGACAAGCGAGCCGCTGCTCTGGCTTTTTTTTTATATATATAATTTAAATTTAGTTTTTGATTTTATAAAAAAAAAAAAAAAAGAAAGAATTGGTTTTATGGGAATTGCATGTGTTTTGAACCAAGCTATGTGAATGAATTAAAGTCAGTTAAGAGCATTGTTAGTTCTCTGCGCATGCGTGTTAATGCTCACTTTCTTTGGCCGATTAGTGATGTTTTACAGTAGCAGAGCAAGAATACAGACGAGCTGTTATTACTGTAACTGTGATTGAGTGTTAAATTAGGCCTGTTGTAGTTGTGTTAGGGGGCTCAGGTTTTACTGTCAATTTGTTGAGTAAATTGTGTTTTGTATCTATTTATATTTATATATTTAAGTATAATTTAAACTTTTAACAAATTGTTTAATTTAAAGGATTTTTTTGTCAATAAAAGGCTTTCTTTAATGTCATCCACCGTCGTTTTGTGGCCCTTCTTTATTTTAAGTATCGGTTCAGACACCGTTTAGGCAACGGGACTGTTTTAAAAGTATCGGTTTGGCACCGGTATCGTAAAAACCCAAACGATACCCAACCCTACTGTTGACTAGGGCTGGGTACCGAACTCGGTACTTTTAAGGGCACTGATATAGACGAGTGTCTGTGAATATTAAACCGCAAAAAGACCATTTAAATATGAATCCTGCATGTCCTGCGTATCTCTGTGCGAATGAATGGAGCAGACATGCGGTTGAATTTACCACACACACACACACACACACACACACACTCTCTCTCTCTCTGAGAATCGCGCGTGTCGGTCGCAAGTTTCCATCTCTGCCGTCTCATATGAAGACATGAACGCACAAACGTCATCTCTTCTATGAAGCCCCTCCCTCAGAAACGCTGGGCTCAGATTGGTTAGCTTTATTGTTCAGTTCATGACCCCTTTAAATGTGAATGAGTTGCTCTGTTAGATCTGAATGCTCATTTATGGGAATGCAACATCTATTCATTTTCATCATTGTGTTTTTACTCTTGTGTGTTTGTCAGTTCAGTGTAAATATTGTGGCATTCAAGTGATAAAGCAGTCAGAAATTCTTAAACACTATAGACTTAGGCATGGCCATTTTGGGCATGGTCATCACTTTAAAGAGTGCGCATGTGCGTACATGCTCTAGTACATAAGGACGAGCCTATGATTGAATCTGGAAATAAAGCAAAATAACTGAGAGAATGTTGAATTAGTCCTCAGATGCCATGCTCATAATTTATAGCAAAAAATCTAGCATTAATTCAACCTTAAACGGATTCATTAAAATAAGTTATTACTCCGACAATACGGTTTGGGGAAACAGTCGTGACTAGCTAGTTGATTTCTTCAGCGATGCATCATACTATGGTAGTTAAGCAGTGAGTTATGCCGTTGTACGGGAAACACACCCCTGATCGGTTCATTGTTTGACCATTGTTCACAGGTGTCCCTTGTCTTTTCATCAGTAGTCTGTGTATTTAAGCCCTCATGTGGGCCATGTGTCTTTGGCTGTCCACACGAACGCAGGTATTTTCAAAACTGAACTGGCCAGGCTGACATACAAAGAAATGATGAACACATGCAAAAACAAGAGGACCAATGAAATGTGTGCTTTTTCCCTGAAACCTCCAGCTGTCGTTTGCCTTTTTTGCCAAAATATTTGGTCAGATATAAATACCTTCACTTAGTTTAGTGTTTTATTCTTCCTATATATATTTTAAAACATCTTCTTTTGACATTTTTGGGGGAACTATTATGGAGGACCAAACCTGCAGAGATTAAAAATAAATAAATGAATGAATGAATAAGTAAATAAATAAATATACAAATATTTAAATGAACAAATAGATACATAAATGTGATAATAGGAAAATAAATGACAGAATAAAGGACTCGAAAAAATATGATTAATTTTTTATCAAATTAAATTCTGTATTATTGTTCCCTTAGTTTAATATTTTCTGCTTTTATACATTTAAAAAATATATTTAACCTTTTAATTTATTTATTAATACATTTTTCTATTTATTATTTTATATTTATTCTCATATTTATTTTTTCATGCGTTCATTTCTTTTTATATTTATTTATTCCCACATGTATTTATTTTTCTATTTAGTTCCATCAGCTTCCTCCTCACATCCATGTTGCTCATGGAGACGTACAAACAAATGGATCAATAAATAAATCTAAAAATAAATACATGTGGGTCAGATTTATATTTATAGTAAATAAATATAAAAAGATATATAAAAATGTATTAACAAATACATAAAAGTTTAAAATATATATATAAAAGCAGAAAATAATAAATTAAGGGAAAGATAACAGACAATTTAATACTTATTTTATCAAGTTGTTTATTCTCAAGTTGTTTATTCTCTAGATGTTAAGATGGCGCCGCCGTGCTCGGTCGCCGTTCAGGTCGCTCCGCTAAGACTTTGCTTTTATTTATTATTCTACTCTCTTTTACTCTCTATTTTTTCCAACGGATCATCTGCTTTGATCTGTTACGACAGCAAAACACTTCTGGAAATTGGTTACCGCTACACTGACCTGTTTCAGGACACTTTCTCCAATCTTCCATCTGAGATTCGCCGGGACGCCGAGTTGAACAATGGCCACTCGAGTCGACGGCGAAGATTCAAAAAACACCGCGGGAAACGCGCTGGGATCCGCAACAGACTGAGAAAAAGAGCATTCAGTCCTCCTCTCCCGAGCATTTTGCTCGCAAATGTCCAATCCTTGGAGAATAAGATGGACGATCTTAGAGCCAGGATAAGTTTTCAACGGGACATGAGAGACTGCAACATCTATTGTCTGTCCGAAACATGGCTCACGCCAGCGGTCCCGGATACAGCCGTGACGCCGTCCGAGAACTTCTCTGTTTTTCGGATGGACAGAACAGCCGAGGCCGGGAAATCTAAAGGCGGTGGAGTGTGTTTCATGATAAACAAGAAATGGTGCGATCCTAGGAACATCTCCATTCTTTCGCGATCCTGCTCGCCTCACTTGGAACATTTAACTCTCATGTGCCGGCCTTTCTACCTGCCGAGGGAGTTTTCCTCGGTCATCGCCACTGCCGTTTATATTCCACCACAGGCAGACACGGGGCTGGCTCTATCTGCCCTCCATGATGTGACCAGCGGCTTCATAAACAAACACCCCGACGCTGCTTTCATCGTCGCGGGTGATTTTAACAAAGCAAACCTAAAGAAAGTATTGCCAAACTTTCACCAGCATGTCTCCTGTCCCACACGAGGAGCAAACACACTGGATCATTGCTACTCTCCGTTTAAGAACGCCTACAAAGCTCGTTCACAGCCAGCTTTTGGCAAATCGGACCATGCCGCCATTTTCCTCACACCGGAATATAAACAAAGGCTCGTTCAAGAGCCCCCGGTGAGGAGGGAAGTCAAACGCTGGTCATCCCATTCAGAGATCACGCTACAGGCAGCTCTTGATGACGTCGACTGGGACATGTTCCGCGCGAGTTCTGAAGACGTCAGCGAGTTCACAGAAGTGGCGCTCTGCTTTATCAACACACTGACAGAGCAAGCCACACAAACAATAACTATAACGTCCTTCCCTAATCAGAAACCGTGGGTGGACAGTTCAATCCGCACTGCAGTTAACACGCGCACTATCGCGTACAATGCCGGTCTCCAAACGGGGAATATGAGGGAGTACAAAGCTTCATGTTACGCCCTCCGGCGCGCCGTTAAAGCCGCAAAACTCCGCTATAAAGACAGAGTGGAATCTCATTTCCAACTCAACGACTCCCGGCGGATGTGGCAGGGACTGAGGACCATCTGTGCTTTTGGAACTAAATCCTCTGCAGAGGTGAGAGCTGATCCGTTGCTGGTGAACGAGTTAAACTCTTTCTACGCTCGCTTTGATGGTAATCGCGGCAGCGCGACTCCGGCGAGTGACGCGTCAGAGAGAGTCCCTCAGAGCAGCAACGGTCACGTGATCTCTGTCTCGGAGGACGAGGTTCGGAGGGCACTCAAACGTGTGGATGTCAGGAAAGCTGCTGGGCCGGATGGTATTTCAGGTCGTGTTCTGCGGTCCTGTGCTGATCAGCTCGCAGGGCTCTTTACATCCATATTTAACGAGTCCCTTGCTACATCTGTTGTCCCCACCTCTTTCAAACGATCCTCCATCATCCCTGTACCTAAGATCAGTAAACCCTCTTGCCTAAATGACTATCGTCCAGTGGCTCTCACATCTTTAGTCATGAAGGTCTTTGAGAGACTCATTAAAAACAACATTTGCTCCTCCATTCCTGACACTTTGGACCCTCTTCAGTTTGCCTATCGTCCCAATAGATCGACTGAAGATGCCATCTCTCACGTCCTTCACTCCTGCCTCTCTCACATCGACAGCAAAAGTGGGAACTATGTCAGGCTGCTATTTATTGACTATAGCTCAGCCTTTAACACCATAGTTCCCATTAAGCTAACACACAAACTCCTGGATCTAGGCCTGAATTCTTCTCTCTGCCTCTGGATTGAAGATTTCCTCACTGGCAGACCCCAGGCGGTGAGAGTAGGCCAGTTCACCTCCACCTCCATCACCCTGAGTGTTGGAGCTCCACAGGGCTGTGTGCTGAGTCCCCTGCTCTACTCTCTCTACACCCATGACTGTGTGTCCACACACAGCTCCACCTCGATCATCAAGTTTGCTGATGATACTGTTGTCCTGGGTCTCATCTCCAACAACAATGAGACGGCATACTTGGACGAAGTGGAGCAACTGACATCATGGTGCCAGGACAACTGTCTCTCTCTGAATGTTAACAAGACCAAAGAACTGATTGTGGACTTCAGGAAGAGACAGCATCGGTCATACTCCCCTCTCATGATCAGCGGGACACCGGTAGAGAGAGTGAGCAGCTTCAAATACCTGGGTGTGAACATCTCCGAGGATCTGACCTGGACTACACACATCCAGACACAGGTGAAAAAAGCCTGGCAAAGACTGTACCACCTGCGCCAGCTGAGGAAATTCAGGGTTTCACCAGCCATCCTGAAAACTTTCTATCGAGGGGCGATAGAAAGTGTCCTGACTCAGTGCATCACAGCGTGGTACGGGAATACACCAGTCACGATTCCAAAGCCCTGCAAAGAGTGGTGCGCTTATCCGAGCGCATCTCAGGCTCAGCTCTCCCGTCTCTGCAGGACATCTACACCAAACGCTGCAGAGGTAGAGCTACTAAAATCATCAGAGACATAAATCACCCTGCAAACTCTCACTTCACCCTGCTGCCATCTGGTAAGCGCTTCTGTAGCCTGATGGCAAAGACTGAAAGACTCAGGAGGAGTTTCTTCCCCCAGGCCATCAGACTCCTGAACTCAGTCACGTGACTTCACTTCACCCCGCACACGCATAAACATCCAGTTTAAACATTAACATCCACATACTGCCATTGCACTGCACTTTACTTTCCTATTGTTACTGCGTAACAACCTGTAATAAACCTTGCACATTATACTTCTTTATATATACATATATATATATTTATGTTAACCACTTATTTCTAAGTCTACAGTTTATCTCACTTATCATATCCACTTATTTTTTTATATTTTTATATTTTAATTTTTATATTTTTATTTTTATCTTATTTCCTATTTTT
This sequence comes from Gobio gobio, assembly GCF_949357685.1. NCBI lineage: Eukaryota > Metazoa > Chordata > Actinopteri > Cypriniformes > Gobionidae > Gobio > Gobio gobio. The sequence continues at coordinate 55,171,027 of NC_137101.1, read as the reverse complement.
ATCTTTTACTTGATTTATTTATAATTCTACTTATGTTAATACTTTTTATTCTAATTTTATTCTATTTCTATTTTAATTTCTTGTAACTGTTATTTGCACTGTCCATGGAGCGGACCTGTTTACATTTCACTGCCAGTTGTATATTGTGTATATAACTGTGTATGTGACAAATAAAACTCTTGAATCTTGAATCTTGAATCTTGAATCTCTCATATTTATTTTCCTATTATCACATTTATTACATTTTTTTATTTATCCATTTACATATTTGTATATTTATTTCATTATTCATTTATTTATTTACTTATTCATTAATTAATTAATGTATTTTTAATTTCTGCAGGTTTGGTCATAAACTAACCCTGCTCTGAGCGGCGTTATACATACGGCACCTGAAGGCAAAACCAAAAACTTTTTATAAAAAATAATACTTTAGTAATAGTAGAGTAAGTAAAACCGATTAAAATAAATGATTGTGAATAATGACCAAAGAATAAAAATAAACATAATAACATTAAACACAATGAAAATAATCATTATGTTGTAAATGTTAAACAGACGAATATAAGGATTGTAGCTCTTTCACAGCGACACACACACAGGCGAGTTCCTTAAAGGGACAGTTCACCCAAAAATGTCCATTCTGTCATCATTTACTCACTCTCAAGTTGTTCCAAACCTGTAGGAGTTTCTTTATTCTGTTGAACACAAAAGATGTTTAGAATATATTTGGGAAGAATAAAACACTAAGCGAAGGTATTTATCTGACCAAATTTTTTCCCTACTATGGTAGTCAATGGTTGCTCTCTCTGCTTGGTTACAAACATTCTTCAAAACATCTTCTTTTGTGTTCAACAGAACAAAGAAACGCAAACAGGTTTGGAACAACTTGAGGGTGAGTAAATGATGACAGAAGTTTCATTTTTGGGGGAACTATCCCTTTAACACAGGCGTTTGTTCCTTTGGCCAATCCGGTTCACGTCCTGAGAACTTCATGCTCATGAAAACAGAACAAAACACAACAAACACAAAATGGTGCTTGTGGTGGTCGAGGCCAAGAACAGGCAGGACAGGAAGTGGTTTCAAACAAAGTCCATACAAAATCAAAACTTGAGATGTAGGTTAACTGAAACTAATCTGAGCCGTGCATTCATTTGAGTGATGACGGATATTATGGGATGGGTTGATGCAGGAGATGCAGAGAACTTGATCTTGACCCTTAAGAAACTTTAACTAACGCTGTCATGTAACAAATCTGCTTCAAAAATAAAATAGATAAATGAGTTGCTACAATATTGAAATAAAAGTGTAAAGCCTGTACAAATGTTGGCCGCTCCACCAGTGGACACGTCACGCAGACCCTGATCCGCTCTGGAGCGCCATCTTCAGGCCTCCAGGAGAATCCCTGCATGTTCCCGACTGCTGGACTTACACTGCTCTATATATAAGGACATGAGATTAGCCTTTGAGCTACTGCTACATTACATACTGGATTCAGAAAAATACACTTCTTAGTTCTTAATCTACCATTTTAGAGACAAAAACTGTAAAATAAATGTAAACTACATCTCATGAATTACATGACAGTGCCATTATTATACCACATGATATCATGACCTCAAAACAAATACTGTTGAAAAGAAAATACCACAATGTCTCTTTATTCTCTTATTTATTTATGCAGGATGAAGATACAGATCCAGGATCAGCAACAAGATACACTTCTAAAGATATTATTTGTTACAAAGGACCCTTTATTAAGCACTGGAAGTAATACATTTATATTAGAAGGTTCTATTACAGTGAGTTATTCAATGACTATGGACCGTTTATGCCCCCTTGTGGAATAACAGTGTAATTCGACTGTGTTGGAAGTGCGTCATTCAGTTGTTATGAATCCGTAGAGTGAGGACTGCAAAACGCACGAGAGTTGCCTCATGTCATAAAAGTGGTGCTATTAATCGTGTGAGTGCATCTAAAAGTAAGTTTCTATGTTTACTGAGTTTATTTCTCTTGTTCTTTATGGAATATCACCATAATCCTGTTTGTTACATTCAATAGGCCTAATTAATGTCGCATACGGCCGATCAACCTGCCTATATTATCATACTGCATGCATATAACGACATTTCTACATTTCTTCTTTGTTTATATCAAGCGTAAGTGTAATTGCCTCTTCATTGTGTATATTTATATAATTTGTTGTAATTATCGCATACGCTAGAAAATGCTTAGTCATTCTGTTATGCACGCGCTGTCTATGTGACGTCATTGACGCTACGGCCGCGGGTTCGATCCCGGGTCTGACCAAGGTTAAGATAAGATGACAAAGTGAATAATATTACTTCTGGATATGCTCTAATGTCTTCCTAAGTATTTAAATTGTTTATCTTTGTTATTGAGTATTGTTTGTTATGCTATTATATTTTATTAATGTTAAGTATTGATATATTGGTTTCTATTTGTGTTATAGAACCACACATACATGCACCCAATAAATCCTCAACAAACCCGATAAGCATCTTCATTGCGTCCTGACCAGACGTACCACAGTGATTCATTTAACCCGATCCACATTGGTTGCTACAAAACATTATTCAACATTTATAGATTTACTGCTTTAACAAATCAGTCATGTGATATTCATGAGTCCTGTCTGTCTCAGTGATGAAACTCTTTATATAATGTGACATGTAGAGACAGCTCAGAACTTATGAATATAGTGTCTCATACTGACTTTTATACAGTAATCTATAGCAAACATCAAACACACATTATTCCTCATTAATGCAGGATCATATGTTAATGATTCTTCATGATTATCATCTTAAATCATTCGCTGAAGGTTCAGAGTTACTGGAATCACATTCTGCAAAGCTCATCTTCTCTTAAGGGGAACAGCAGGAAACCACTGAAAGTGTTGCGGTTATACTGGTCATCATATATCCTCCTGCCAGACCAAAGTCTCACATAGACAACATCTCCAACCTCCAGGATCAACACAACTCCATTCGAGGAGTTTAACGCACCCTGAGGCTGTTCAGCATTTGCTATAACCACACGCTCTCCATTCTTAACAATGTCTACAGTTGCTGTAGTTCCGCCATGACCATAAACAGAGACTCTGAACATGTAGGCTCCTCTCAGTGGGGCTGTGAAAACACCTGACAACAAGAACAAACAACAAGAGACACAGAATCAGCTTCACACAGTTTCATGACCAAACACACTGTTATAGTTTTAAAAGATGAAGATCATTTCATTAATTCTCTTACACACATTACACAACATCAGGTCTGAAGATTTTCAGAAGTAATCTGTGATCAATCCTACATGCAGGTTTATTTACTTTTTCTTTTATACAATTTAATTTTATAATCATTATGTCATTTATGTAGATTTATATCATTAGTGGTGCAAAATCCCATAGACTTAACATTGCGGCGAACTTTGATGACTCGTAACTGAGTGAGGATTTCACACAAAATCCCCACAGACGGCCATTAAACGCTTGTGTTTCTCTACTGTGGGAACTTGCATAGGGATTCAACCAATCACTATCTCAGGATCACTGTGAACCTATCAAGCCACGCCCTAGCAACCATTTAGAGCTCCCTAGCAACTGATCCCATAGACTTCCATTGAAAAACATCAAAGGGATATCTTTGGTAGAAGTGTCATAGAAACACGAGGGTGGGTTTGTTTGACTCGGACCATCAACAACCAATCACAAATCACCTTCAACACTTCCTAGCCACGCCCTAGCAACCATTATCAAGCACCCTAGCAACCCAAATCCACAGAGGGATATCTTCACATCTGAATGTCACAGAGGCACAGGGGTTGGTTTATATCATTCATACTGACAAGCAGCCTTTGGGGTATCATCATTGGCAACTGCCAAGCCAATCCATAGCAACCAAACAGAGTACCCTAGCAACCGTTTAGCAAGACCTATATCTCTGCCTCAGAACATCATAGAGACATGGGGGTTGGGTCTTTTGACTCATGTTAGCATACAGCACTTCCAACATGCTAAATATGCTAACAGTGAATAGCTACATGCTAATAGCAATTAGCGAGGATTAGGGTTATAACATGATAAAAACAAGTCAAAATGTGCTAGCAAAATGCTAATTGTGTTAACATCATGCTAGCAAAACATGCTAATTATGCTAGCTAATCAAACTAATTGTGTTAACATCATGCTACCATTATGCTAATTGTGCTAGCATCTTGCTAGCAACATGTTAATCATGTTAACATAATGTTAACAATGTTAGTTAATCATGCTAGCAAAATGCTAACTGTGTTTGTTTGCCACTGCAAGCACCACTCACATTTTCGTCAGGAAATGTACCTTCTAGTTTATTCATATTATTAATTTAATAATTTTATTTAATTTATATAATTTAATATTTTATTATAATTCATTTATGTTTTTATATTCCTTATTTATTTTGTATTGTTGTTTAGTCTTATAACTGTGGTCTGAAGGGATGTTTGCTTCATGAGTAGGAGATCAGAGAAAGTCTCCATTTCAAGGTTTGTATCGTCACAGGATGATGTTGTGAAGCAGTGATTTTCCATTTCCCCCCCTTGGTATAACAACACTTGTTGAAATTGTACTGGCCAGACGAAGTCTGAGCATTGAGACTTACACAACTAAGATTATTCAATAAAACTTTGCTCTTTTTATCATCATCCCTTCGTCTCCTGCTCCTGCTCTTCTCTGAGTCAAACTCTCAGGCTGATAGAAAACTGTTAACAGAGTCTTGAGGAACCAGACCAGACTTTCTGTTGACAGGTTTGCTCCACACACACCAGACAAACGGATATCTTTAGACAAGATCCGGGGCTGGATTTGATATTTCTGACGTGAAGATTCCTCTGATCTAACACTATAATATTTATGACTCATTTCATTGATCATTACCTGTGATTGGGTTGTAGGCGTTCCCTATGTTTGTGAAGACGTTCCTGTAGGTTAGTGTGATCTCAGTGGTAAAAGGACCAACATATCCATAGCCAGATTCCATCAGTGCAGCTGAAAAAGCAATCTCTCTGTCTGTTGTTGAAAACATAAGCAATATTGTGATATATTACTGTATTACACTGAGAATGTATTCAATGAATTTAACATCACTCAAGCTAATATTCACCCCTGTTCTCCTTCTTCAACTCCTCCACTTGACTCAGAGTAAGATTTGAAGTTTCTGTGAAGGAATAAAGATTCTGTTAAATCACATTTACACTGATTATTGTAATAGAGAACACAATTTACACAGTATACACTCAACTTTACACTGACATTTACACTATGTAATGTATTGCACTGGTGTTTTACACTGAGGATCATTGATAAAAGAGTGAATGTTTTGGTGAGGTACCATCAGTTTTCTTCTCCAGCTCTTCCAGGCTAATCGTCTGTTGTTCTGCAGCCTGTTCAGCATCTCTCAGTCGCGTCTCTAAAGCTCTGATGTTTTCTTTCTGCTCTCTGATGTTTTCTTTCTGCTCTGTGTCCGAGGCGGTCAGTTCTCTGATGTTTGCTTTCTGCTCTGTGACCGTGGCGGTCAGTTCTCTCAGGGCTGCATGGATGTCAGGGAAGCACAGATTGCAGTATTGTTGGCTGTCAGTTGAAGCTTCAGCTCTCAAAGTGTCTGTTTGAGGTGGATTCTGTCTTCTGTCCTCAGAGCTGAGCTGTTGACTGATCTCGTTCTCATTGAGTCCTCCATTGACAAACACAAAGGTTTCCAACAGCAGCAGTAAACACACTAAACCCTTCATTCTTCACTGATGTCTGTCTCCAGCTCTTGCTCTGTCATCCCCACAGCCTCTCATGTGCCTTTATACCCCTGTTGTTTACCGCTCAAGTTAGGTTCTAATCTTTTTTTTATATTGACACAAGTTGTAACTTTCCCAAAGTTTCCAAGATCCTTCTCAAGGCCTCACAGGTGTTCGCTGTCTGCCTTTTCATGTCCTTGAACTCCAGCAAACTCCAGCAAGATGGCTGATTTTCTTTTAAGGTTGTAGGAATAAACCCACAGTAGAATCACAGGTTCTGCCAGATAATGCAACCAGTTTAACATTTATACATTTGCCAGATGCTTTAATCCAAAGCAATATATATTACAATTCAGTTCATTTGTGCATCACCTTTTGAACATTGTTGCACAGCTTTACAGAACACAGAGAAGAAAATATAAAGAAAAGACAATAGCATTTTAAAGCACTAGCAGCAAATGGAAAAAGTGCCATGGAAAAACCTTAAGATATTTACAAAATGAATAATATTGCAATTTTCCATCTTGAGTTGTTGTCAGCATTAGCAATGTAAATAAATGAGTGTACGTATCATTTGGTGGAAGTGAACTGTTGCAGTGAGTTTATTATTGCGTATGGTAAGCATTTATCTTGATAAAGATTGGAAGTATTGTGTTTTTATAGAGTGCTTCTGTAAAAGTTCTGTTTTGGTTCAGATGTAGAGTAGTCTGTCTAAAAGCTGTAATGCTACTGTTTGATTGTGCACGTCTATTTCCTATTCTCGTTTTACCCTTTGTTTGTCATTGCTGTGTATTTAGATTCTAGTCATATGGTGCAAAATCACTAAGTGGTTTTATTTGTTTTTAACTCTGTCACTCACACACACACACACACACACACACACACACACACACACACCGGTGCGTAACCTAAATGCTGTAATGACTGTGTGTAACCTCATACTATAAGAAAGGCTTAGACTCTGTCACTCACACACACACACACACACACACACCGTTGCGTAACCTAAATGCTGTAATGACTGTGTGTAACCTCATACTATAAGAAAGGCTTTAACTCTGTCACTCACACACATGTATTTTATTTGGATAATGAACCGGCTGCGATGTCAAATTGGCAGTGCTAGAACTGAGATATTATGCTCGTGTGTGAGGCGCAGGCGCGATCACTTGGATTTTCCTCTCAGCAGTGGAAACAACTTAATTTTTGTACATTAAAAATTACAGCAAAATGTCAAGCCTTTGAAAACTAAAGAAAACAACAGGATGCGCTTTTCTTCTCTGTCTCCTTGAACATCTTTCTGGCTCACGTGCACAAAAATGAATCAAAACACAGCAAAACATGACATGAACAGCTGTATTTTTATGAACTAACGTTAACAAAGATGAACAAATGTATTGATCATGGTTAGTTCATGTTAGTTAATACATTAACTAATGTTAACTAATGAAACCTTATTGTAAAGTGTTACCAAATAAGTTATTTTAAATTGTAAAAATATTTCACAATTTATAAATACACACAGTTTTTCCTGTATTTTGGATCAAATAAATGCAGCCTTGGTGAGCAGAAGAACACCAAGTACAGTACAAAATAGTACAGTTTCCAAACTTTTGACTGGTAGTGTATATGGAATAAAACAAAACTAGAGGCGTTTGCAGACTTTCTGTCTTAGTATTAAGTCCGATAGAAAATCAGCAAATTCTGTGATAAAGTCTGTATGGTGTCCTGGTGGCCTGTATACAGTAGCTAACACAAAGTCAAATGGGATTGATCATCTACACTAGAAGCACCAACACTTCAAAATAATTATATTTGAAACTAGACCTCTGAGTAATACTAAAGATATGATTATAAATTACAGCAACACCTCCGCCTTTGCCTTTCAGATGGGGCTCATGTGTATAACAGTAATCTTGGGGGTGGACTTTTACCGTTAAAGAATAAGAGGTTAAAGAACAACAACTTTAACGGAGTCAGATAAATTATATTAAACTGAATTATGCACATCATCCTTCAACTGCTTTTTGTTCTGATTATTGGTTAAAACAGCAGCGTAAGCTCCAGCCTTGAGCCACTGATGTGTGCTCGTATCATTCGGTGGACTGAGTTAATCATTATATGTGTGCTTTTCCTTCACATGCTAAAATATCCTGAGTTATGGGAAAGTGCAAGAATCTGCACTTCTGATAATGTGTTCATGGACATATGCTAGACTGAAACGTCTGAATTTGTTGTGGTAAGATTATGTTTTTATCTGTTTTTCTTCATCATAGGCTCGCCAGGGTGTGTAAACCACCATAAAGTACATAGTGGTTCATCAATAATGAAAGGATATTTTAGACACATGTAAAAAGTAAAAATGACATTAGGCTGTTAAACAGCTTTAGATCAGACCCTGAACACACACACACACACACACACACACACACACACACACACACACACACACACACACACACACACACACACACACACACACACACACACACACACACACACACACACACACACACACACACACACACACACACACACACACACACACACACACACACACTGATTCATATCACACAAAGAACGACTGTGCAAAGAAATAAATAGTTAATTAAAGTTCATTATTTCTGAATCTGGATTTATTCCGATAAGGAACCACATAAATAAATGATATTTTGCCTGTAATTATGGTCACATTAACTCATTGTTTCTCAAACTTTTTCTGCCATTCCCCACTCTGAAGGTAGTGAAGGGTTCCGAGCCCCACCTGTCCCCAATCGCCCCAACAAATTTTTTCCAAACTATCAGTATCAGTATTTATGATGGCCGATAAATTAATATTTGACGAAATTATTAAAGTGGATGAAACACCGCTCAACCACATTATGAGTGTTGGTGTTTCATAGTTTTAATACATTTTATTTATCAGAACTTTAATATATTTTTATGTTCCTCTGTTCTGTTTTGACCATAATGCAGTTTAAAAATAAACTTGTTTGTTTTATCACATTATTTTAGAGAGGCTGAGGGATCATGAATAACTACAAATAACTAATGTAAGGGAAATCTATATGCGTTGTGTTTATATATATATATATATATATATATATATATATATATATATATATATATATATATATATATATATATATATATATATCAGACGAACTTGACAAACTTGCTTACCATGTCATAAAATCTAATAATCGAATTCTCAAATATGTGCAAGTGAGTGTGTTTTGCCATTTAAAAACCTTCATAAATTATCTTGATTTTGATCTATAACGTGAGATGGGCGCCTATGTTTGTTTGCGTCGCAGTTCAGAGAGTCCTGTCAGTCAGATTCGCGTGAATTTATCAGTTTCTCCCGAAATACATGCAAGTAAGTGACCGGTGAACTGGGAGAAGAATATAGTAAACTTTTTAGTTACCTATACGTGTATCTGATATGAATAAAACGTCGGCAAATTATTTTTGAATGGATTTATTGCTGCGTCTAGTGACACCAGTGTGTAGGCCTATTTTACAAACTCTAAATGTATTGTTTTACTAGTAGGCCTACTTATGTGTATTTAAATGTTTGAAACCTAAAATAAACATTATGCATGATATGTTAAGTCACCTTCATTTATTTAGCGCATTTTACAACACGGATTGCTTCAAAGCTTTAGTGATAATCGGAAATAGGCTACATTTTGCTTTAGAAGAAAAGCTAAAGTAGGTTTTTTTATTATTATTATTATCAAGCACTGAGCGAGTGCTTTTATTATCAAGCACTGAGGCCCTAGCCCGGCCCGTGTCCGACAGCTTATCAAAATTTTCAGCCTGAGTCCGACTGAAGCCCGTGTTTTTTTTCCTTCTATTTTTTATCCTCCCTATTAGGCCTACACATTGTTGCAGCCATTAAAATAGTTCAGTTTTGTTTTTAATGTCAAAGTAGTTATATTTCGTTTCGTTTCTTTACTAAGTTAATTTAGAAAAATGTTTGAAGCATTTATTTGTTTGTTAAATCTTTTTTTTATTTTAAGTAACGACCAAGCGGCCAGCAGCCGACAGTTAGTTAACCACATGTTTGATTAATTTAGCCTCTCAAATCAAAACTGGACTTGTCACTTGCTTATAATAAAATCCATAGATATAAAACATTTCAAGCAACACAATGTTAATTTAAACGTTTAGCCTAAAAAAGGCATTTTTGTACAAGCTGAGGCAGGCTGCTCGCAACGGCGCTCACAAACAAAACGGGCTGATCGAGAAAAAAATAAAACACACACACACACACACACACACACACACACACACACACACACATGCACATGCTGTTTGTCCTATCCTTACACCTATCTACAAAATTATTATAAATCCGATCTTCAATTCCCGGTCTGAGCTATATGCACATTTAACGGAGTTCACGTCAACGAAAGCAACAGATGAGCTCATTTCATCTCATTTCATTCTCATTCGAGCTCATCAGCTCATTTCAAGATCAAAGACCGCAATATGAGAGAGCGACCTGAACATTGGGAAGAGCATTTAGTCTCATTCGTTTTAATGAAGATGATTGTGTTTTTGAGCATCTAAGACGTAGCCTATTTTCTGTTTCACTTGCGGCCGTTTGCGTGTTGGCTTGCTTTACTCATTTGTGGCGATGCGTTGCATAGCGCCAGCCCCGCGCCACTCTAAACACTGAGCGAGTCATCTTGACAGTCGCGGTGTCATGGTCTCATGTTGTTTCCACCAGCGCAGCACATCTCATCTCAGGTGCACCGAAATAAAAATCCCACATGTGGGACCGCTCAAAAGGGTAATAAAGATGGGCTCAAAAATGACCACATTTCCTCCCGTTTGTCGCGCCCCACCTGTCGCGTCTCTATTCCCCACCAGTGGGGCGCGCCCCACACTTTGAGTAACGCTGCATTAACTAAATGATCCTTCTCATAATCTTACAGATGGAACAAAGACACTTGTGTAATAATTTCAAACAGACTTTGGACTGAACACTGAACTGAAGCATTTAGAGTAAGAGCTCATGGGGTCTTTAATCTTCTCTCAAATTAAGATCAACAGCATTTTGAAGGATTATATAAACACACATAAACTGATAATGTACTGAGAATAAAAACTCCAGTGATACATGTCCAATAAACTGATGTTCAGCTTTCCAAAAGCAATATTCCAACACACAGGAATACATACTAGACGTGAAACTGCAGAGAATGGACAAAATGTATAATATTTGTCTGTGTGTGTTCCAGATATTCTTTTTGTTGTGGGGACCAAATGTCAAAAGCATAGTAAAACCTGAATTTTTGACATTGTGATAAGAAACTATCGATCCCTATGAAGAAAACACCGTATAAATCATAATAAATTATATTTTTTGAAAGTGTTGCTTGTGTCCTGAATAAACTTTGAAGACTTTGATTTCATCTCTTGTGTGAGTGTTTCATTCTCTTCCCATGATATGTCAGAGAGTGTTTGCGTGTGTGTGTGTGTGTGTGTGTGTGTGTGTGTGTGTGTGTGTGTGTGTGTGTGTGTGTGTGTGTGTGTGTGTGTGTGTGTGTGTGTGTGTGTGTGTGTGTGTGTGTGTGTGTGTGTGTGTGTAATCACGCTGAGAGCAGGTTCATAGTTACTCAAGATTTCCCTTTACTGGGCCCAGTAGACTAAAGACAAAATTGGGACAAACAAGAGCAAAAGCTGGTTCTGGTGCAGTTCATCAGCGTTGTATGAGAGTCAGCAGAGAGAGATGTAAGCTCTGCTGAATATACATTATAAGGGGATCGTGAGCATATAGTGGACAAAAACTCTAAATAAAGCATTTTGATTTACTTCAGTAATGTCAGACCGTTTGCTTCATGATGATGAATTGTTTTATTGGAACAATGTTTCTGTTTTATTGTGTTAGGCATTTTGGTTTGTGTAATTGATACAATAAAGAAAAAAATGCATGAAAAGGGGGCAACTTAGTATTAAATAATTAAAAATTCAAACTAAACAAACCATCCTTAATGTGATGTATAATAATTGAGTATTTATCAGTTATTAACATAGCTTTCTTGGAATTTTTTTGTTTGTTTGTTTTACCAATTTAAGAGACACAAAATATATGTCAGTTTCAATTTAGAATAATTTAAAACATGGTCTTGATTTGGAAAATGTTGCTTTATGAATATGGAACTTACCTAATAAAATAAAGAGATTTACAATATTACATAAACTCCTATCTTTACAATCAAAGTAGGTAATAATCTGTTTCCTTCAAGTGTGATTGTATGTGTTGTTTTAGATGCCAAATAATGTTCAACACTTTTACAGAATGTAATACAAAATGAACAACCATAAAAGAGATGGGTTAATGATTCTTGTTCTGTCTTACAAAAACTACAATAATTATCAACAGGTGTGAATTTTGAGATAAACACGTTTGTGGGATATGTATTATGCAGTATTTTCACATGTAATTCCCTAACTTTGTTCATGATACAAAATCTAAAAGGAACAAGCCCCGCTCCACGCCAATGAATCTCAGTAAAATGACAATTCCAGAAAAATGTCCCACAAATCTTGAAATCCCTTCTGCTTTAGTCAAAAGAATTCTTCCTAAAATAGAAATGTCTCTTTGAAGCCATAAATTCAGTATTGTTTTGGTTTTATTCAATTTAGGCGAAAAAATAAGTTGTTGACGTTCCTTGTGATCCTTGCAGATATGAATACCTAAGTATTTTACACATTTCTTAACAGGTATATTAAACATATTTTCCTCTTCAGTCTGATACAGACATAAGATTTCACATTTACATTTGTTAAGTGTCAAACCCCAAGCAGCTGAAAATTGGTCAATTAGGGTTATAACATTATCAATCTGATGTTTGTCACTCAAAAAGAGAGCAGTATCATCCGCTAACTGAGTTACTCTAATTTCCTTGCCAAAAATAGACAATCCTTTAATAATAGGACTATGTCTAATATGTAATGACAATATTTCAACCACCAGCTGGAACAAAACCGGTGAAATAAGGCAGCCCTGGCCAACTGATCTCATCACAGGAAATCTTTTAGTGGTGTTTGGATATAATATCACAGAACTATCAATGTTTTTAAAGCATTTCAACTGTAGATATAAAATTGTCCGAAATCAAAAATCTGCTTTAAATAAAAAATAATGTTCTATCGTATCAAATGCTTTATAGAAATCAAGAAATACTATCAGTGCATCAGTATTGATGTTATCAGAATAGTCCAGCAGGTGGAAAACAAGTCTTATATTAGAACTAATGTGACGGTTAGACATAAACCTGGTTAGAGAGAACCTTATTATCTCATGAAGACCTCTTTTTAACTGTTTAGCAAAAATCAATGTCAAAATGTTGTAGTCAATATTTAAGAGCGTAATGGGTCTCCAATTTTCTATCATTAAATGATCTTTATCAGACTTAGGGAGAAGACATAATAAACCTCATACTCATGGACATTTCCTTTTTTTAAACGCATTCTTTAAATAGATCAAATAGAGGATTTTCAATAATTTCCCAAAAATGCAGATCAAATTTGACTGAAAGCCCATCATTACCCGGAGATTTTCTTTTTTCATTGAGCGAACAGCCTCTGAGATTTCCTCTTTAGTAATGGGATGTTCACAATCCATTTTAAATGTACCAAATGTATCTTGAAATGTCTAAAGAATTAGAGGTGATTTTATTATCAATTTTAAGAATAGTTCAATTATTTATCTTGTGATTTCGTTTCTCTAAAGCTGTTACGATCACCAGTGAGAGTGCCCGTGATCACCACCAGAGGGCACTGCACCATAGACTATTGCCATAACATCTCAGACTACATTTCCCATAATCCTTTGCCTGGACTCATCAGCCATGATTGTTTTCAGCCATCCTGTAAACCATGTTAACTCTGTCATTCACTGTGAAGTCTTGTTTAGAGTAACAACTTCAATTCTGAGTGTTCTCCCTGATTTCTTGTCTGTGGGTTTTTGGATTATCTTCCTGTTCTTGGTTTACTCTTTTGCCCGTGTTCCCTGCCTTGTTGTGTTTGTTAGTTTGGACTGCCTGCCTGTGTTTTGACCTTGCCTGAACTCTTGACTATGATTGTGGATTACCCTTTCAATAAAGCTGCATTTGGATCCTCGACCTGTGTCTCTCAGAGCAGTTACAAAAGCAAAGAAATAACTCCAACTTCCAGCCATTTTGCTCAAGACCTTACAATATACATATTATCTATTTCCTTTTTTAATATGTGTATTATTGTTTCTTCTTCCTCTGAAAGACTATCCTCAGTCATTAAAATGTTTAATTTATCCATAATACTTATTTCTTTAGCTATATTATTATTTGTAATTACTTTACTTCATTTAATTGCTATTTCTCTCATTTTAAACTTCCCATCTTTGTGTGCAATTCACTTCATTATTATCAAATATGCTTTTTGCTGTTTTTTTTTTTTTTTTTTACTAAATCACAAAACTCACCATCTTTTAATAAATTATTTAGTTTCCAATAACCACATATATTACCATTTTGTTGTTTTTTTCCTGCTAATTGGATTGAAATTAATTTCTGATCAGAAAATGGGGCATAGCTGTGATGATTCTGACACAAATTGCAGACAAGAGGGAGATATAAGCCATAGATCAATTCTAGACTAACATTGCTCCAGGTAAATTTGTTAATGTCAGGGTTTAAAAACGCCAAACGTCTATAATTGCCAGTTGTTCACAAATATATGCGGTACTTTTGAATCTTGAATGTGAGATTAATCTTATAGGTATTCTATCTACAAGATCATCTGGAGCATCATTATAATCGCCTCCAATAATCAAGTGTGCATCCTTATATTTGTTTTTAAAGGCTTCAAGTTTCATTCAAGGTGTAAAAACATTATTTTTGTTAGAGCTGTATTGTTATAGTTATATAAATTGCAAACTATAAAGAAGGAATTGTCTCATTTGAAAACCAAGATTATCCATCTATCCTCATTTAAAGTCACTGATTCAATGATATCTCCTTTAAAATGATTAAGTAGAATGGCGACACCTGCTGGTTGTAGTTCCATTTCAATAAAAACTGAAGGCCACTGACCAGAGGAGCTGACCCAGACACAACTTTATTATCCTGTCGCCCCTCTAGTGGACAGCATTAAGTGTTACGGCCCTCAGTGCTCAGATAACGCAAATCAGTGGGATTTTTTGGGAAATTAAGTCTGACCATTTAGAAAAGATATAAGTGAGTCAGACCATCAGGAAGGTCTGAGCTGAGTTTGGTGAAGCATTAAAGTTCTAGGCGGAGTCAATTTCTCATAATAATAATAATACTAATCTTTAAATATATGCTGGCTTTCCTAAACCAACATAATAAAGAAAACTCTTGTAAAAAATTTAAAAATAGTTTTATTTAAAAAAATGATTTGTCAGTATTAATGTATGTTTACTGATTCTAGCTGCTCTCTTTTCGGTCTCTTTCTTTTCATGTGAACTGAGTGACTACACATGCTTACATTCATAAATATAAACTTTATTTCTATTCAATTTTCAAAACTATAAACATGTGTCACACACGCCTACCTGCCTTTAAATAAACAAAAGACGAGAGTGGTAACTGTTACGGGCATATTATCATGGTGCAGTTCAGCCTATTATTGATTTCCACTTCCCTTTTATCCAAACAGACGGAACTATTTGCTCAGTATTTATCAATGGGAAATACATCATCATGCTAAAATAATCTGTCATAAACTGTGGCTCACATTAATGGGGTCGCTTGCGAGTCGCAGCAGCACGAATTACGTGACCAGCAACATATTTCTGCTTCAAATATAGTGTGTAGTTAACAGTGAGTGGTGGTTTCAGACATTATTTTATTAAAGTACATTTGTCAGTGTCGCACTCGTACTGGCTCCCCATAAACCGATTTGTAAACCACAAACAAAAAATGAAATATTGAGCCAAAATCTCATTTTTCGTTTTTTAAACTAAACAATAAAGCGAATGTGACCAGATGAAGTGGTTGTGCTGAGAGCTAGACACCTATGTAGGCTAGCTATACCTACTCCCTTCCTACAGAGGGAGTCTGTTGTAGGCTGACCGCTGTTGCGTAGTTTCCTACTTGGGTACTATAGGGTGTGGTTAGATCTAGGAAGTAGATAAAAGCGGCGTGTAGAGTTGAGGAGTCGTTTTGTTGGTTGGCCCGGTTAGCGTGCGTCAAGCGCGAGCGGGTTAAAGTTAGTCACGCTGGAATCAGAACTCTCATGTTCCGCGTCAAGCGCAGCATGGTAAAAGTTGGACGGGAGTAATTAAATCACACAGGCCGGCGCACCGCCGCTGTTCTCAGCTGAAAGCAGGGACGGTAAGCGCCTATTATTGGCAGCATTTGATACACAAAGCATGTCTGGAAACGATGTAGTTAAGTTACATGTTAAATGTTTCTCTCCTTCTCCTCAGCTGTGAGCTGGAACAACGAGAGCTTTTCTACTACACCGGTGACATATTGCTGTTTGTAGCCGTAAGCAGTAACAGTAAGTATCTGATTTTGACCGTGCGTGCCACCTAGGAAGCTCGGCAACCGAGGACGCATCTTAATAGAGGTATTCTCCTCATTCTCAGCCTCAATGGTCTCAAATGGGAGAGTTAGTAGCCGAGCAGAGTACCAGTAGGTAATGCAATTAAGAGCGGGCATCCATAGTGCAAGGTAGCTATGCATTGATGTCATTATTTCTTAATTAGTTTAATTCAGTTTAATTTTCATGGTATCCAAAAGGCAAAAAAGATTGTGGTAGCAGCTAAAAATGAAAAATAAAAACATAATTCAATCAGGTAAAGCTTTAAGCATAAAAGATTCATGGGTGTAGGTTTAATGACTTTACAAACATTTGACATATTAAATAAATATCATTCAGTGTCCAATGTGCAGCAGCTTTTCCCACATAGACCCTTTTCACAGACTGAGATGATGCGTTTTAATGGTCATCAATATCGTAAATCCTGCAAGGTTTTTTTATTTTATTTATTTTTTTTAAATGTATGTACATTTATTACACTAATACTTTGTATTTTATTACTTTTGCATCAAATTACAAAAAGCAAGTTCCCACTGCTGTGAGGGTGTTTCTAATGAAGCGTCTATGGGAGTGATGGTGAAAAATATCTTTCTCTCTTTTCACTTCTGTTATCAATCTCACTCTATTTTTTCCCTCTTTTTGAAAGTTGTGAAATCACTATTGTGGAGTTTTTCCAAAAAATATATAATTAATGTATTCTTTCATTCATCACTATAAAAGTTAACCCAACTATGATGACTTCAGCTTCAGAAACCCAGAAATGTGAAAAGGGTCTATGCTCTTTTCACATAATGAAATGTTCTCTGATCCCACCTGTTACATTTATTAATTATGGTAATGACATTAACATTTGACTTCTACTCAGACCAGCCAAACACCAGCACCACTGACAGATGAAGAGGAGATGGAGGAAGAATATTAACATCCATCAGGAAAAAGAATAAAGTATTTGTAGGAAATAAAGATGACCATAAAAATTGTAAATAAATGTATTTAACAGCTGTGGTGGTGGTTATGGCATAAATCGCGGACTACCATCTGGCAGCATCCTTCCATCCCACACAGTTATCAGTTTTCAGAAAGCGTGATGATGGAAATATGAGTGTCATCAATGTGTCCAACCACTGGAAATCCTAAAGCAGGGGTCTCAAACTCAAATTGGCTGGGGGCCATTGCTGTGATTGACATCTCATAGGAGGGCCATTTTAACGTTCAAGCACAACAAGAAAGCACACTATTTCTGGAAATGTACTTTATTTGCTGTGATGTTAGCTTTTATTTACTTAAGTATGAAAAAAATGTAGTAATAGAATTTAATAAAAAATGTAAACAGCAGCATATATATATATATATATATATATATTTTTTTTTTTAACAGTTAGTGCTAATCTTTTTCACTTACTTTATTTTAACTTAAATAACTTGTCATAACCTTGCAGTGAACACATGCAATTACTGAACATATTTGCACACTTAATTCTTGCCAGACACCTGGCAGCGTTTCTGCTCACACAACTGAGCCACGTTTGCCCTGATTGAGGTCACAGTTGAAGCCCTAAGTACAGCTTCAAGATGGGCATCACTAAGCCTGGAACTGTTTTTGCATTTATTGAAGTTCATAGTTGAGAAAAGTTTCTCACACAGATATGTGCTTCCAAAAAGGCACATTACCCAACTGAACATAGTTTAGTCTTTTAGTTTTGAATTTAGTTTTTAGCTCACTGTTGCTCTGCAATTCCATAAGTTCCATTTGCAACAAACTTGGGACACACTCCACATCAGCTGAGAAGGGATCTGCGAACAGCTGGAAAGTGTCACGGTGTGCCTTGAAGTCAGCAAAACGCTGATCAAATTCCTGCAATAAGTTTTCAATAGCAGAGACATATTCATCACCACTGAATGATGTGCCCTCCTCCACAAGAGATCTGCATGTTGTGAAATGACTGAGGTTTTTTGCAGAAAGCTGAGATTTCCACAATCTCAGTTTTGTGGAGAAGGCTTTCACACTTTCATATGCTGCTGTGATGAGCTGACCAGGGCCCTGGAGCTTCAAGTTAAGGATGTTCAGCTCCTGTGTTATGTCCACTAGGAACGCAAGATCCATGACCCATTTAGGATCATCAAATTCAGGAACATCCATTCTGTCATCTTCCATGAATTTCTTCACCTCTGCTCTTAACTCAAAAAATCTCCTCAGGACATTCCCTCTGCTGAGCCAGCGCACCTCAGTGAAGTAAAGTACATCGCCATATGCTGACTCAATTTCTTTTAAAAAGGCCTGAAACTGGCGGTGCTGTAAACTCCTTGACCTGATATAACTGATACATTTCAGGACAACAGACATGACATGCTCATATTTCAAGCATTTGCTGCACAGTGCCTGTTGGTGTATCATGCAGTGCAGAACAACTGCTGGATTTGCATTTTCCTCTTCTAGCTTTTTTTGTACCAGCGCTAACAGTCCGTTTTTTTTTTTTTTTGGCTGTCATAGACGGGGCGCCATCAGTGGTAATGCCTACCAGTCTGTTCCACGGCAAACCAGCGCTCAATCGTGTCGCACAGCTGCTGAAATATATCTTTGGCTGTAGTACGAACACAAACTCAGCAACTCCTCCGTCACTTCAAATTGGTCATTAATACCTCTGATGAAAATGGCTAGCCGAGCAATGTCGTCTTCTTGGTACTTGTCATACTGTTCTCCGTGTTTAGTCACATAATGGCGCTTGAGATTGTATTCCTTTAGAACAGCGACTTTTTCTTTGCATATCAGACAGGTAGCATTTCCATTAAACTCCACAAAAAAATACTGCAAAGTCCACCTTTCTTGAAACTGTCTGTGTTCACCATCCACTTTCCTTTTTGCTTTAGAAAGAGACATATATATATATATATATATATATATATATATATATATATATATATATATATATATATATATATATATATATATATATATATATATATATCATGTTTTGTTTCAATTTAATATGAAAGGTAGCTTCAATGGGTATGAAGCAACTAGAAAAACGAATAATATAAAAAAAAATGCGGGCCGGATTATGATATATTTTTTTACATCAGTTGCGGGCCAGAGGGAGGAGGAGGGGCCCGCGGGCCGGCAGTTTGAGACCCCTGTCCTAAAGGAAATTCTAATTATTAGAATACTTCTAGAGGTTTATCAAATGAACGTCAGGATCCTGTATAAAAGGACATGACATTTTTGTCACTTTGACAGTGTCCTCATGATGAAATATGAGCAATGAATGAATGTTCCTGCACAGCAAAAAATGCTTTTCTTAATATGTATTTTTGTCAAGTGGCAGATAATTTAACTTGTTTTAAGTAAACGTTGCTTACTTTAGATTTAGACTTGCTTGACTTACCCTGCTCTCTCGGGTTTGACATACCTCCCATTCTGAAACAGAAAACCCAGAGTTCCCCTCATTTCAGGGTTAACATACTCAGAGTTTTCACTTAACCTCCTTTCTGAAACGCAGCCCAAACCCAGTCTAAAATAGTTTGAATATTTAGACTTATTGTAGTTGCACCATAGTGATTCAGGATAAGATAAAAACACTATTTGGAAAATGGATTCATGATGTACTCGCTCATTATAGAAATTAACACAAAAAAGTTTAACTTTAGCAACGATAAACACTCGATAAATGATAAACACTCATTTTTTAAAAGCTAGACTTGCGTGGGGATTTTTGGAGAATACACAATATCCGTGAGGATTTGTTGGCATTGACGAAATTATCTCCCACTGCTGGTTCTTCACCTCTTCATACATGCGTGTCCTTTTCACGCCTAGAGGAGGCAAAGTGTGACACTGACACGCATCCTCCAGTGGACCAGCGTGTGTATTACACGCTTTGGCATTATCCTGGGTTATCGGCCTATATATCTGTGAAGAATGTGATTCAGGTCAAGATTTAAAACACCCAGAACTCCAGTCAGAATCACAATATAGTTTTATTATGGTCACATCATGTGTACAGTTGACGTTCATAACATTATTGTTGAAAGTAACCAATTGAAACTTCAAAATACACAAGTTTAAACAACGATAAAGGCTAAATCTATGTGCTACACACTCATCACTTTGTTGTCGTTTTTGTGCAGGTATCGATGAAGTTCGGGAAGATGTGTGAGGTTTTGTTAAGTTAAATGTATTTTAAAAAATACACTTGTTACAAAAGATCCATTGAGATTTCAAACCAGTTCATTATAAAGTTACGGGCTGTTTTATTTGCTCATCAAGGCCTTTAAATGAAGCACAAATGCAGACAGCAGCAGTAACTCGAATAAAGCATTTCTCTAGCTGACACACTTGATATAGTCGGCGGTTTTTGAGTCATTTATTGCTTGATTAAATGAACATTTGCTTCTATTTATGCCATTTATGATCAGGTATGAAAACCAACCTGTTTGTTCCTCAGTTTCTTCCTGTTTAACTCTCAATGTTTCTTCAACCTTCACGTCTTCATGTTTCACTCTGAATATTTCTTCAATCTCCACGTCTTCATATTTCACTCTGAATGTTTCTTCAATCTTCAGGTCTTCACTCTTCACTTTAATAAACGCCATCTTTATAATAGTGTGTCACATGGATCTCAGTCGCTTCACCAGTAGTGCTGCAGTCATCAAGTGTGACTGAAGCAGAGAAACATTGTGTTTTTATACAGATTTCAGGGGGCCGTCCTTACAGGTGAAGATAAAGAACACAAAAGCATGTAAAGGATGTGAGCAGTTATAGGAACAGCTCTAATCCAATCAGCACAACTATAGCACTGATTATCATAGACATCAGATAGAGTCACACCTTCATCCATTCAGTCACACTTAACTCAGATATTGATTAGCATCAACAATCTCACCAATTAAAGTCATGAGGCAGAAGCAGCAACAGCCATTAAAGACAAAAGGTCAAAAGCCTCACTTACCATGATTTTACATTTGTATTCCCACACACCTGAAGCGAAAGAGATTTGTTTAAATTTACATTTATGCATTTAGCAGACGTTTTTTTCCAAAGCAACTTACAACTCAGGAGTACAAGAAGCGATCCGTCATGAAGAGGCAACGAAACATAAAAAGTGCCTGAAGTTTTGGACATTACCCAGAGGATCACATGCTAGGGCAGGGAAGGAGTAGAGGAAAATAGAAGGAAAAGAAAAATTTTAAGATGAGGTTAAGTGCTCGCAGAAGAGGTGAGTTTTCAGCTGTCTATTGAATGTTGTCAGTGATTCTGCAATTCGGATGGAGGTGGGAAGATCGTTCCACCAGCAGGGAACGGTGAATGTGAATGTTCTGGAGAGGGATTTTCTGCCTCTCTGTGATGGTACCACAAGCTGTCTCTCCTTAGCTGAGTGAAGGCTTCTGGTGGGGGTGTAGACTCATAGGAGCGAGTCAAAGTATGCAGGAGCGGAGCTCGTGGTGGATCTGTAAGTGAGCTCCTTAAACTTGATGCGAGCAGCGAGTGGTAGCCAGTGCAGAGAGATGAAGAGAGGTGTGACGTGGGTCCTTTTGGGCTCGTTGAAGACCAGACGTGCTGCTGCATTCTGGATCAATTGAAGCGTTTTGAAAAACACCTACTGTATATACATATAGAATGCTGCATTAAACAATTTCGTAAGGGAAAAAAATCAACTCCCTTTTCACAGACTGTGATGGTGCGTTTTAACGGTCATCAATATTGTAAATCCTGCAACGTTTTTGTATTCTCATTTTTTTTTAAATGTATGTACATTTATAACACTAATAATTTGTATTTTATTACTTTTGCATCAAATTACAAAAACAAGTTTCCGCTGCTATGAGGTTGTTTATAATACAGTCTATGGGAGTGATGGTAAAAATTTACATATTTCTCTCTTTTGCCTGCCGTTATCAATCTCACTCTATTTTTTCCCTCTTTTTGAAAGTTGTGAGATCACTATTGTGGCATTTTTCTTTTGCTATGCGAGCAAATGGACACTCAAAAAAATATTTATAACTATAATAGTTAACCCAACTATGAAAAGGGTCTAGTGTAGATTCCAAGTGATCAGGGCGTTCCAGTTCAGTCCATTGCAAAGGTTCCGCCAGTCATGGGCGCTCATGAAACGTAAGCAATAACGCACGTCCGAGTGAACCAGACGGAGGGAAGTTAGTAAGTGAAGGGCATAATAAAAACAAACTGGAACGGAGAACAGGAGTCCGAAGTATAATCAATTGAAGAAAATGTTCACTGAAGAACAGTTTGCAGTTTCATCAGCCGTATCAGATTCAGCACAGAGTTGGTAGGCAGCTCTACATACATTCACATTTCCACAGCAATTATACTCTAACACAGGCCAATAAATGCTTTTGAATTTGTGAATTGGTCAGGCCTGAGTGACCTCAATGACCTCGGCTGTCATGGTCAGCTAGAAAAGTAGATATATGTTTTAAAGTTTTTTACTGGGACACATTTCTCAATACTTACAGAGCTGCCAACTTTTAAAAAAAAACGTAGGGGCCAACAAAAATTTTGCTGCGTACAGAGCAAAAATAGCAAAAAATAAATAAATAAAAATAATAATAATATAATAATAGCTATATATACACACACACACATCACAGAAAACACTCTCTGCATCAGCATTTGAATGGGGTAGTATTGTTTTTTGTTTTTCTTGAATTAAAGGTTGATAATTAATTCTGTATTAAGACAAAATGCATCTAAATGACACTTTGTATTTACAGTATATCCTATAGACACACACACACACACACACACAATTTTAAAGCACTATGTAGAGGCATGATTTTGTCTAAATATAAAAAATTGATAATACATCAGCCTACAGCATACTTTTATGCTGGAAGAAAAAGGAAAAAAATCTGTCTGTCCTGTCTGTTGCTCTTCTGTCTGTTGTGCAGCTTTTTTGCTGTGGCTGATCTTTAAAAAAAACAGTGTTGTAGTAAAAATTACTTTAAGTAGTTCAGTTACATTCAAGCTACCCTTTTGAAAAAGTAGCTACACTACAAGTTACTATCAAAAAGTAGCTACATTAAAACCACTTTTTTCTTTTTCTTACAATGAGATTGTTACAAATATGTGAATAATTGTTAATGAAGAATGTTATAATATTTGGGGTTTCAAGCAACATAATGCAATGTAATTATGATTTCAAAGAGTATGGGGTGAATTCAGGGTTTTTGGGACACTTTTTTTTCCAGTCATTTCAATGGCAAAAACTGTCAGAATCATTACACACAATACTCAAATATATCCTATATCGCAAACTCGCTGTCAAAGTGCAAAATG
Source organism: Gobio gobio (assembly GCF_949357685.1). Taxonomy (NCBI): domain Eukaryota; kingdom Metazoa; phylum Chordata; class Actinopteri; order Cypriniformes; family Gobionidae; genus Gobio; species Gobio gobio. Next base: position 55,147,386 of record NC_137101.1, on the reverse strand, counting down.
GATACAAATTTAACATCAGTGGAAGAACAAAATGTATGCAACTTAAATGAAATACTCAGGAGTCAGGATTAGTCTAAAGATGCGTGTTAAAGGTAGGGTAGGTAGGATTTGGTTAAAAAACTTTTTTTCCAAATTTGTTTAAACTTTCTTTATATATCAATACATAATTAAAATGTAAGTACTCTGAAAAAGAAAGTATGAAAATTGAGTGTCTGTAGACCTCTCACGACTGTTTTAAAGACAGCTCATTATTTCCATTCACTCCACCTTCTCCCTTCTGGGCTCTTTCCGAAGCCACGCCCCCAAAACACATGAACGCGTCACACAGACCGCGATCAGCTCAGCTGGAGGAAGACGCATTATTTACCTGAGGCGAGCGGAGAAGAAGTGCATGTAGTGACATCATGTCAGAATCACATGTAATAAAGAATCTAACTTTATCATTATGAATATAAACAAATAAGATGTCTTTTAGTACTCACTATCAAGCTAGAATACCGATACTGGTAAAGTTTAAAATACACACACAACACAGTGTCTACGACACACACAGATACAAGATAAAAACATCAGTAAACATTGGTAGAGAATATAAAAACAAACCAAAGGCGGAAATAAACGTGCAGATAAAGTTCCCGGTGAACATGGTAAAAGAGTTTAGACAGAGGGTAGAAGCTAAAGCTAACTTAGTTCTAAAAAAAGTTCCTGGATGCGGTGTACTAGCTTTTACACATGCATTTTGTTATCTAAAGTTACATTTTGCGAAATTCAACACGACAGCGATCAACTTGAGCTAGGCATATTGAGTATTTATCATCTCTGCTAAGTGTATAACGTTGTAACTTTATGCTAAGTAATGTTATGTTATCTATATTAGGCAGCTACGCGTGCTAGTGATACATGCTTCATGAAAACATAAACCAAAAAAATGTATAATCAAAATGAAAGATTACCTGTCCAGCAGAAATACAGCCTCGTGAACTCCTCAAAATCAAACGGGTGCGCCAGGGTTGCCAGGTTTTCACAACAAAATCCGCCCAATTGCTACTCAAAACAACCATTTGGGGGGTAAAATATGTGCCTTTTTGGTAGGGCTGCCTGCTAAAATTCTCAAATCCCGGGGCAAAATATCACATAATTGTGGTCGCTTCAACCCGCGGACATGAAAAACAGCCGCGGCAACAGTGTAGAAGTAGCCCGACTTGGCAACACTGGGGCGCATGTGGGCAGATCCTGGAGCAAAAGCGGTGGTAGCCATGGTAGCGAGAGAGAGTGACAGTCGCCCAAGCCAATCACTTGTTTCGGGCCGAACGAAAATAATGAGCGGTGTTTATTGCAGATTAAAAAGTCACTCGATTTTTATACTCTCTTTTTCAGAGTACTTACATTTTAATTATGTATTGACATATAAAGAAAGTTTAAACAAATTTGGACAAAAGTGTTTTAGATCCTTCTTACCTACCCTACCTTTAAACTCACAGCTCATGCAGTGATGGAGCGCAGCATCTGAACAGAACCGCTAGACCGAGACGCCAGTCATGAGCTGCTCGCGTGAACACTGCGCATTGCTTGACTGTTTATTTTTGTCACAAATTGTTTCGTTTAAAAATGGACATTTAAGTCCACATGTCATGAAAACAAGAAACTCTGCTTCTAACCACAGGTCGAGAGCTCTCAGTCCAACCACTCAACTTTGCGATGCTGTTTGTGAACGTTCGTTGGAACTATGTTTCGGGAAACACAGACTCGTTTAACTATGCTTATAGAAACAGAACTTGCGACCATAGTTAGCTAGCAAAGCTTTCGGGAAACGCACCCCTGAGCGTCACAGCACTACGCTTCGCTCATTACAGGCTCGTTCTCATCAGAACCCAAAACAGTATGTAGCTTTTGGTCACTACACGTATTTATTTGCACATTTATCTTGAACCCCCTCACCGAAAGCATAACTAATCGATCACGAGTGGCTCAACAGGTAGATCTATAGATAAACTCATCTTTCAGGCATTTGACCGATCGGGTTGACACTTCAGCGTGAGAAATCGGGGGTGTGGCGTGTGAAACCAATCAAATGCATTTGTCTCACGGGCCAATGCGTGAGAGTTGGCAGCCCTGTACTTCAAAACTCTTAACACGTGAACACAACATCAGTCTATGTGAGTTAAACTGTAGATCCTTTATCATTGCTTTGCCACGAAATGCACAACTTCTTTCAAATGACACAAATTAACTGCTGTGAAGCTAAAAGTTTGTTTAGAGAACTGTGTGAAGAGTTTTGAAAATATGGTATTAAGTATTGAGAAATGAGTCCTAGCAATAGTAAAAAAAAAAACTACTCTGCAGCACTACCAGACCAGCCAACATGTACGCATTTTTCGTACTCGGCACGCATTTTGACCCTTTGGTACGCTTGTACGATTCGCTGCTCTCTATGTACGCATTTTGTTGCATCTCGCATTTCGCCGGTTTCAGTGCAGTCTATGACGCTGATTCTGCTGCTGAGCCACAGCGTGTAAGTGGAGTGAAAAGCTTTCGGCCAATCAGAGCGCTTCATTTTAACCCTCCACTTACATGCCCCTCCTAGCCAAATGCTTTGCGCCCGCACCGCATGCGTTCATTTAAATTCAGTGCCTCAAGCAAGCCAGGCAGGCCGGATAACTGCAGGCTTGTATGCCATGGCTGAACCGCCTCATAGAGATACGCTGTTGGCGGTTACAGCCGCGGATCGGGCGGATGACTTGACGAAAAATTATATTTTAATTAAATTTGGGCGGGTGGCGGTTGAACCAATCAAATGGAAAACATACATTGTTAAATATTGTTACAGTGCACTAAGCAAACCTGCAAGCTATGAGCCCAGCTGTCAGTATGCAGGCCTACTTCTCGTAGATGAGACTGCCTGGGTTATTTTGTTATGATATTTGTTATATTTTAAAACAGCCAGTCATTGTAGCCTACCACTCGGGAAATAGGCATTTAAAATATAGACAGATTATGAAGTGATGTCATCGGGCAATGACAGCACGAGATGTTCAGAAGAACTCAAGAGCTAAACTTTTCCAAGCTCAATAACATCCAAAGCAAAAAAATAAGGTAAGAAAAATAGTCGAAAAACTTTGCCCATCACAGATGGATAATTAAAATGTGAACATGCACGTTGCACAGTTGCGCGGTGTAAATATATACATGCTTGTGTGTGTATTTATATATAAATAATAATTAACAGAGTACACACACATATATTATGTAAACACAAACTTTTATTTTGGATGCGATTAATCGTGATTAATCTTTTGACAGCCCTAGTTAAATTATATAAATTTTTCTTTATTAATTAAAATTCATATTTAATTTGATTAAATATTACATGTACATGTCAATTAGTAATAATAGGCTATTTATATAATAGCAACATTTTATGTCAAATTCAAATAAAAGATCTCTGTACTCATAAAGTTTCTTCAAGGTTGGCAGGTCTGCACTCCTGCTGAAGCGACTGAGATCCACGTGACACACTATTATAAAGATGGTGTTTATTAAAGAGAAGAGGGAAGACCTGAAGATTGAAGAAACATTCAGAGTGAAACTCTCTTTCGCTTTAGGTGTGTGGGAATACAAATGTAAAATCATGGTAAGTGAGGCTTTACACCTTTTGTCTTTAATGGGTGTTGCTGCTTCTGCCTCATGACTTTAATTGGTGTGATTGTTGATGCTAATCAACATCTGAGTTAAGTGTGAATGAATGGATGAAGGTGCGACTCTTCCTGATGTCTATGATAATCAGTGCTATAGTTAGAGCCCCTTGAAATCTGTATAAAAACACAATGTTTCTCTGCTTTAGTCACACTTGATGCAGAGGTGGACAAAGTACACAACTCTATTACTTGAGTAAAAGTAAAAGTACTACTGGTCAAATATTACTCCGTTACAAGTGAAAGTTCTAAAAACAGATTTTTACTTAAGTAAAAGTACAGAAGTATTTGTTTTTAAAAGTACTTAAGTATCAAAAGTAAATTTCCTTTTTTATGTCAATGCATTATTTTATTATTGTTGTATAAATGCACAATGTCATGGTGGTTTAAGCCAGTCAGTGATGCTCCATCCGACATCCTAGCATACGAATACCTTAAACTCATTTCTTTACATTTGTATAGAGCGTTGTAACTTTTATACAAGTATTGAAATGTTCAATTTCTTGTATAAAAGTTACAACGCTCTTTACAAAACTTCTGTCACTTTAAGGCTACTGATACGCATACAATATTCTCCCAACTGTTTACTCTTCTCTTTCTCCCAGACATTTAATTTTTTTAACATTTTATGAGACATGCATCAAAGTGTATGCCAACTAAACTAATCTTTAATCTTTTGAGAAAACTGAAGCATACTTTTTAAGTATAGCCATGGGTGCACACACTGTGCTAAGGAACCGTCTTCTTCCATTTTGCTGTAAACTGATCAGAGTAAAAAAAAATTGGGGGGAAACTTCACATGACCCTATACCAGAGTTATTACTGATAGGCTGTCTGCAAAAAAATAAAATAAAATAAAAACTTTTAAAGAAGAAAAAAATCATCCACTGACTTTTAAAGCTGCTACAGAAATGACTTTTGAGTTTGAGGACCTTGATAGAAATGTAGTGGAGTAAAAAGTACGATATTTGTCTTTCAAATGTAGTGAAGTTAAAGTAAAAGTATCCCTAAAAAATTATACTCCAGTAAAGTACAGATACTCAAAAAGTGTACTTAAGTACAGTACTCAAGTAAATGTACTTAGTTACTGTCCACCTCTGGATGACTGCAGCACTACTGGTGAAGCGACTGAGATCCACGTGACACACTATTATAAAGATGGCGTTTATTAAAGTGAAGAAGGAAGACCTGAAGATTGAAGAAACATTCAGTTTGAAAAATGAAGAAACTGAGGAACAAAGAAAGAAAGAGGAGAGTGAAGACATAAAGATTGAAGAAACATTCAGTTTGAAACATGTAGAAACTGAGGAACAAACAGAGAAAGTGAAGAGTGAAGACCTGAAGATTGAAGAAACATTCAGTTTGAAACATGAAGAAACTGAGGAACAAAGAAAGAAAGAGGAGAGAGAAGACATGAAGATTGAAGAAACATTCAGAGTAAAACATGTAGAAACTGAGGAACAAACAGGTTGGTTTCATTCTCAAAGCACGACCGTCACACACAACATGGCTGTATCGTGGTCGGTAGACGAGGTGCAGACGTTCCTCTCGTTGGTAGCCGAGGAGTGGATCCAGCGAGAGCTGAATGGGACGACCCGGAATGAAAAAGTTTTTAAGGAAGTCGCTCAGCTCTTGGCCGCACAAGGCTACCACCGGACCTACAAACAGTGTAGGGACAAGTTAAAAAAACTAAAAAGCAACTACAGAACCATAAAGGACCTCAACAGCCAGAGTGGTTCAAACAGAAGAACGTGGAAGTGGTTTGCCCAAATGGACGCTATATATAGAAGTAAACCAGCGAGCAACAGGAGGGAGGCTGCCCTGGAGTCGGCCACAGCGTTGCTGGAGAACACGATGGAGGATGGTACGCTGTGTGTTAACTCTATATTACATTTGAAATCTTCACTTTACTGACCATCTAACTTTTACAAATTAATTGTACACATTTTTGTTTCAAATTCATTGTCTACGATTGATTCTTTAGCAGTTTCTCCATGCAATGGCGGCTCAACTTCCCAACTGGTGCTAGCAGCGTCACCAGCAACACATCCACCAACACCAGCAACATCCAGCACCAGCATGAAACCAGAGCGCATGGTCACAGGTATGAAATATGACTAAAACACTCACGGTTACAAATCATATCTCTAGACTAGGCTTACCTAATGCTTTACTCATGACGATTTGATTGCCTGAAATAATATAGGATGTATCAGCATAAGACATATCACTATATATATATAATATCATAATATATGATATCATTATAAGTAGTGTGACCAGATTTCTCATGGTGGAATATGGGACGAACCCCACCAACACCCACCCCCCTCCCCCTATTTTGCAATACCGATATATAGTTGTTTTTGTTATTTCTATATATAATTTTTTTTTATATAAAAAAGATCAGAGCAAATAACAATAGGAAAAAACATTTTTCAGGTACAGCATGTTTATTTAACATGTATACACAATTTTTTTGTTTGATTCACAAGGGGTAAAGGGGAGTATCATTAATTTAGGAGGACGGGTATTTTAGGCTGCTGCCCCTTTAAGACCAAACGCTTGGATTACACTGACACTCCTCCGTGGTTTTCACAGAGATGTTTACGTTCTCTTAAGCCATACCGACTATATTTACGAGAGATACTCCACATGATGGGCATTTTGAAAACTGTGTATTTGATAATTTAGGCTCAAAGAGAACCGTTTTCACAATCGCACGCTGTCAGAGAGAGCGCTTCTGTTTTGTGTCATTCAATCTTTTTTGACATGCCGCCTTTACTAAATGCACGTTTATTGATAACTAATTGTGATTGGATGGTAATTTTGTTGTATGATGAGCTTGGGTACTTTTGATTAGGCTATTCTCGCATGACAGAAGACTGGTGACTACTCTCTCTATCACCAGCCATAAAGACATTTTAGTACAGATGAAATATGGAACATGATTTATCCCGATTTTGAAAACTCGTAAATCCTGTCCAGCCAGCATCAGGTTAGGGTTACAGCGCTCGGGAGATTGTTCAGCCTTCTAAGAGGACCAAATCTGTCATATTTTGGCTTTTACAAAAGTCCTGAGGGAAACTTAATCAAGGACGGTCACCCTGTCTGCAGAACATGCAAAAAGAAAGTGTGCAATAGGTGCAAACACTTCAAATCTGCCACATCGTTTTCTCGCCCAGACAAGATGCTCACAACAATATTATAGTAGTATTAATATTAAAGTCCTCTGATTTCATTTTCAATACAATCACAAACGGAGACGCAAGACCACAAGTTGCATTTGAATGAAACGAGAGCACATCCGTTGTGATGCGTGGATGTGCGCTGTGCTATAATGCGTTACTATTGACAACGGTCATTATAAGGAAGGAAATGCCACAGAATACAATCTTGCTTAAAAAAGTGCATAGAGCTGCTTTTTTATTTGTTGATTTTCAAATATAAAACTGTGCATCAGTTCTTTTTAAACACTTTCAACTAATTTGAACAAAACCGTGATAATAATGATAAGTGTGATAATTTTGGTCACTATACTCGTGGTATGAAATTTTCATCCCTTTCCATCCTTAATGTATATGAATTCCGGTTACTAACCATAAATACTTTATTGCTAGTTACTGTAACTATGTGATTAGTTCATACTGTAAATCATTTAAGGGATGTTAATGTACAGTTCTTTCATAAATGAATTGGTATTATGATCACGTGTTGTACTCTTGATAATCACAGTAAAAAAAAAAACCCTCACATTTCACATTTTTCTTCACTTTTGTCCAGGCAAGAAGAAAAGGAGCCTGCAGCATCAGGAGCATATAGCTGCTTTAAGAGAGATGCAGGTGGCTGATATTCAACAGCAGGAGCTGAACCGGGCACAGAGGGAGCGCCATTTGCAGATGTCAATCGATGAGGCCCGGCTAGCGAGGGAACAGGAAGTGGCCTTAAGGGCGGAGGAAAATACTCAAACGGCTGCATTCAATCAAGCCTTCCTCAATGTCATGGAGACGCTTGTACAGGCGATGAGTGGCCGGCGAGAACACAACTCTCTATGAGGGGCCGTACAAGCCATAATTCATTCTGGTACTCACACACACATTCTCCATTTCACACACATACTGTACATACATATTCTACTCTCACACACATACATTCTCCTTTCACACACTTACTGTACATACATATTCTACTCTCACACACATACATTCTCCTTTCACACACTTACTGTACATACATATTCTACTCACACACACATACATTCTCCATTTCACACACATACTGTACATACATATTCTACTCTCACACACATACATTCCTTAAAGATCAAATTAGTTGATTTGAAGTAACTCAACGTCAAGAGTCAGTTTCTATGTGCATTCACAGCGCCAGTGGCGGTTGGCGGCAACCAATCAGATGTAGAGGTGCTCCGCTTGATATTCCAGAGAGCGCAGTGCTGTAAACTTTGGTTCCGACCACATTAGTTCCCAAGCAAAATGGAGGAGAGGTTGATCATTGGTGTGGTGGTTTTGATAAAAAGGCTTGCAACACTATTTATTGCCAATATTTTCGCTCTATAACACTTGTTTTTCAGCGGGAATGCAATTAATTTGCTCAAAACGATACCGATTTGACCAATTGCATTAATGCTGCACTTAAACCAGGACAGTTACTGTAATGTAGGCTGCACACAAATGAATGTTAATGTTAATTAAAGACCATTGCTAGCAAACGTCTCCTATAAACAGCATGTTGACATTAGACTAACACTTAACTATGAACATAAAAGCCACACCACACAAATGGCTTTAATTGGCTTATTTCGGTAGCAAACATGTAACTATAAATCTTATGGTCTTTCCACCGATGTTTTTTTTTTTTTTTTGTGAACGCACTTGGACGTGATGGAAGAAGTAGCATATTTAGGTGCAGTACGCAATTTCTAAAAAACGGTGGGGCTATCAAGATATGGTTGTGATCCTTTTGGGATGGGGCTTGTTTGTTTTGGTGATTTGAAATATCAACATCTTTCTTAGAAATCACATACTGCACCTTTAAATAAGTTCTCAAATTGGAAGATAAAAACACTTAATTAGATCTATGTGCTACCTTCCAAAATGTGAAGTCTACAGTAAAATGGGCCAAGCATCAAAAGCCAAAGAGCTCATTATTAAGACTTGTTTCTTTTAAATTACTGATTTAAATTACTGTTACCATATTATAATTTTAGCACACATAATTTACACTGGTTTCAATTTCTCTTAGGCACATAGATGGAAACCGGAGGATGGTGTTCCATGGCTGTGTTGATGATTTCAGTCGCACCTTCATCTACCTTGCTTGTCTAGACAACAACAGTGCCTCTAGTGTTTTGTCACTATTCATTGCTGGCGTTCAGAGCTTTGGAATGCCATCTAGGGTGAGGTGTGATCATGGTCTTGAAATCACTGGTGTTGCCCGTTTCATGCTTTACAGAAGAGGATTAAACAGCCATAGTGTTATTACTGGCAGGTCAGTCCATAATCAAAGAATCGAGAGGTTATGGGCAGAGCTAAATCGAGTAGTGTCATTTCAGTTTGTTAATCTTTTCAACTTTATGGAGGAGCATGGTGTGTTAGATTCACTTAATGAGCTCCATTTATTTTGTCTTCATTATATTTATTTGCCAAGAATTCAAAGAAGTGCCGTTGAATTTCAGAACCAGTGGAATAACCATTGTCTATCAACACAAGGGGGGCAAACTCCTCTTCAGCTGTGGCAAAGGGGCATAGTCAACCATGCAGGAATGCATAACCCAAGTATAAATGGTATTTATGACACAGACAGTGCCTTTGGTATTGTTGACAAATAATAATGTTGTTGTTCCATTAATTAACATTGCCATCAGTGACACAACAATGCATACACTTAAGCAGACGTTTGATCCATTTGAAGATTATGGAAATCATGGCATAGATTTGTTTTGCAACCTTGTACAATTTCTACAAGAAAGGTATTTCTAAAATAATTTACATATACAAAAAAGGAACAAAAAAACAACAACAACAGATATTTATGATAAAAAAAAGACTAAGAGCACATTAAACAGATTAAGTCAACACAGAATATTTACTTACTGTTGTGTAATGCATAGAAAAGTGAAAAACACATTGTCATGCTTTGTGATAGCTTTGTTTATAGTTTTCTACAATTTAATGGATGTTTGCTTTGTACGAGATAAGCTCTGAAAGCTCTACGTTTACATTTTACATCCATGCGTCTTTAAATGTTCTTTGTTAAAAAACCCCCTGATAAACTCAAATTTTATTAAAGTGTTTGGCTATGGAGTAAACAAATTGACTGAACTATTATTTATTTTAACATTTGATGTCCTTTATTGAATAGGATGACTAACTACAGTGGCAACATCAACATTAACACATCAGTAGAATCTGCAGGAGACATGCATTGCACATACATTGGCCCACAATAAAAAAAAAAATCACTTTTAGCAGTGTATGACAAGTTTAAATCTTCATTAAAACATAACAATGTTCACTAGATCTGGCAATTCATAGGGGTCTAAAACATTTGGTACATTTCATTAGCCCTGCACTCTTTCTGTTATGACAAAGATATATTTGTATTAAAGATTAATTTGGCTGCATTACTATGTCAAGATAATCCCAGTGTGCAGATTAGTTATAGAAAGCAATGCCCAGTGCATCTTACCAATAGTTAATATCATTACAGTTTTTCTACAGTGTCAATGTAGCATGCTTGCACAGTAAAAGGTTGCCAGATGTTCGAAGCAAAAATAAAAAACTCAAGTATGTTTGTTGCTCCATGTATTGTCCAGGTCACAATATAAGCAGGCACAACCCAGATAGCAAAATACACTCGGGCCAGTTCCGGTTTGATTCTCGACTGCCGGAGACTTACCCGTCGGCCCGCTTCCGTCTGCCGCACTCTGGCCGTATGCATGTTTACTCACTGCCCGATTCCGGCCCGAATCAATCGGGCCAGATGCGGCAGCCGTTAACTTGCCGACGCTGCCGCAATCAAGCCGGAATCGGGCCGTCACTAATGCGTACTGCCCGCCAAAGCTGGCCCGATTAATTCTTGCCATGTTATTATGAAATGTCTACCTTTATTAATGTTAATTGAATAACCTTTATACCACTTTTGTGTTGATATGACAGCAAATGGATAATGTGATACAAAACATTTAGGCTATAATAAAACTTTTGAAGAAAATGAAAACATAACTTAAAACATATTTTTAATCCGAATATTGTTGCAAATGATATAAAAACAAAGGACAGAAATATGAAGAAACTATATTTATTTAGAAAATTGCACATTTATCAAGAAACAACTTTAAACACAACCAAAAAAAAATATTAAAGTGCACAAGTATAAGTTCAAAGAAACTTGAATACAAAAGTTTTGTAAAAAGGCACACATTTTAAATAAAAAAATAAAAAATGGATATATATATTTAAAATTATACAAGTATGAAGAAACATCTTAAAACACCTATTGTAAATAAATAAATACTTAAACTAGATTATATTGAAAAAATAAAAAAAAGGTATATGTGTTATATGGTAATGGTAAACTAAAATGGTATCAAGAACTATCTTTAAACACCTATTTGTCAAGAAAATGTAATCTAAAAAAAAACCCCCACAATAATACTAATTAAAAAAACACGCATATAAATAAAATAGTGCAAAAAAAAAAAGAAAAAGAAAAAAGAAAGAAATACTTAAACACCTATTTTTATACCTGTCATTACAAATATAAAAAAAGAAAAGAATTGATCAAAGTAATTTACACATTAAACACGTTAGCCTTCGCTCTTTCCTTCCTTCCTCCATCTCTGTCAGGAGCAAGTTGTAGCCATCTTGTTATATACCTTTCCACCTCTTTATCAGTGGAGCTCTTGGTATGGGCATTTGTCCTCACTGCATCTGTAAATGGCAAACAATATTCACAAATAGTTAGTTATACAGTTACACAATTTTGCGCAAAAAACAAGCAAAAAATACACTAACAATACATTAACAATTATATGAAAGTAATCGTACACGACAGATGTATAGCAGCCTATATGTACTGGAATGTATATCAAATCAACTTACTGACTACAATAGTCCTGAGGGCCAATGCACGAAATGCCACTTTTTGGTTTGCACCACTCCAGTTAATTCTTTTAGCAAAGGAGTTCGCCAAAAGCTTTCCCAGGATACGCCACACAGCTTCTTTAGTGGAAAACCCACCAATTGTTCCTAAATAGGTTACCTTTGAAAAAAAAAAAAAATGAAACGGTATTACAGGCAAAATAAATATACAACAGTAACGGAGTATCAATGTGATTATAATACATACAAGACAAGACACATTGTGTGAAAAATTCAAGGACTTCATCTTACCAACTTCTTCATTTGTTCTGGCTGATCCTTTATTTGATTTTCAAGCCTTTCCAGATCAGGTAAATCTGACAAAGGAAGGTTGAATGTGGTGATGTCTGGAAGTTCATCACTCTGCGACTGAGCACTGTTCTGTTTCTGCTGATTCTTCAGAATGATGGCAAGTTGTTGCTTGATGACCTCTTGTGCTTTTAAAACTTCAGTCAGCAGGGCTGCAAAAAAAAAAACATAAATAAGCGTACATGCACTTGAAGCTTGTTTTTTGTATATTTTTTGTATAGTGTTTTGGTAGGTAGTCAGTTAAATCTTAAATCCCTTGTTGAATTAGGCCTTTAAAATGAAGTTCATACTTACAAACACATGATGAACTGCAACATGTTCTGTCTCCATCTCCAGCTGCACTGGTACATAGACGTAAATTATTCCTAGAGGTGGTAGGACTTGCAATACCATCTGTGTGTCTGGATGGAGTTCTCAGAGGTTCTGCCATAGTCCGTGGTGGTGACGGTATTTGAGGTGCTGCAAAAACTTCTGAACGGTCCCCTATTCTGACAGTTTTTTCCAGTCTCTTGCTTGCAAAGTAATTATCGTCATCATCCTCACTAGAGTGGTTTCTTTTATTTCCCCTGATCGTGTACATGAGGAAAAAACAACAACGTTAAAATAGTGCCGTAGCAAAACTTGCAGATTATAATGTATCAATGCAATATATGTACAATTTACATATAAGACAGTTAACCCAAAATGAAAGTTCTGCAATCATCTATTCCCTCATTCTGTTGTCGCTAACAGACTTTTCATTTTGGGGTTAACTACACCGTTTATATGAAAAACACCTGTGGTAAAAAAACATGCTTAAAATACAAACAAACCTGTTCTTTCTTTTTGTGTATGCTGGACGATCATCATCATCATCTTCTGTCTGCAAATCAGACATCAGAGTTGCTTGCGGAAGTTTGAGCCGAGCTTCCTGATACGTGTCTATAAAACATACATGGTGGTTAACCTCCCCAAAAATGTAACAATCATGAAATATTGTCACAGTTTTCTTAATATTTTAGTACCTGTGGTGTGAATAATTCGCACCCTGAAGGCAGACCAAGTACGATTAGGAGATTCATGGAGTGTTACAGCCTTCTGGATCTTAGCCACAGATTTGTAAGTCGGCCAAGCACAGGTACCATTCTGCACCCATGAAGATGGCACAACTTCCACTTCAGATGACTCGATGAACTCCACAATATGGAACATTTTCCCAAAAAATCTTCAAAAAACAAAACAAAAAAAAGAGCAATTTGTTGCATTTTACACATTTTTACACAATTTTTATTCACATTACACAATAATTTACACAATAATAATCAAGTCAAGTTGAGCTGTCATTCCGCTTATTATTGCACAATAATCCTTCTATTTTCAAAAATACTGTTATGTTACACTCCACAAGCCTGTACCTGAATGTGAGATTTTGGTGAATTATGTTTAAATATATCTATGCTACATTAAAAAACCTAAGACCAACACACAGTTGAACTGCTGTTGTTGTCAATTTAAATGCAGTAAAGGTAGACAGGCAAACTTGGTTTGAAAAGGAAGTATGACATATTTTTTAAGCGTCTCATCAATTTTGGCACATCTAAATTCTTTAGAAAGATCAGATACGAGATAAGCTCCAAGCCTGCAAGAATCAATTGGGTAGTCATAAAATCTACGAACAGACTCAAACTCAGCATATACGATGTAAGCATCATTGTTCTGAATATAGATGTTCTGTACCAACCCAATATTGGAACCAATTCTGACACAGTTATCGCCTTTTGAAATTTTTAGACAAAAATCAGGGAAATATATTTCTTTATACTGTCTCACTTCTCCATTAACAAACTGCAAAATAGGACCATCACAATGCTCTTTTCGCACATAACTTTTGGAAGGGTCGATCTTAGAACCACCACTAGATATTTCAGATATCCTGCGTACAATCTGGGCAACAGGATGACATGGACGTCGGACCAATCTTTTTAACTGCCCTAAATAATTCTCGAATGGAAATGCAGAAATGTGGTCAAGTGGACCATGGCATTTCACATCATCAGCTAAGTGAACAAGGCCATGCACATTATACACCACATATTCCATATAGTATATGGACTATTTTATTACTTCAAATAATTTGTTCAGCATGGTTTCTTAAAATAATATATACTTGACCTAAACTAAACTAAATTTAGCATTCACAATGTTTTAAAATAGCAAGTCAGTATCAACAGCATATCAAGTAGCAAAAACCTTACCTTTGCGATTGAAATCCAACGTCGAAATGTTGTCAAACTGTTGTGAAACCGAATCTCTTAGCATCACCTTTTATTGTCCATTCAATGACCGTCATCCAATCAGCTACGGCTACGGAAATGCGTCATTGTTACGCAAGATTTGAATTTGCCGAAGCTCAGCTAAATGCTGTAGGCCTATAACTTGAATAAATATTTATATTAAATAAATGGGTTATAACACAAGCTGTTAGAATATAATATGGCACTTACCGAGTTCGTTTTAAAGCCGTCATTGAGAGAAAACAACAACAACAACAAATCGCTGAATGGCAACCGTTTTATCTGCATATGGCCCATCGTAACAATTTTCAAAACAAATTTTAAAAGAACTTTTTTAATTAATGAGCACTGCTATTACTTTTTAGGTTGATTTAGGTCGTGGTCATCGAATTCCCATGCAAGAAAGTCGTGCTAGCAGCTGCAACAGTTATGGGGTTAGCTGCAGTCCCACGCGTGCTGTTAAAGTCTGTAACATTAGTCCTTTTCAGCGTGTCTGCTTCATAGAATACTTGGAAATAAAAGCGCATCAATGTTTTCAAATTTTTTCTTACCATATTCGTATTTTGTGGTATTTAATCCATTGTTTTGTTTTCGTCCAAACACAACCACAATCGCCACAGTTGAGACCCCTCCCACTACTGTAAGTGACGATGAACGAGTCACCTGAGATCACGTGCATAATTTAGCACGTTTAAAAAGCATTACACCGTAAAGAATGACCTGCATGCTTTATTACAACTAAATAGATTTGATCCTTCTGTGCAAAACGATCACTGTTATTATCATTTTGATTAAGTTTTACCTTAGATATTTTGATTTGTACAAATTCATGACATTAAATGAGTAGCTAACACATTATCAGATCCTGTCAGGAAATTAAGTAAATTTTAAAACAATTTTATGTTAATTATTGCTTCATTATGTAACCATCAGTGATTGAACATAAGCCGAGTCATTGACAGAAGTGGCCCAGATCTCTATAGCCAGAATCGGGCCAGTTACAATGAACAGCAATCGGGCCAGTGCTTTACAGCCGTAACAAAACTGCATGTGCCAGAGCGAGCTGCGGGCCAGAATCGGCCCGGTAAACACACGCCGATGCCGAGTCAGAGCCGCAGGCGCCGCGGGGCAGCCGAGCTCGGGCCGATTACTACATGCTATCTGGGAAATGTCACGCTCCAAAACTAAATTACTGAAATACAAAGCAAAAAGATTAAAAAAAAGTACATCAAAAGTTAATCAAGAGACATGGTGAACAAGACAACAATTCCAACAATTAATCAGTGAACTAATTGAAAACAAGCTTCTCAAAATGTTGTAAAGACTACTAGCAACATAATGGCTACAAATGCAGTGCCAAATCAATTTAAGTCTGCAATAGGTAAAACAATGTTTTGCCTTCTCTGAACTCTGAAAATCGGAACTGTACTTAATAAGATGTTAACACTTTACTTTAACGAAGATACAAGTGAATTTTTCAGCAGTGTAATATCCACCCCCAAAACATTCACCCAATAACTGTTTTGAAATCATTTAAGTGCTGACTCACATTTATTTGTGAACTTGATCTTTAAACATAATACGAGATGGAGGCCTGTGCATAAATCATTTTATGCCAAAACCATGGGTATTGCCCAATGCAAAGACCATGTTTTCCTGAAATTCTCTGTAGGTGGTGTGTAGCGGTAACTTTAAACAATTGATGCAGGTGTTTGCAATGGGCAGTTTAGAGGTGCTGTGTGCATCATGCTCTTGGTGAAGAAATTCAATTGGTGGTTGTGGAGAGAAGCCAATTGGTGGAACAGTATTGGCTCCAGTGGCAAAGGCAAGAATAGTTTCCAGCTACTGCGATCCTTCTAGATCTAGAGAAAAAGCAACACATCAGAAATCAGATAAAAAAAATAACAAAAGAACTGCATGCATCACTACTCTTTACTGATACACAAATGATAAGATGCAGCGCATTCCCAATTTCAAATGAGAATACATACACACACATACATACAAGTTATTTGATATAATCCACAACTTACCATTCTCGGCTCTCTTTCCAAGTCGTCATGAGCAAAATCTGAGTCTGACGAAACTTGTGGAGAATTCCCCAAGTCCGTTTCCATAGTGCACAAGTAGAGCCGTAGCATTTTGAGTTTACTCTGTTCATACAGTTCATTCACTGTTATGTTTAATGGAACTGTGGTCTGACTGAAATCCCGCATCTCAAAAGTGGAGCTTTCAGCGGGGCCTTTTGGAGAAATCCCTTAGGGAAAAATAAATCCTTCCCCATCTTCATAAATTCCTCAACCAAAGTGTTCTTTTTAACCGTTAGATGTCGCGTTCCTCCTCCGTGTCTTGTCCGAACTTGGTGAGATTCTCCTTTATGTAAATTAAGCCATCCAATTTCCAGTCGTCTGGTCTCTTTAGATGCATGTTTATTGCAGATACCTGAAAGTTTGTTTAGTAAACTGCTGTCTGCAGATGTTCTGCCATCTTCGTGTACCTTGTCTCTTAATCTCTGTAGTACAGTGGACTTGGTTGTTTCACATGCCGCAAGTCTTTGATGGCAAAATGCTCTAACTGCAAGACGATCCCCATAACTGACGATATAGTTCACAATTTCGTTATCAGTCATAATTGCAATGACACTTGGGATAATCTAAAAGGAAAGATAATCTATAAATACATTTGCAACAACGCATGCTTATATATGAGTGTCATGACAAGACCTCCTGGATAATTAGAATGACTGTAACACAATTTACCTTATCCATTTAGTTTTTCAATCGAACTTTGAGGAATATCTTGCGACCTTAAAAAATCCATAAATTCGTCTTCTAAATTGTCCAAACCGCACTCTCAATCACATTTGTAGTTATAATAATGCTAAACTACCTACACCGGAAACTGTAACAAGCGTGCACGCGAAAGTCTGTATATTTTTATTTAGGGGCTCTGTACATTTTGTCATTGGAATGAATGGGATTTTTGGGATTTAGATGGTACAGGTTTACAGCTAACACATTTTAGCCTATCCCATTAAGCTTATTCCCTCAAGATGTAATTCATGACTTGAGATGTTTGTGTGCTTTGTGTACGTCTTACAGGAGCAGTGAGGAAGAGCCGCATGTCTGAGAAAGCCACAGACACAGAGATGAATCCTTACGCCATCAGAGGGTTCAATCTGGCCTGCGACCCCGAGGCGGCCGTGCCCGATCACACCCAACAAATGAATACAATCTGTGTTAATATTGTGTTCACATTAGTTTTTACTTGGTTTTGTATTTGAGTAATTAACATTTATCTTTAATTTTCTCACTTGATTGTATTTTTTTGTTAATCTGGTCTACAGATCGTTGTTCATAGTGTTCTCTTTTGCCTTTTTAAAATAAAAAACTATTTTGTAAAGTACAAATTGTGTGGATGTTTGGGCCATAATTGTTTGATGGCCCACAGACCAGATGTAAAATGTAAAATATGATGTCAAATATGAGTCGCGGATCTGGCCAAGATCTGTCTCTGATCCGTAATTCCAACCGGTTCTGGTATTGGGCCATTGGAAAGAATGAGCCTGGGGCCAAAGGCTAATGAAGACCCGACCCAAATACATTTTGCTGTCTGGGTCAGTAATAATTGGCTTTTTGGTTGATGAAAAATGTAATTAATTAATTAATTAATTAAAATTAATTTACATCTGTGTCCTATCACAAGTTACTCTACTGTCAGCTCAAGTTTTTGTAAAATCTGTCATGTTTCCAAAAAAACAAAACATGCTTTATATATATATATATATATATATATATATATATATATATATATATATATATATATATATATATATATATATATATATATATATATATATATATATAATTAATTAATTAATTAAAATTAATTTACATCTGTGTCCTATCACAAGTTACTCTACTGTCAGCTCAAGTTTTTGTAAAATCTGTCATGTTTCCAAAAAACAAAACATGCTTTATATATATATATATATATATATATATATATATATATATATATATATATATATATATATATATATATATATATATATATATATATATAAATATATATATATATGGAAAAGGAACCCTTGTCCACAACATCGAAAACCCTTTTTAAAAAGTTTGGACACCCCTGGCCTATTGCTACATGTGATTGGCAAGCGGTTTGCCAGAATATATCTTGATCGACACACCCAAAGTGTTACCATACAGATCCACTTTTGCAGCACGACTGAAGCGAGGTGTTGTGACGCTTCCCCTCATGTGTATGTTGACGGGCGTTCCTCAAGTTTACCGCTATGGGCGTGCGTTTGAGCCAGCGGGGAATGAAAAACAAAGGACCAGCGAGAGACTTCCCTCCGTTCCCATGTGCTCTACTTCTATTGGATAGTTGCGTCACGTTCAACAGATTTTTTTGCATAAAGTTGGGCTTCGGCCAGCTTTTTTGACCTTCCCGGAAAGCTTTACGGGCGCGTTAGAGTCGCTTGACGTCACCCATAGGAATAGGTGGAGTGGACAAGTGGATCAGCACCTTGAGGCCGGTTTCACACTGCACGCGTTAGCAGGGCGTAAGCAGCGCATATTTTTTCGCCGCCCATGTTAACAGATTTGAGCATTCACACTGCACGCAGAGGCTGTGACCTGATTAACAACAAATTTCACATGAAATCATGTAGTGAAGTGTCCCGTGTGTTTCACAATCACCATAAGACATCCAGCGCTGTGAAAAAAGTAAATAAAATACACGAAAACACAACACTGCCAGAAGTTTTTGCCCAAACTTCAAAAGCCTGTTTAAATGATTAAAACTAGAAGCATATCTTCACTTCAATGTTACATTTATCATGTGAACTACTTATATACAACATGTTATATGCATGTGTGTATGAGACAGAGGGGAACACGGTCGCATTTGTAGCAGATATATGCTGCCCATCATAAATCAAAGCACGAGACAGACGGGGGTCGGAGGAGAACACCGGAAAATGTGACATATAGGGATGGGAGATACCACTTATTTTGTTTTCGATACGATACCGATATTTTCAAGGGCAGTATCACCTATATCGAAACGATACGATACTTCTAAACTGGACTTTTTAATTATTAAATTTATTAAATTATTAAAATGACTAAGAGAAAAATGGGTAAAGATATGTATTTTAACATTCAATATGCCTCAAAATGCAACTTATTAGATCCTATTTTTGTTTACACGTGGTTAAAATATGTTTACTTGTAGTGGTAACCATGGAAATTTACAAATAGTTGAACTATGGTCACTGTAGTAAAAAATAAACCATGGTTCATTTTCATAAGGGACTGCCAGTGACAGGACGTTGCACCCATGAAATGCAACCTTTTTATTCTGACATGATTTATATTAACATTAGTTACAGAATAGAACATGATCAATATCAACTTTTAACATAAAATTTAAAGAGTGTAATTGCACAATGTAGGCTACAATTTCAATTTGTTTATTGTGAAATAACTCAACCATATGTTTTCTGTCTTCTGATGAGCATTGTTCAGAGCTCCAAAAGTATCAATGGTTTCTTATAATAGTTTTGGGAAACGCCGCTCTGTTTGAATACAGTGTCATCAGTGAGCGAACGCTCTCTCTGTGATCGATTGGTTCTGTCAGCATTTGCGAGCGTTCAGATCATGGTTCAGATGAGCAGGAAAATAGTTCTATACTACACAACTATTCTGTTACATAGGTTATTCGTATTGTATGCATTAAATTATCTTTTTAAACAAAATAAAATAAACAACAAAAAAAAACACCTTAGTATCTATATTCTTATTTGAGTATCGATACTTTTCGGTGCTTATATCAGTATCAATATATTGATACGCCCATCCCTAGTGACATAATGGACAATATTCGTCTGTATTTGCAATACACGAGCCGCGGTTCAGCTGCGTGAGACAAACGCTGCCAGTGTGAATCCACAACGGGGGCGCGCGGCTCCCACTCTCCATACGCACTGCTCCTGCCCTGCCAATGCACTGCTTGTGCGTGCGGTGTGAAGCCGGCGTTAAGGCCAATTTATACTTGAGCGTGAAGCTGATTGAGGCCCCGATCACACAGAACACGATTGTTGCAGCACCTTTTTTAATAGATTTCTGATGGCAGAGAGCGCTATGCACGCTGCTTATGCGCCCCGGGCACCTCGCGTTTAAGAAGGAGCGCTCTGAGCGCATGAAGTTGAAAAAAAATGAACTCTGAGCGGAAAAGTGCCCGACGTTTTTTTTCTATTGTCCAATCGAATGAATGGAGAGGCGGGCCTTCTGTTGTGGCGACGTTACCTTGATGAGAGTGACAGGACAGCTGATTTGGGGGTTTCCTAGCAACATAAAAAAACGCAGCGCACTGCTATTTTCTAAATTGAAAAACGTCGACCAATAAAAGGCAGTGCAGTGCGCCTCGCGTTTTCGAACCTGAAAAACGCGTTCTGTGTGATCGGGGCCCGAGACTACGGCATGTTTTTATCTATCTTTTGTATATTTTCTTCTTAAATGTATGTGTCTCTCTTTATCTGTAATGTTTCATTGTTCTTAATAAAAAAAAAAAATAGAATAAAAATAAAATAAAATAAAAAGAGTGAGACTACGGCGTGAATTTGTCCGCCATTTTCTCTTCTTTCCTCACTTCTCCGTCATGAGCCTCGGGTAAGTGATGTTTTGGCATTTTAAAGTCATATAATTGAAATATGCAGCATTTTGTGTCAATATTGCATGTTATTAAGCGTTTAGTTATTCTCTTCATTAAGGAGGATGTTGAATTAGCTCATATTTTCCCCACTTTAATGTATTTACAGTAGCGCTCCACTGGTTTGCCGTTTTAAATGCAGGTTTTTTGGCTGTAAACCAACAGTAGCGAACAGAAACACATTAAAGAGTCATTACTCACCCTCTCGTCGCGCCGAACACAAATGGAGATATTGTGAATTAAATCTTCCTTTGACAGTCACGTTAAATAGCCTAGCACTTTATCAAAGAGTTCATAAAGAGATCGATAAACTAATCGAGCGGGTTAATCCACATTTTCTTTGAACTACTTAAGCTCTGGGACCATTTTTGGGGATTTCTGCTTGGATTTGGCCTACCCATATTGAAAAGCTTCCCATACACACATACAGTGGTCTCTAAATACACACTTTTGGTGTAATTTTACAGGAAACCCTTTGAAGTTACATAAAACACTGCTAAAAGTGATAAACATGTGAGTATATGTTGTCTGAGCTGTAATAACCGCCTGTAATAATAAGTGTGTAACTCAGGCCCTGTGTGCTCTAGCACCCTGCAGACAGTTTGAGCTGTTTTCACTAGATTACAGAAAATACTGGATTTTTTATTTATTTATTTTTTGGCTGCCATTGACATCCATTTAATAAAAAATACAGTGAAAGTCAATGGGAACCAAAACTGCCTGGTTACCAACCTTCTTCAAAATATAGATGTAGATTGTGTTTTTCTCTTTGGCCTCATCAATGTTCCTAATTCTCGAACTAATTCATCATTTCATTCGTTACAGAGTCAGAGCAGAGGGTGGAGATTGTGGAAATAGCAAAAGTTCATGTTTTTCAGTCTGTGGAACTGACCGCGGGAGCTTTATGTCTGGAAAAAGCGTTCATAACCAGAGGTGCACCATATCACTTTAACATTTCACGTAATGATGAACAGGAAAAAAAATCTCAAATGAAAATAAATTTTTCTTTCTTTGACCACTTCTCTGTAGTTATTTTAGCACTGTTCTCACATTCATAGGGTGTCTGTGTCCAGTCTAAGTACTGTGATACACAACACAGCCTGGAAAGAGATCACCTACTCGTTTTGTCCTCGGCCGAGGAAAGGCAGACTGGGAGATTTTTGAACCAGCATCCGCTCCACACAGAGGGAATCTGAGCCCAGAGCAGGAGTGGGACACTGGGTTGATGCAGACACAGATCGATCAGCCAGAGAACCTTGAGATTGTTCTCCTGTTCTGAGACATAAATAGTTTTCATTTATAAATGAAGTGCAATGGCATGTGTCTCCTTCTAATGTATTTGTTCTATCACTCTATTGTTCTGCAGAATAGGATATTCAAGAGCCAGACATGGATTGGGAAGCAGCAGCAGACCATGATGGAGAAAATGTGGATGGTGCAGTATTGGTCGCAGAGTTTGAGGAGCTGGCAGAACTCAACTCTCTCATACACCAGAGCGATCCCATCAGTCCACTTACAGAGCTTTATCTGTAATCTGCCGTGAGTGTGTGTGACCTCTAGTAGTTTTAGAGGAATCCTTGGCTTTAATGTAACACTTGTGATTTTGTTAAGTTTGTTAAGAGTATTACTGTTAGTGCTAAACTGTGATGAGCTTTCTTCAGTGACACTGATTTGATAGAGCATGAAGTATGGGAATTATTTCATACAGTCAACATAATATGCTGAACTGGTGCTCTAAAAACTAATTCAGGGGACCTTTAGTCATAACTTAAATATATATATTGTTGTGAAATAAAAAATCAAGTTCTGAGATGCTGTTAGACTTTTTATTTGTAATTGTTATTTTATTGAGCTCGGATCACACACAAATTATGCCTATTGATTCAATATACTATCATTACTTGACATAGTTTAACATTTTAAGTTAATCAAAAATAATTTTATTTTAAGTTCTGTTAATGTAAAATACAATTTGATGACGTGTAAATTAATAGTCTTGACTCCGCCCTTCGATGACTGCTGCCTCTGCCAGACGATGCCATTTTATCTTCCTTCGACAGAGATGGTAGGTGGAATTGCTTTTCTCTTTCTAAAATGAAATATTAAGTACATTTGTTAACATTTTTAGTCAAATATGGTGGTGAACACATTTAGAAATGATTACTGCGCGTTTTTGCCAGGATTAAGGAAGTTCGTCAAGTTCATGAGATGCCGAGATGTACAGAAGAATGTGAAAGTTTCTCATGCCGATTTGATTTCCTGGATGAAGGTGATTTTACAATCTGTTATATATACTTTTAGCTTCTTTCATTTTGGTTTGTTTACAGCCTTCATGAAATTATGCATTACTCATTTAAAGTATATAAATGTATTTAATAATCAGATTAAATAAATATGTAAACGGTTTCAGGCCTCCATGTGAACATTGCACAAGGTTTTGTGGTTATTAACTTTTAACAGTCATTTAATTGATCCTAAAATGATAAATATATATATATATATATATACCTTCCCCCTCTAACCTCAACCAATGGTACGGAGAAGACCCCACGTGCCCCCTCTGTCCATCTCCCGCAAACCTAAAACACATTCTGGTTGGCTGCAAGACAAGTCTGTCACAAGGCCGTTACACCTGGCGGCACAACCACGTCCTGAAGTGCCTAGCAGCTGCTTTGGATACCAGGCGGGTAAAGATCAATGCCTTGCCTTCTCCATCACTCCATCTTATTTCCGCAAGGAAGTTTGTCCGAGAAGGAGCAAAGCCAATCAAAGTCGATTCAACATCGGACATTGGCCAGCTCAGTGGGGCTCGCGACTGGAAGTTGGCTGCAGATCTGAACCAAAGGCTTTGCTTTCCTTCTGAGATAGCCACAACAAATCTCAGACCAGACCTTGTGCTCTGGTCCTCCTCACTACACACCGTATACATCATAGAGCTTACTGTTCCCTGGGAGGCTGCTGTGCAGGAGGCATTTGAACGCAAGAGCCTTAAGTACGCGGAGCTGGCAGCTGATGCTGAACAACGCGGATGGAAAGCCAAGGTTTGTCCAGTGGAAGTCGGCTGCAGAGGCTTCATTGGCAAGTCAACCATCAGGCTGCTCAAGGATCTGGGAATCCAAGGCCAAACCCTACGCCAAACCATCAAAGCCCTCTCAGGTGCAGCAGAAGAAGCAAGTCGATGGCTGTGGATAAAGAGGCGAGACACTACCTGGACTGCCACCAACACCTGCAGCAAGTAAGGGTTGAAAGCAGAGGGGGGCACACCTGGGACGCCAGGTGTTGCCGATGAGCCCTCTGGAGGTGTTGTGGGCCTATCATCGAAACACCAGTGAAAGAGGGTGCCCACCTGATGACCCCAATGATGCTGGTTTCATTTAGACTTTCTTATGTCTTTAAAAACCACATTTTGGACAGAAGCAAACAACATTTATTTATATTCTTATTGATCAGTTTAATGAGTAGAGCCTCTATTGTTGTCATATTTGTGCAGTCAATTAACGCTTGGACTACCGGCATGATAGATACGGATTAAATTAAGACATTGATATATACTTTATATGCAGCTGAGTTATGCACATTAGTAGATACATTGATAAAAAAACTAAACTTTTTCAGCTTCATTGTTCATTTTGAAAGTGTTTTACAGTTATTGCACAAAGGCTGTATTGTTCACTTCTTACAATCATCTTTTGACCATCTTCAACCATGGAAACTTATTTTCATGAGAGCGTAGAGCAGTCAGGTGAGCTCATCATGGCCCTTGCTGCAGGGCGTTGGTGGGCCATAATGGAGGTTTCCGACCCCATATCTGCGTTTGGGGATACTTCCTCATGGCAGTGGTGTGGAACAGTGGAGGAAGATGAAACTTCATGCCCGACATCTCTGGCCTTCAGTGATTCATCTGAGAATGTCCAGTCTCCGCACTCAGGCTTCTCAGGTGCAACACTGAAGACCAAGAAGCAGTGGAGTGGGAAGATGACACAGGGAGCACCTGTGGTTGTTAGTTCTGAGATGGAGAAACTAACCCCATGCCTGGTCTTCTGCTTCTGAGAAGGCCATGGACTCAAGCTTCCCAGGTACATCAATTATGGCCAGGGATCAGTGAGGAAAGCAGTGCCAGAAAAATCCACAGGAACCACCAATGGCTGCCAGTTCCTCACAGGGAACACCTGTGCCTGCTGGGTCCCAAAAAAGAGGAAAACTTAGCATCCCTGATCATCTGATTAAGCATTTGCAAATGGCCTCTTTTGAACAGGGAGCACATATACCTGTAAACACCTATGCCCCCCAAGTCTCCAAAGAGAGCACCTGTGTCTGCCACACAGGTGATCACATGTTCCCCGCATGTAACACCGTTGCCTGAACAGATCTCAAAGTGGCAAATACTAAATGTTCCTGAGCTGCTGCAGCAGAAGCCTTATGTCAATTATCTTCAGGGAAGACCTGTGCCCAGAGCCGGCCCGTTATATAGGCAGTGTAGGCAAATGCTAAGGGCGCAATCTCGCTAGGGGGCGCCAAAGAGGCCAAGGGATACAAATTAAAAAAACATAACCATAACCAAACTGCTGATATCTTTACTGGTATATTTGAGAATAACCAAACATAACATAACCAAATTGCTGATATCTTTAGCAAACTAAACTTTGAATTAGTATAAATAATTTGTATCACCTGAAGGATGGCCGGAGCGAGGTGAGACCCAGGCCCCGTGTGCCGATTTGTTTACTTTCTGTTTAATAATGGCTTGTGCTGGATGTGTGCGCGTGCTATCAGCGAGGGGCGAAGTGGCGACATGTCAAAACGACCTCATAAATTATCTGGTGTGCAAGGAAGAAAAAAACGAAACACGCAAAAAAGCCAGAGGTAAGACTGTGTGAAGAAAACACTGAATGAATTAATTGTGCGCGCGCACTAAGCTAACACGTTAAAGTTTAACGGTTAAACAGATAACTTTACAGACCCCAACATGTGGGTTTCCCTTAGAATCTCAGCCACTCTCCCGGTAGCTTCAGCTGAGAGAAGCTTTTCTAATCTCAAACGTATTAAAACATACTTGAGAACCACAATGATGCAAGAACGTCTCAGTGGACTTGGCATTATCAGCATCAACCATGTGGTTTCAAATCAGTTGTCATATGATAATGTTATAGATGACTTTGCTGGCAAAAAGGCCAGGAGAGGAAACCTGTGAGAACCCTGAAGAAGTGATGTTGTAGTTGGCTCTTTTGGTAAATGTTGTTTTATAAAGCACCACTAGAGAGCACTTTAAAGTTATTTATTTATTTTTTTGTTAAATAGTTACTATGCAAACTGCAATTATTTAAGTTACATTGGAAATTTTTCCTGGTTTATTGCCGTTATTTTATTTTTCTTTTGTTTAAGGTAAATTATAATTGTTATTTAGTGATTTAGATTTGCATTTGGTTCAGTTTGAATTTTTACAAAAAAAATATATTAAATTTTGAATATTTAAACAAATTTTTTGATCTCTTATTTTACAAAACAAGTAAATTCATATTACCTGATGGCACAAACCTACGGTGGCCCAGTAGTGCACAACACAACGAAATTTAAAAAGCATACATAAGTTCACAACACAACAAAATAAATCCACAACACAACGGAATGAAACCACAACACAACGAAATCAAGCCACAACACAAAGAAAAATCCACAACACAACGAAATCAAGCCACAACACAACGAAATCAAGCCACAACACAACGAAAAATCCACAACACAACGAAATAGCCACAACACAACGGAAATGCTCCCAACCACTCGGGGGCACTCGGAGCGCTGTAAAGTTGCCACTGTTCTATAGAGTTGGCAATCTTACAAAGAAATCAATACCACAATTAGTTTCAACAGTATGTAGGCTAACCATTGTTTATCTATATGAAATATTAATTTTAAATCACATCACCTACATGCATTATAGCTGCATATTTATGCTCGAGAATGCTTTGACCCGATACCACGGCGCTAAGGCAACGTCTGCCAATTCCACCAATTGGTTGAAATGTATAATTTGTTTGAATTAAAATTACTTTTTAACATTTAAAAACAGACATGTTAAAATTCCACAGCTTGATTGTATTGGTAAAATTGACTTAATAATGCACAACACAACATTGGAATTTGAAAATAAAAAAAAAACAAGTTAATTTAATTCATACAAATTATTTCAACTTGGTGGAATTGGCAGACGCTCCCTTAGCGCCGAGGCAGCGGGTCAAAGCGTTCTCGAGTATAAATATGCAGCTATTATGCACGTAAGTGATTTTTAATTGATATTTCATGTCGATATACAACTGCACACTTAAAACTGATCGTAGTGTTTAAATATTTGTAAGATTGGCGAATCTATATAGAACAATGCAAGGAAAACTAACTTTAGCGCACTCCGAGAGTCCCCTAGTGGTTGGGAGCATTTCCGTTGTGTTGTGGCTATTTCGTTGTGTTGTGGACTTTTCGTTGTGTTGTGGATTTTTCGTTGTGTTGTGGCTTGATTTCGTTGTGTTGTGGATTTTTCTTTGTGTTGCGGCTTGACTTCGTTGTGTTGTGTCTTGATTTCGTTGTGTTGTGGTTTCATTCCGTTTTGTTGTGGATTTATTTCGTTGTGTTGTGAACTTATGTATGCTTTTTAAATTTCGTTGTGTTGTGCACTACTGGGCCACCAGGGGGCACTTTAAATAAATCTTTTTTGTAGCTAAGACAAAGTTACTGGGTGCACTAAACTTTGCAAACTGCAGGGCCCGTATTCATAAAGAATCTTAATGCAAAGAGTGACAAAATTCTAAGAAAATTCTTAGAAATGTGGGCGTTTACTCTTAAAATTAACTGAAAAATCCTAGTAAAGAAAAAAGTAATTCAGAAAGCATCTTAACCCTTAAAAGAGGTCTTAAGGTCAAATTTGTTAGGAGCACGGATGAGGACTTTTAAGAGGCTTTTCTTTAGCAGCGGAGAAAATGGCAAAAAGACGAAGAGTGACGAACAATGGATGACAGTGACTTAATAAGACGCTATAGATTAGATCGTGCAGGGATCATGTTTGTTGCATTAACTTTTTGGACAACCAACCAATCACAGTCTTCAAAAGACTGTGTCATACGTAGCAACGGTGTCAGCCCCGCCTCTTCACTAAGATAAAAGTTTTTGTATTTTCCTTGCTCAGTTGCTCTCAGATCGGTCCCGAATAGCTCTTAAGCTAAGACTCCTACGTAAAAGTTTTTAAACTAAATTAGCAGTTTTCTGAGAGGACTCTTAGAATCTTTATGAATACGGGCCCAGCTATTTAAGTTTAATTTGTGATTTGTTTTATTAGTTTTCTTATTAAGGCTATTGAAGAATTTTATATTAGTCTTGTTAATTTTAGTGCTGTGTCATACTTTTACTGTATTATTTCAATCATTGTTGTTTGATTTGTTTTTATATTTCAGTAAATTATGGATATTTGGATTTATTTATCAAATATCCATATCCATAAATCAAATATTTGGATTTATTTTTAAAGTGGCTTTTGTTTATTTTATTGTGTTGTTGTTTTATTTATTTTTTTACCAAAAGTGTTGCACTTTTATTTACACTATTTAAGTACACAATGTGAGTTTGAAACCCTTTTTTACAAAATAAATGAAAACGTCAATGGCAAAATAATTTAGGCTCATGTTTTCTCATAAAGCGACTTTGGGTATCTAGAAAAGTGCTATACAAGTGTTATTTAAAAAAAAAAATATTTTGGCTAAATACTTGGTGATATAAATCGCAATATAAGGGGGCGCAAAAAAAAATTCTTGCCTAGGGCGCCAAAGAGGCTAGGGCCGGCACTGCCTGTGCCCAACAACATCACAGAGAAGAAAAGACTTAACATCCCTGAGCCGCTGAGTAGTGATGTGTCGTTCATGAATGATTCGTTCATTTTGAACGAATCTTTAATATGACTCGGGACTACAGAGTTGTCTCAGAGAGTGATTCGTTCATTTTGTGTTGACCGCTCATGCGCATTACGCTGAATCTGTACTGGAAAGAACAAAAATGATTAGTTCATCTTTTGAGTCTCGAGTCTCGAGTTCGGGTTTGAGTCTTTCGTTCTTCCTGTCAGTCCCATAGAGTCTATGCTGTCAGTAGCGGAAACAGAAAAGATTCGTTCTTACGAGTTCGGGTTTGAGTCTTTCGTTCTTCCTGTCAGTCCCATTGAGTCTATGCTGTCAGTAACGGAAACAGAAAAGATTAGTTCTTTCGAGTCTTTCGGGTTTGACGTTTGAGTCATTCGTTCTTTTGCCACGTGACTTGTCACTGTATTTAACACTAGTTCACAACTTTTTTACTAACAAGCACGTAGTTATTTTATTATTTTATTTTTATGTTTTTTTATATATAATTTTCAGTTAATATCAGACATATACAAATATGGGAAATATATTGACTATTCAAGTCTAACATCACAAATTCAAGTCAATTAGACTATTACTCGTTTTGAATCAACTGTATTTTATTTTTCTCTATTGAGTTATATATATATTTTTTTGTCCTTGTGTTATTAATGAATAAAAATCTGTTTAAAAATGTTACCTAAACCTTTGTAACACAGCTTATAGGCCTATAGCACCTATACAAAACATATTACACACACACACACACACACACACACACACACACACACACACACACACACACACACACACACACACACACACACACACACACACACACACACACACACACACACACACACACACACACATATATATGTATGTATATATATATGTGTGTGTGTGTGTGTGTGTGTGTGTGTGTGTGTGTGTGTGTGTGTGTGTGTGTGTGTGTGTGTGTGTGTGTGTGTGTGTGTTTGTGCTATATGATTCAAAATGAGTAATAGTCTAATTGACTTGAATTTGTGATGTTAGACTTGAATAGTCAATATATTTCCCATATTTGTTTATATCTGATATTAACTGAGAATTATATATATAAAAAAATAAAAATAAAATAGAAGCATAGACTCTATGGGACTGACAGGAAGAACTCGAGACTCAAACCCGAACTCGAGACTCGAAAGATGAACTAATCATTCTGTTCCCGGACCTGTGTCACATGGCCCAGCCCCAGATCAGAGTCAGACACAGACGAGTCGACAACTAACGTCTCGAGGAGTTCGAAGACACGAGAGGCGGAGAACAAACGTGATAAATATGAAGTTGCAAAAGAAAGAATATCTCGGATCAGGAGGTGAGGTGAACTAACAGAGTTAGACTGCAATAGCCTGACCCAACAACTAATCAATTAATTAAACGTTTCAGTTTCTTATCATTTGGCTTTGGTTGCAGTACCCTATAGTTTATTTTTATTTAGTTTTACAAATGTAATCAACATTTTCATAAGTACTAGATGGGTTGGGCTATTTAGCATGTCATTTTAATTATATTTTTCTGAAATGAACGAAATGACTCGAAAAAAGATTAGTTCATTTTACTGAACGAGACTCAAAGATCCGAGTCAGTAAAATGATCCGAACTTCCCACTACTACCGCTGAGTCAGGAGATGTTGCTGCAGAAGCCTCTAGCCTCTACTCTAGAGCCTTCAGTCCAGGTCCCAGGAAACGTGGAAGAGAGCATTGGTTAGTCCCACCTGTCTTTCAATTTTACTTAGATTTAAACGATGAAACACTTTAATAATTTAATCTGGGATGATTAATGCATCATTTTCCATTCCTTAAACTATCATATTGAAATAGTAGAAGTAATATGTCTTTAGTATATGTCTGAAGTAATATGATTTTTTTCAAGAGTCACTCATTAAATCTGGTCAGTGTTAAATGATTATGTCTGTTCCTTCAACAGGACAACGCAGGCAAAAACTGAAGATTCCTGAGCCGCTGAGGCGGGAGCTGCTGCAGGAGAAGCCTTATGGCTATTCTCTTCAGGGAGGACCTGTGCCCAACAACATCACAGAGAAGAAAAAGCTTAACATCCCTGAGCCACTGAGGCAGCCTCTTGCCTCTTCTCTAAAGGGTGCAGGTCTCTTCTGCAGCTGCAGCAGAAGCCTCAAGTCTCCTTCTTACAGGTCGCACCCATGTCTACCCAGTCCCCACTGGACGCACCTTTACCCAACAGTACCCCAGTGGGTCCACCTGTGCATGTCAGGACCCCACAGGAAGCAGCAGTGCTGGCAGAGTCCGCAGTATTGCACGCCCGGAAAATACTAAGAGGGAGACCGAGGCTTGCTGAGAATCTGAGGGAGAATTTGCCAAATTGAATGTATAATAAAAAATTCAGAGTAAAAAAAAAAACCCTGTATTTATTAATTTAAAAGAAAACAATAGTTTTCTCATGTCAATCTTGAGTGCCTATAGAGTAGTATTGCATCCTTCACATCTCCGAAAAGTCTTTAGTTTTATTATATTTATGAAAGAAAGAATCCTAAAGTATCCTGAAGAAGCCATGGAGATCAATCAGATTTAGCCATTCATATATGATCCAGAATCAGATCTAGAGGCTGAAATTGAACAGGAGACTACAGCAGGGCCAATGGTATGTACTGTAACTGTAACTTAAATATTTGCTTAGTGGCTTGTCATGCGCGAGTTTTACCACATTTGTGTGTTTACTCGTGGTTTATGAGGATATAATTTGGTTTATGGACGGTATGTCATTTAATGTTTAGCAGTAGCAAGCGGAACGGTTTTGCATGTCAGACTAGTGCGTGTTTACATAGAAAAACAATGGAATATTAGTGCATTTGAATGAACGAGTTGATAGCTATTTCAGTTTTACTCACTGCCTGCTTCCAACATATGACCGTGAACCTTAATCGCTGGCACCGCTCCATCTTTCAGCATTAGACAAGCAACAAATCCGGAGTGAACTGGGCCTTGTTTATAAACCATTGTCAGAGGGAATTTGTTGTTTGGGAAGCTGTACAGGGTTGTCTTGCCCTGACAAACAAAAACACACATCGCTGGTGACATTGTTGATTTCGTGAAGTCCTGTGACTGCAGTGTAGCCGGCTTCCCTTAAAGGATTATTTCACTTTTAAATAAACTTTAGCTGATAATTTACTCACCCCCATGTCATCCAAGATGTCCATGTCTTTCTTTCTTCAGTTGAAAAGAAATTGAAAAAGAAAAATTGAAATGAAAACATTCCATGATTTTTCTTCAATGGGCTCCAAACGGTTCAAGGTCCAAATGACAGTTTCAGTGCAGCTTCAAAGGGCTTTAAACGATACCAAACGATTAATAAGGGTCTTATCTAGCCAAACGATCAGTCATTTAAAAAAAAAAAGTTTAATTTTTATAAGCACAAATGCTCGCCGTGCCCTGGCTCGGTTCGTTTAGCCAGCCCTGGCCCGCTTGGAAGAGTTGGGCCAGAGCGCGGTTTGGTTGGGCTCGATTGATTGATTTGGTTCAATCGCGCTTGGGCAAGGTACAAGCCAACAGTGCCTAGTGTGAGTACACGTGCACGTTCAACTTGTAAACACTGACTCGGTACGTAATTGCGTCTGGTATCAACAAACTGGTATCGTTTAAAGCCCTTTGAAGCTGCACTGAAACTGTCATTTGGACCTTGAACCGTTTGGGGCCCATTGAAGTCCATTATATGGAGAAAAATCCTGGAATGTTTTCATCAAAAACCTTAATTTCTTTTCAACTGAAGAAAGAAAGACATGGACATCTTGGATGACATGGGGGTGAGTAAATTATCAGCAAAAGTTTATTTAAAAATGAACTAATCCTTAAATTTCAACATTTACTAATGCATTATTAAAATCTTGTTAACATTAGTTAATGAGCTGTGAACTAACATGAACAAACCATGAACAGCTGGATTTTTATGAACTAACGTTAACACAGATGAACTAATGATGAACAGAGGTGTTGTTCATGGTTAGTTCATGTTAACTAATGCATTAACTAATGTTACCTAATACAACCTTATTGTAAAGTGTTACCGAAAAATCTATTTAAAAAATGTAAAAATGAAAATAGATATAGATGTATTATTGAAATACATTAAATAACACAATGGCAAGTTATATTTCTGTAATGTTGCCAGGCGACATAGTAACGTGATAAAAACGGTATATGTATCAACAACGTATTTATAAAAAGGGGATATTTATTGAACTGTCAGATTTTTATAAGAATAGAAATTATATTATTATAGATTAATTATAGATTATATAATAGAAACTGGAGCAGGTGTGAATTGAGTCTGTGTTCACTCATCTTTTCAATCATTACATAGACAGCAACTCACACAAATGACCCTTGACATTGAAGACTTGACTTTTGATTTCATTAAAATTCTGTGAGATATTACATTTTGTATTTGGACTGAACCTTTAGCAATAATAGTTGGTATTTAATAAATGATACATGTACATTTGAAAATGAATATTGCTTCTTTTACTTTTACTGATTCTTGAAATAGATTTTAAAAAATCTATTATTATTATTTAACACATATTTTTATAAGACTCAAATTAACTTTATTTGTCCACATTTTTTATTTTTAATATTGGTAACACACTGACTGTATAGAGACAGAGCGACACGCGTCATAGAAGACCACGCCCACCGGGGGGGGGGGGGGGCAATCAAACCGTCTCCATTGACTTTGCATTGCGGGAGGCTGCCTCCTTGTCATTTCGGACTTATTACAAAAAACTGAACAATGTATAAAAGCTGATATGTGACAAAGTGAACTGCAAACAAGCTAAACAAAAACCAGAAGCAAAAACCCAGACGTTTTTATAAGCTGTTGACCCAAAAAACGAGTGTTTAAGGACAAAAAAGTGGATTCAGGCCATTGAGACAGAGCGCTACAGGTCATATTACACTGATAACTACGGCGACTAGAGCGGAATGTAATCCACGACAGGAAATATCATATATAAAACGGACATCTGGATATTTGACTTAACAGTGACAAAACGTTTACTGCACACATACACATACTGAGACATACTGAGTGTCAGGATCCCAAAATTTCCCCATTCATCCTGCTGAAGCGTCACTTCGTATTGCCTGTATCTACTTTTTTCTTCTTAAACGCTCGTTTTTTTTGGGTCGACAGCTTATAAAAACTTATTTCTGTGTTTTTTAGCTTGTTTGCTGTACACCTTGTCACATATCAGCCTTTAGACATTGTTCTGTTTTTTGTTATAAGTCCGAAATGACAATGAGGCAGCCTCACGCAATGCAAAGTCAATGGAGAGCGTTGTTCTGTCTCTATGCGTTTCAATTTGGACACATGTATAAACTCTGCTTTGTGAACTTTTTTAACATGTTTGTTTTTCACATTTTTCACTGTTTTAATTTTAATATAGGGATTATCTGGTTAAAAGAAATACTAGACAGATAGTTAATTTCTCTGCAGCTCTATGATTATAAGACAGCAGAGTGTGAACAGGACTTTTATTTTGGTGTGATGTGACGTCATAAGGCTGCGCCGCGCTCCTGCATCTGTTGTGATTCTGATGAAGAAAGGTTTGTTTTAAGAATTTATTGTGTTTAAATCATTAGAAATCGTTCAATGTTTCACAGTTTTTACAAGCAACGTGAAATTAGTTTATTTACCGTTGAATATAACGCTGTAATGCTTTATCTAACTTTAATGAAGGATATTTTGTGTGAGTAAATCTCATTCACAGACCAGTAACAGAAAAGCTGCTTCTCATTTCTCTCCCCAGTTCATCATAAACACGAGTTCAGTCTCTTTTCTTGGGAAAAGTTTAAACATTTAGGGTAAATACTACTACATTTAAGACTTTAAGAATGTTCTTTAGGGTCAAATAAATATTTTGTAACTTGTTTTAAAGTGCTGTGACCCTCCTTCCAAAAACTATTGAACTGGAAGATGTCTCAATGAAGAACCTTATAGAACACAGTGATGGTATAAATCAAACATCTAGAGTAAATACTACTACATTAAAGACTTGTAGTTTGTCTTTTAGGATGAGATAAATATTTTGCAACTTGTTTTAAAGCAGTGTGACCCTCCTTCCAAAAGCTATTGAACTGGATGGTGTATCAATGAAGAACAACATAGAAGATTGGATGGTATAAATTGAATGCATATGTGAGGCACACATCCTTTATAAACCATCTTGAAGAAAGATTTGCTACTAGTTTTTTAAGTGTTGACCAAAAATACACATTCTGTTTGCTGTCATGCTTTCTGAGTTCTTGTCAATAATCTGATGGATTCAGTGCCATGGACAGAGATACTTGTGCAGGACTGTAAACATCAATCAATGCACATGAACTGTGATATCGTGAGTTTTAATGTGAAACAAAGATGTCATACAATAGGAAAACATCAATGATAACTTAGGTATTATATTTTAATACCTGAAAACACTGCAAGTCTTTATATGACTTAAAACCAGAAAATCAGAGGTGAATAAATCAGCAAGACATGGGCTGTAACATGTTCTGTAGGGTCCAGACAAGATGTTCCAACTTGCTTTCAAAACCTATTGAAATAAATCATATGTCATTGTTAAAACCAACAGAGTTCTTGTTCATTCTGAGGTAAATAAATAAATAAAACAGTTGTAAAATGAAGCGACTAACAATGTTCAGGAGATTACACATGATTTTCCACTTTTCCACCAAAGCATTTTTAGCCGGATAAAAAACACCTGGTGCTCTTCTGAAAACGGCCAGCTGGTGGCGCTTGAATGCAATTTGCAGGGGCAGCGTTTTTCCAGCTGAGATACTTTGGTTGCTATGATACAGAATATCCATGGCAGTAATGTTTTACTAGTATCTCATTTTGAAGAATATTACTGAATATAAAAAATGCCGTAAAAATCAGTATTAACTTCTCCATTATTGTTGTTCAGTCTGTGTACCAGTGGGATGATTGGTCGGTGTAGTTTTTGTCCAGCCCTTCCTCCACTGTGATTGGATGGCTTGGTAAAAAGTGACAGTGACGAGCGCTGCTGTCTATTACCCAACGTTGATTATCCAAGTTTAAAAAAATGATAATAAAAAAGAGGGGGCAAATCTACGCTTGAAATATTATTATGGTTCATAGTGAATCAAAATGCAGTGTCATCAGTTTGCCCAAATTAGAACACAGAACGTTCAAATGTTTTACAGGGCTCCAGACTAACTTTTTGCCCTGGTTGCACTGGTGCGCCTAACTTTTTTAATTAGGTTCACACAAACAAAAATTTCCCTCGGCTCGCTTTGCCTTTAACGCCACAATTTCAAGGTCACCTTTTTATCACACACCAATACATTTATATATATTATTTAAACGACAAAATAATATATGCAGTTAAACAGGAATTAAAATCAAGGGATACAATGCTTTGAACATTAATATTTTAAAACTACAGTTTAAACAAAGTGTTATAACTTAATTTAAAAGATAATGAAATAAACAATGAAATACAACTCATAATAAATAAAAATACGGAATTTTTAATTTCCTCTGCTCTTGCGAGATATATATATATATATATTTAATGCTTTGATGATTGTCATAATTCCAATTGAATTAAATACTTTGTGAAATGATTCAAATCGCGACTTGTGCAGCTCAAACAGTGTAAATGAAGGTGAACAAACACTAACAACTCTCTCTCTGACCAGAGACTGAACTACTGAACTAGGGCTGATTGAGACTCTCAGAGATTTAGTTTTGAGTGTTTTTAGTCTAATCAGATGATTTAAAGTCCATTAACTCTCTCTGACCCACTTACCAGTGTCTGAACTACTGAACTAGGGCTGATTGAGACGCTTCCGGAGATTTAGTTAACGTTTATTTCTGTGATTATTCTCATCTTAAAGGTGGCGTTTATTAATGTGGAGATTGAAGACATGAAGTTTGAAGAAACATTTGGAGTGAAACATGAAGAAACTGAGGAGCAAACAAAGATGGTGTTTATTAAAGAGGAGATTGAAGACCTGAAGATTGAAAATGTATTCAGTTTGAAAGATGAAGAAACTGAGGAACAAACAGGTTGGTTTCATTCTCAAAGCTCAACGCTTTTATTACGCTATTATTTTAGGGTGAACTAACCCTTTAAGTGAGGGTTTTGTACAGGTTTTTTTCAGCAGGCTTTTATTTAACACAAGGTAATTGTTTTGTTCAGGCTACGCTGTAAAAGTTTGTGCTGTAAAACACCAGTAAATACTGACAGCTGTCGTCGCCAGTAATTTACCGCTCTCCTACTGTCATCCTTTACTGTATGTTTCTGTAATAATACCATGAAAGGGAACTCATTTCATTCGGGGAAACCGATTGCCTTGAAATATTAGAATTTATGTAATTTATATGGTGTTAGTACTGTGAACTTGATTAATTTGAGTCCACTACAAAAAAAGAATATTCCCTAATATAGAAATAACCAAACACTTCAAAATCCAAATATTTTACTGTACTAATCTTTTTTTTAAAGGACCCTAACATTTTGCATACAGGACATGCAGTCCATCATACGAGCTGTTCCACTTTGCATCGTTTTCTGATATTTGTTTTTATTTATGGCGTAGGGGTGTAACGGTACATGTATTCACCCAGAACCGTCACAGTTTGGTGCACACAGTCAGACGACCGATACAGTCAGTCACAGGCTGCTGCACTTGTGATAGTGCGCATGTTAACTGAGAGAGAGAACGAGCATTGAAGGACGACCGAATCCATGTTGCACATTGTCTGGCTATCACCAGACCAAGCTCAAATTCAGATTGAACATTGGTCTGAGGAGCCTGCTATGTATTTTTTACTGCACTAGAGGCGTGATAAACGGGCATAATTCAAATGACTCTGTACGCAATTGGATAATCCTTCAACCAATCAGACCACAAGAGGCGTGATCAACGGGTTATTTCGCTGAATTACCACTGGGTGTGAATTGCTCTCAAAAGCCCCATTGCCTCTTCTAAGGGCTGCAACTAGCAAATATTTTGATGATCAATTAATTGGCCGACTATTTCTGGATAAATCGGATTAAAAGCCCAATTTGTTTTATTTTATTGACCAAACACACTATTCCACATGTAGCGTCTGGAGTCTCTCTCTCATGGGATCAAAGTGATGAGTCGTTTTGAGGAACATCAGAGATGCTTTTCTCTTCCACATATCTGCCTATAAATTAGTATCTCTGCTACAATGGCTCCAACAGGTCTGAGTTAAATGGCCTCACTGTCACCCTTTATGACCAGCAGAGGGAACACAGGCCGCACCGTTATCGCCCTTCTGGAACTTCAAACAGATTACAATCTGTCCACGCCCAACTCTCTTCCCCCTCCCCAGGAAGAGACTGGAAGACCCATTGCAACACACACACACACACACACACACACACACACACACACACACACACACACACACACACACACACACACACACACACACACACACACACACACACATATATATGATGACCCTTGTTGTTACACAAAGTTGACCACAAAGTATATGTGTATGTGTTTGTGTGAATCTTAAATGCTGAAATTGCTCTGTAAAGAATATTCCGGCTTTGAGATGTTCAAATCAAGACGTGTGTGATATGTTAATGTTTCTCTTTCTTTGTCTTAATCAGCGGTGCCCAGTATATGGTTATGAAATGTATAATAAATACAGTTTGCAAACTTGGAAGTAAAACTGTATTGACTTTGACACATCTTAAAACATGCAAAGTGGGTCGTTAAACAGAGACAAAGATAAAGCTTTCCTGCTCAGAATTTGCCCTTTGATTGGTCAAGGAACCAAGGAGAGGCGTGGAAAGTTGTCCACAATAACATAATTTATTTTGAAGCCTTTGTGGTTTTCTTGTACAAAATAAAATATTTTTAAGTTAAATGCAGAGTAAGAAAAAGACAAGAGGCTGAGAGATTGTCAAGATCATTTGTGTAGCCTGCCTGACACGGTATTTTCACAGACTAACACACGTCACATCTCTCATAGACTACAGTATTTAAAATAGCATATATGCATCAGTTATATTCTCAATTTAATTTACAGAGCAATCCCTGCAAAGTTTTTAGGTTAACTATAGAAGAGACCAGGATTAGTGTGCGTCGCACTCGCAACAGAATGGTCACGATGGCCACGAACTGAATCGCACAGCCGAGCCTGATGGTCTTCGCGATCCAGCGGACAGTCCTGGAAGCTGTAGCCAGGCTCCCAGGAACTGACCAGGGGGGTCACTCGAACCACAGATGTACCCCGGGTGGGGCAGCAAGGCAGCATGACTGGCCCAGACGTGGGAGGCATAGCGTCCCGGTGTGGGTGAACAGTCAGAAGCTGTGTCCTGACAGAGGAGACCAGGGAAGGACACATGTTCCACTGGGGTCTGCTTTGAGAGGAGGCTGGCGACAGAGGGACGAGAGCGGCGCGGCCCGGAGGCGGCACACACTGCCATCACCGGTCTCTGGGTCCTCAGAGAAGGGGACCCGAGTTATTTTCAAGCGCTGCTAGCCCGGGGGCAAACAGCGGAAGGAATTTCCACCGGGGGAAGGAGAGGCCCTGCTACCATCCCCTGGAAAGAACTGGAACCCATCTCTGAGTTGTCCACCTCCAGCCTGGCGTTTAATCAGGCTGTAGAGCGGACTGGGCGTCATCCTGCAACCACCTCCACGGCGCGGCCCAGGTGAAGGCTGTTACCGGGGCCGGGCGGGAGGAGGGAGGGCACCCTCGGCGGTGAGCGGACTGAGGCGACTGAGCCGGCGGCTGGAGCAGCAGCTGGCCGCCGGGGCAGTACGTGTTACAGCCTCAGTCTGCTCTTGGGCGGCCGAGAACTGTTGGGCGCAGTTCAGTGGCAGCACGCAGCTCATTGAAGAACCCTGCGTCTGCCCCGTAGCTCTGCAGGACCACACCACCGAAGTAGACGAGCCCACAGGCTTTGGGAGGGTGCTTAGGATAGCCACGCCACGTCGAAGCCCTCTGTGGACACCATAGTGTGCAACAGAGAGTTCAACAGTGGGGGGGACCCCAGTGTACCCTAGGCCGCGGCCCCATTGAGGGCAGAGAAGGCGGAGGAGGCCACCGAACGGTCACGGGAAGCACGGGGACTTCCAGGACCGTGTGATCTCATGCATCTCGGGGGCGAAAGGAATTGGGGGCGGGGCCCGACAGCTGTCAGGTGCCGCCCCCAAAAACCAATCAC
Source organism: Gobio gobio (assembly GCF_949357685.1). Taxonomy (NCBI): domain Eukaryota; kingdom Metazoa; phylum Chordata; class Actinopteri; order Cypriniformes; family Gobionidae; genus Gobio; species Gobio gobio. The sequence goes on along the minus strand of NC_137101.1, from coordinate 55,107,095 downwards.
GCAACCACGAGCACTTGTGACAGGGCGGAGTTCCACACCAGCCCGAGGCTCGCGGCTGCCCGAGACAACATGGCTGTCAACTTAAGGTCGGATCCGGCAGCGCTGGCACACCCGAAGGCGGAGCACAGCCTAATTGTCATCCCCAAAGGACTCTAGCCCACCTTGGGATGTGGCGATCGACATCTCACTGCTATCTGGAGTGTGAACGAAACGAACGGGGCGTCAGAGACGGTCCCACCACTTCAGTCCAGCACTCGTGGGAAGTGATGTGTGAGAGGGGGGCGTGGCCCGAGGAATGATTGTTGGGGTTCTTAATACCACGGCACCGCCCTCAGGTCACCCTGGCCACCAGCCAAAGTACCACCTCTCTCAGAGACGGTAGATTAGGGTGTGGCAGAGGGGACTCTCTCTCCTTGCGTGAGTCTCGACCCTTTAACTCAAACAGACCATGGAATAATGGGCCTTAAAAGCACCACTTACAGGTCAAAAGATGCAATTTTGCCACAAAAACTGCAGCGGTGCCTAAGATGGTACCCATGGCAGCAAAAGACCTGGTTGAGTACCATCTGTACATGTTGTCATAGACATACCACTATCCTCCATCTCCTGTAGGAAGTCCTGGAAAAAGTTGATGACATTAATTTCCTTGTTGTACTTTACAGAGCCCCTCTCACTTAAGCTTGGGTGGTAATTTTCCAAAATGAATGCCGCATCAACCTTAAACAGACATTAACAGATTTCTTTGTATTGGAACAGATAGTTCAAACAAATGAAATCATCACAGGGTTTCTGCAGGTTTTTAAAGGGATAGTTCACCTTGGAGTTGTTCTAATGTTCTTTTTCGGACAACAAGTCTTACTAATGCTCGTCCACAATTTTAAAGGGTTAGCTCACCCAAAAATGTCATTACTCACCCTCATCCACACCCGTAAGACCTCCGTTAATCTTCAGAACACAAATGAAGATATTTGTGTTGAAATCCGATGACTCAGTGTGGCCTGCATAGCCAGCAATGACATTTCCTCTCAAGATCCATAAATGTACTAAAAACATATTTAAATCAGTTCATGTGAGTACAGTGGTTCAATATTAATATTATAAAGTGACGAGAATATTTTTGGTACGTCAAAAAAATTAAAAAATAAGAACTTATAATAGTTTTAAAACACTGCTTCATGAAGCTTCGGAGCATTATGAATCTTGTGTCAGATCAGTATGGGGGTAGATTTGTTGCATTATTCCAAACAAATATATTGTTATCCACAAATAAATGTAAAGCGATTCACAAAAAATTTATAATTTCACAAATCAATAGAATGAGATCCACAAATAAATGCAGGAGTTTCACAAAAATGAATTAGATTCACAAATAAATACAATGACATTTGTGAATAACAAAAAAATCCACACATATATTTTTATGTCACAAACACACAACTCTGCCTTGCATAAGTTGCATTCATTTGTGAATCGCTTCCTGTGCATTTGTGGATCTCGTCTTGCGCATTTGTGGATCGCAGCACAGCACGTGGATTTTGAAACATTTCTAGCGTCTACACTCAAACGAATCCACAAATACGTAGACTCCACCCACCGTCTCCTTAAGCCAATCAGATAACGGCCATATCGTGCTGACCAATCGTAGCACGTTCTCGCTTCAACCAATCACGTTTTGGCTTACTAACAGGGCGGGAACAGATTGACACCGAACTTGTTACCAGCCTAATAATTACCAGTCTTTTCAACATGGCGGATCGGGAGGAGGCAAGACAGGTGAGTGATGCTAAATTTACACAATAATTAACTGAAGTCTAGTAAGGTTCTTGATTTGTGAATATTTGTCATAACTAATATAGTTTGACAATTTACACCATGTTTGAATCAGTTATTATTTATTACCAAGCAAGCACCATGTCGAAGGCAGCATATCCTTCGGAGGTCGCGTTTGTCGGCTACATAAGTCATCAAGGATGTCTTAGAAAAGTGACAAATATTAAAAATGACTTATTAATTGTGAGGCGTAAATTGTTGTAATTTCTTTAATTTGGAATGTAATGGTTCAAATGAAGCAGCCTCGAGACATATGTGGCTAACATTGGCCTTCCGGAGAATTTATTTTACATTAGGGATTACTGAATTGGCCTATAAATAAAGGTTTACGTTAACAATATAGATTTGCTATATGGTTTTGCCAGCCAAATATGTGGAGTTGTGTATAGATTCTGTGTGAGCCTGGCGATTAGGGTTGCCAACTGCTCTATATTATAATCATCCCGAACGTAATATAAGGGGTCAGATCTCCCGATGCATAATCCCCCGCAATGAATCCGTAAAAAGACACCTTTTCCCTATCAAATCGGCGAAACGACTGATCCATGAAATTGCGCCCCATCTCTGATATATACTACAAGCATGCGTAAACTGAGGGCGCAAGTTGTTACCTGTAATGCATGTATAGTAGGCTATTACATGACATGTGCTGCGTCCCAATTTGCCTACTTGTACTACTAAAAGTATGTACTATTTTTGTGATTGAAAAAAAAAATACATACGTTTGAGTGTGTAACAAAAGAGTAAAAAGCTTTGGGACACTATCACGTAATTTGTGGTTGCTCCCTGTTGCATCCCGTCACAGGATTTTAACTGAAACAAGATCGACAGGCCAGTTTACTATTTCATTTTATTTAATTTCCTACCGTAGGCTATCGGAGAGAAATGCAGCTGCACGTTGCTCTTTAGTTGTGGGTATTTCATGCGGAGACTCTCCTCATGATATTAATGTATATCGATGCATTTAAAAGTTAATGGCAAAACTAATCTTTTATAAAAATGTCACGTTGTTGCAGATGAAATATAACACGGATAACATTTAATTATTTTATCAGGTAAAATTTAAGTCCTTCAAACCGTTCTCAACCTTTCACTGTCGGTCGCATCATCTGCCATGTTTTGCAGTTGTTTTTTTAACACTTTAAAAAAAAAATATTACACACTCTTTTGCTATAGTATGAACTGAATTCTATTATTAGCCGTTAGTTTGCTCGAATCCACATTTCAAAAATCTACTGGAAATAGTGGACCATCCAGGGACTTTTGACATACTCTGTTACATACTATACTTTGGGACACACTTATTCTAATCTCACATACTATTTTAGGATAGATAGGACACATGGATGATCATTAAAATGAACAGTCTGAAAGAACCAGTTCTCTGAAAATAGTCTGATTTCCGATTATAGTGAAAAGTTGGCAGCCCTAATTAATATTATTCCTTGTATGCAACTGGAATGGTTACTCAATGCAGTTTTAGCCTACAGTCTGTCCAGTTAAATATTTAGCTGTAGTTTGTGTTAAAATGACTGTTTGTGCAGGGCCTTTCTGCGCAAGTTGAAAGCGCTGCTCGGGCATTAGTGCAGATTATCGCCAGGGATCTAACACCAAGGCCAGGCCGCTCCACACCAAACCCCCCACAGACACCCATCCCCTCTCCCTCTGTCTCTTTGCCCTCATCTTCCCTCCCTTCTGATGGTAGAGTAAACCAGGCTCTGAAAAGGTTAGGCTCATATTAATCAATATGTTCGGTTGGACCTTGAAATGCACTTGTTTTCCTTCTAACCCAGATTTCATTGATAATTTGACAAACCATCTCATAACTTACTAATTATTGTTTTGACTTATTCATTTAGGCAATTCCCTGCAATGTTTACTTCCCAAGGTGACCAAGCAAGAGGAAAAAAACGCTTTGTGGCACATCCGAGACACACCATTACACAGATAAAAACAACTGAACTCCAGATATATGTTTTATCTGAACCTGCTGCCCCAAACACACCAAAGCTCACTCCAAGCAGTTCAGAAGAGCTTGTTTTAGCTCATGCAGGACTTGGCAAAAGGCTCATCACTTTTAATGACTCTGCCAAACATGATGAGGTAAGAGGATTGTGTCTTTTAGAAAATGCACCCATCCCCCCCCCCCCCCAAACCTTATTTAGACTCTATTACATATGTGCTGGCAAAATGAGTCGCAATGAGCACATTTTCAAAAATGAGTTATTTGCATTCTCTACTATAGAAATCCTTATAAATGGTGTATGATTAGTTGGAATCAGACAAAAAAAATTTAATGAGCTACGGTTTTCTAAAGTTCCAAAACAAAATGATTAAGCAACCATAGCTTAAAAACCCCAGGTAATAACACCAAATTTGGCACACACCAAATCAAAACCAACAGATATTTAGAAATACTGTAATTCATTGTATACCTGTAATAGGATTGCAAACTGTCTTTGTGCTCACTTTTTTCCAAACACGTCAGTTAGCGCAAAAAAAAAGATAATTTTGTTTACATCAGCATGAGTTTGAAAATCACATTTCATTGGTTTAGACCATAGACCATAAAAAAATGTGGACGACGTGTCTTTACTACCCTTCACTGAAGAAAAGTGAAGCCGCCAACGTCTGATTATGGCGCTGACATCTTGCACTGATTTGGGACCTGCATCTGCGCAGTAGTGACCTCGGGACCGGAGTCTGTACAGTAGAGAGCAGGAAGTAGAGTTGCGATATCAAAAGCCCACCCACACTCACAGATGCAGAACATTATCTTTAATTTCTACATTTCCATAACCGTTTATCTCACACTGACATAAAGCTCGTCTCCTCCCAAAAATCCAGAAAAAAGTAAATGTTAGTGCCTCAGTTTTTGCTGAGAGGAAGCGTGAGACGTCAAGAAGCGAGCAGAGAAAAACTGCATTTTTCGTGGACAAAGGAAAGGTAGTACTCAGAAAATGTACAAATAAAGATACTTAGATGTTGAATTGCTATTTGGAGTATTGGGATTGCTAGATGAGGGCTTAAAGCTACACTGTGTGATATTTTCCCCCATCTAGTGGTGAACTTGTATATGACCATCCAGTGAATTTTAGTTTCTGTTCTGTTCAATTCCGATTTCGTTTTAACTCCTACGGTGGCCGATTTAGTCCAAGATTAATATGGCTTCCAGTTCGACCTCGTCCACATTCGACACAGTGCCTGTGGGATATTCTGTGCGCAGTGGGATGGTTGGAACTCAACTGGCCTAATTATTCGGCTAGAAAGAACTGCAGCTAATCCAGAGTGAACTTTGATGATAGTAATGTTTATTCATTCATCCAATTGCAAAGCATAAACAGGTTTGCATGGATATGTACATAAATGTGGTTTCTGTGAGAGAACAAATTAGGATGGTAAATATACATGATAATGACATGACAGAATATACACAGTTAAGAACTGTATAACTATACTTATACGTTACATTTGTATAATGTAACCGTAAACCAGAGCTTATTGTACCATATATAGGCGCTAAATGCAGCTGCATTAAAAGGAGCGGAGCTGCCGCTGCTGCTAACAAGCGGTGTCGGATTACAAAAGTGTGTGCGCAGGTTTAGCTCTGTATAACAAGTGCCGATCAGACCTGATACATATTTCCATCAACATACATTACAAGCAAATATTTTCTATAAACGAATAAACATTGTTAATAACTGAATGACTATTCAAATAGGTGAGCATTACGCTATTGTATGTTGACACAAAAATACTTCTGAGGTGACATCAACTGAATTACATGATGACACACTCTGAAACACATCCACAATGACAATAACTATTATTACTTACGGAGTTATTAACGCACAGAAATACCACACAAGGAAAAACAGACTTTTGAGGAATAAACAAGCCAGGAAAACTCCGTATAACTCTGTTACTGGAGCTGCTGAGATGAAAACTCTCTGCGCATGCACCAGACAAGTCTGAACAAGTTGACGCGCACAGTGTTAAAACCGGTTAAAACGCGAAAGGCGAAGCTTGAATTTACGGGTATGTCCCTCTTTGGCTAATGTACTTTCAAGATGGAGGGGCAACATGGCGACCACCGTTAGATCCCATTACCTTATGTATTTTCAATGGCATATTATAAACTTACGAGAATACTTTATTACTTGAAAGAAGTAAATATACATTAATGAGCACATATATTTTTGAAAGAACTAAGTGTTTTTAGCTAAGAATAAACTAAAAAAGTTACACAGTGTAGCTTTAATGAACTAATTTTATGAACTAACCTCAAATTTACAATGTTCACTTGTTTTGCCTGTAGCTTGTAATTAGCCGATGCTCATTTTGACTCATTTCGCCAGCATGTTACATATATTGATAAATAACTAACAGTATGACAATATATTATATTTTCATTAGATTTTTGATCAACTGGAGAATGAGTTTCCAAAGTTAAGATGCCTTAAAAGAAGCTGGATGTTTTACAAAGCAACTGGTAATAATTTTCCCCTGAAACTTTATCACCTTGACAAGTCATTTGAATTATGTAAATAATGCAACTTGACTGCTGGGTTCTTGTGATGTGCTGCACTACTTAAAATAAGAGAGTTGGAACTGAAAATACTCAATTTACTTTCTATTCATGCTATAAGGTGGAAGTGGGCGCCGAAAACTCTCCATGATTTTGACTGATGCAGAGGGCTACTCTTTGCGTGCCCTAAAATCTGCATCCAACAATGGAAAAAACATTCTCTATGTAGTCCCAATTCAAAAAAACCTTTCAATAGAACCCTTACCTTATGACGCACCTGAATTCAGCAAAATGCCCAAAGCGGACTGTGTTTCGTGTGGCCAAAATATGCCCCTCCAGATGCTGACTTTGCATGTAGAGGAATGTTCGGTAAGTTAAAAAACAAAAATATTAAAAAAAAAAAAAAAAATTTCCTTCTCAAATCATATTTTATTTAAAGCTACACTGTGATATTTTCCCCCATCTAGTGGTGAAAAGGTATATGACCATCCAGCGAATTTTAGTTTCTGTTCCTCTCAATTCCGATTTCGTTTCAACTCCTACGGTGGCCGATTTAGTCTAAGATTAACATGGCTTCCAGTTCGACCTCGTCCACATTCGACACGGTGCCTGTGGGATATTCTGTGCGCAGTGGGATGGTTGGAACTCAACTGGCCTAATTATTCGGCTAGAAAGAACTGCAGCTAATCCAGAGTGAACTTTGATGATAGTAATGTTTATTCAGTCATCCAATTGGAAGGCATAAACAGGTTTGCGTGGATATGTACATAAATGTGGTTTCTGTGAGAGAAATAAGGATGGTAAATATACATACACAGTTAAGAACTGTATAACTATACTTATAAGTTACATTTGTATAATGTAACCGTAAACCAGAGCTTATTGTACCATATATAGGCGCTAAATGAAGCTGCATTAAAAGGAGCGGAGCTGCCGCTGCTAACAAGCGGTGTCCGGTTACAAAAGTGTGTGCGCCGCTTTAACGTTAGCACTGCAGTGCGCTCTGTATAACAATTGTTAATATGCCGATCAGACCTGATACATATTTCCATCAACATACATTACAAGCAAATATTTTCTATAAACGAATAAACATTGTTGATAACAAAATACCTGAATGATTATTCAAATAGGTGAGCATTACGCTATTGTATGTTGACACAAAAATACTTCTGAGGTGACATCAACTGAATTACGCGATGACACACTCTGAAACACATCTACAATGACAATAACTATTATTACTCATGGAGTTATTAACGCACAGAAATACCACACAAGGAAAAACAGACTTTTGAGGAATAAACAAGCCAGGAAAACTCTGTATAACTCCGTTACTGGAGCTGCTGAGATGAAAACTCTCTGCACATGCACCAGACAAGTCTGAACAAGTTGACGCGCACATGCGCGAGGCAGAGAATTTTGTACAGTGCCATCGAGTATTAAAACCGGTTAAAACGCGAAAAGCGAAGCTTGAATTTACGGGTATGTCCCTCTTTGGCTAATGTACTTTCAAGATGGAGGGGCAACATGGCGACCACCGTTAGATCCCATTACCTTATGTATTTTCAATGGCATATTATAAACTTACGAGAATACTTTATTACTTGAAAGAAGTAAATATACATTAATGAGCACATATATTTTTGAAAGAACTAAGTGTTTTTAGCTAAGAATAGACTAAAAAAGTTACACAGTGTAGCTTTAAGCTTTATCATGAATTGTTCATGTTTAATTATAATTATTTGTCCACACAGCTACTACAGAGCAGTTGCAAAAACTCTTGTCATTTTGGACTGGATGGGAAGTGCCATCCAAGAGCCTGCAGGTTAGAGTATGGAAGGGGAGATTTTTCAAAGCGTCCACCTGCAGCAGGACCCTGATGCTTCCAGCAGAAATACTGGAAATGGAGGATTTCTTTTCTACTTTACAAGCTTGTGCTAACTCCGCATCAACTGGATTTGGACTTGTTTGAGTCCAGACACTTTCAAGATGTTTTTTTTATTAATTTGCTTAATTTCGGTTTGATATTTTAGTTGTCTACCATAAGTCATTTAAAGTCGTGCAAACACAGCATTGATTGTAATGAGCTGTTCACATATCTACAGTTCTTCTTGCAGACAACAGTTGCTTCCTTGCAGAAGGGAATTTATTAATTTGCTTAATTTCGGTTTGATATTTTAGTTGTCTACCATAAGTCATTTAAAGTCGTGCAAGCACAGCATTGATTGTAATGAGCTGTTCACGTATCTAAAGTTCTTTTTGTATGCGTGTGTTAGAAATGTTTCCTTGCACATAGGGAGTTATTAATTTGACTCACATGAGATTCATTGTTTATAACTCATTTAAAATAAACTACCTCAAGCAATAAACACTTCACAAATGTCTTGCTCTTCCAAAGTAGTTGTCTTTATTGTGCATATTCAATTATTTACAGCAGTCGTAAATGGTCTTTTGGATAGTTTTTACTTGATAGACAACTATATACAAATTTAGTACAATGGGTGTCTGGACAATTACCACCTTAAAAAGACTGACACTGCTTTAACATTCATGATGAAGGGACAAACAAAAAGTTAGAAATGCAAGAGTCTGCTTCAAATGACTCTTTCTTCAACCAAAGTCTGTACATACATCAGAGTCTGAAGGTATATGTCTACTCCAAATGAATCCGACTCTTGCAGTGGGTTAATTTGTGACACAAGCTGCTCAATTTGCTCATTTGTGAGTTGTGGGCTTTGAATTGTAGGCACTTCGACCCCAAACTGAACATCTACAGCATCTCCCCTCTCATGTGCAACATAATCCGAATACTGCATCTAAAGGCAACCACATACAAAACAAATCAAATGTGATTCTGGTCATCTTAAACCAGTGGTGCACAATCTTGTTCCTGGAGATATACCTTTTTGCAGTCTTCAGTTCCAACACCCTTATCTGTAACCAAGAGTTCCTGAAGATCTTTATTAACTGGTTTAGGGGTAGAACTTTGCAGGAAGGTAAATCTCTAGAAACAGGGTTGGGCACCCCGGTTTTAAACATAACATTTCTACCACAAGAAATAAGCAACAGCCACAATTGCAGGGTTTGTCTCTCTACAGTAGGGAATAAATACTTAATGGGATGGTTCACCCAAAAATAATTCTGTCATTTACTTACCCTCATGTTGTTCTGCTGAACATAAAAGATATTTGGAAGAATGTTTGTAACCAGGCAGAGAGAGCAACCATTCACTACCATATTTTTTCCCTACTATGGTAGTGAATGGTTGCTCTCTCTGCCTGGTTACAAACATTCTTCCAAATATCTTGTGTTCAGCAGAACAAAGAAATTCATACAGGTTTGGAACAACTTGAGGGTCAGTAAATAATTTTTATTTCTGGGTGAACTATCCCTTTAACAGATCAAAATCAAGAATGCACAGTAAGAGGAAATTACCTCAGGGTTACTTATTGGATTCTGATACTGGCCAGCCTCCCATAGCTGATTTGGGGTTAGGTTGTTCTCTGTCCTCATGGAATGGTTATCCCATGCATTCCTGAAAGCATCAAGACTGGCTTGTATGCGAGGTAAAAAAACATAATGACAGCAGAAGAGGTGGGTGAAGTTGCTTAGATCAAGAAGTCCAGTGTCCTCAAGACGATGTAAAATGTTGTAGTACACAGAGGTGACACACATTCGAACATCCCGCCAGAGACGTTCAATCCTGATAAAACAGCCCATAAAAAATGATGACTAACATGGTGCGTAGCAACTCAATGTTATAACTGTGCACATAACAATAAATATTACATTATTATTTTAGTGTTCATAATGTAATAACATTTAGTAAATTTGTCAAATGTCATGCATGTCATGAATATTTCAATCCGTAGCATTTAGCAGCGTTAAAGACTGGGCTTTATTAGAATTTGAATATACTTAATGGACTTTTATTTCAGAATGTACTGTAAAGTAATAGACTTTTTTACACTGCAAAATTATTAGATACATTGATTTTCTGGCACATTTTACCAATTCCAAACCACAATCTTAATAACTACTCAGTATATGAAAACTACTATAGTAGAAGCCTCAGGTGTGCATAATTATTAGGCACATTTTCTTTTACAGGTAAAATGAGCAACAACAACAAAAAAAAGATGTAACTTATTTATTAATAATAAATTATTAAATGCAATACTAGACAATGGAGTTAAGGCATGACCACTCGTTGGGTCAAACAAAAACAGGTGGCAAAGAAAAGACATGTTAACTGCAAAAGAATTGAGTTGAGAGAATTAAATGTGAAACCAGTCTCCAGTGCCACCATTTTCCAGAACTGCAACCTACCTGGAGTCTCCAGAAGTGCAAGGTGTCAGGATCTCAGAGATTTAAGTTAGGTAAAGAATTTAAAAAAAAAATTACCCCCACTTAATAAGAACCACAAGCTGAAGTGTTGTAAAATACAAAACAACTTTTTTTATAGGTTTTATAGACAGTGGTACAAGAGGATGTGGTGCTGGTCCTTCAAGAGTCAACCTCTTAACCTATCTGTCTATAAAGCCTATCAAATAAAATAAAGTCGTCTTGTATTTTACAACACTTCAGCTTGTAGTTCTTATTAAGTGGGGGTCTTTTTTCTTTTCTTTTTTTTTTTAGAATTCTTTACCTAACTTAAATCTCTGAGATCCTGACACCTTTGAACCCTCATGAACAATTACATCACTTATAAATGATTATATACAAAATTAATAGTAGTTATTAAAGGACAACTCCGGTGAAAAATTTACCTAGGGGTAATTAACACATGGTTACTGTAGAGGGATGTGACTGACAAATCACATTCTCGCATCCGACGATGGATAGTTGTACGAGAGACACCTAAAATTTGACTAATGGTTTCCAAGGGTAATCCAAGCTTTAGAAAGTGGATTAGTCGGTCTCTTGTTAAATATATTCTTGGACGTCCACGTCCAAGCGGTCCTTCAATCTCCACAACAGTTGCCACCTGCTGACCTTCCTTGTGCTGCTGAATAAGTGAATCCAAGTCCATCAAACCTCTGACTAAGTCCGGTGAAATTCCAATGTTTGCTGACATGGCAGTAATCAAAGTCATTTCTTGACGGCAAACAAATTGCAAATATTCAATGTCCAGAGGCGGATGTTCCAGAGCATAAGTCACTCTGGAAAGTAGTCTTTGAAGAACTTGTTGTCTCACTGTGTCCTATAATGCATTACCACATAAACAGTACATTGTCAATGTAATAAACCTTATTCATAATGAAATATTATTCTAATAATTCGTGAATACTGCACAGTAGCCTATACAATTTATAGGCTTAGATTTTCTAAAAACTAAGTAAAGAGAAGCTGGCTCATTATATTCAACTACTATTTTAAACTGTGTCATACTACATGACATGAACATGTAATTTTGCTTGGTTAATTCCGTAAACCATCTTGGAAATAATTAACGCTAACTCACTCACTCGCTCGCTCTCTCGCACACAGAAACAGACGGATTCAGTAGCGATAACAGGGGCCGGTTGCATAAACCATTAAGACTAGTCTTAAAAGTTAGACATACATTGTTTTCTTTAAGACCGTTCATAACTTTTTAAAATCAGTTACATAAAAACATAGACTGGCCTAATTTGATAGGAAAAGTAAGACTGAATGCCACTTGCCGAACTGCTAGTGGCTCATACTAGATCTTAAGACATTGTCTTAACATAATGGCTTAGTTTATGCAACTGGCCCCAGGAAACACTAACGTTACTTGTTTTCTTTTATATATTATTACAATAATGCTGTGATTTAGCATCACTCACCTGTCTTGCCTCCTCCCGATCCGCCATGTTGAAAAGACTGGTAATTATTAGGCTGGTAACAAGTTCGGTGTCAATCTGTTCCCGCCCTGTTAGTAAGCCAAAACGTGATTGGTTGAAGCGAGAACGTGCTACGATTGGTCAGCACGATATGGCCGTTATCTGATTGGCTTAAGGAGACGGTGGGTGGAGTCTACGTATTTGTGGATTCGTTTGAGTGTAGACGCTAGAAATGTTTCAAAATCCACGTGCTGTGCTGCGATCCACAAATGCGCAAGACGAGATCCACAAATGCACAGGAAGCGATTCACAAATGAATGCAACTTATGCAAGGCAGAGTTGTGTGTTTGTGACATAAAAATATATGTGTGGATTTTTTTGTTATTCACAAATGTCATTGTATTTATTTGTGAATCTAATTCATTTTTGTGAAACTCCTGCATTTATTTGTGGATCTCATTCTATTGATTTGTGAAATTATAAATTTTTTGTGAATCGCTTTACATTTATTTGTGGATAACAATATATTTGTTTGGAATAATGCAACAAATCTACCCCCATAGATCAGTGGTTCGGAGCGCCAAAGTCACGTGATTTCAGCTATTTTTTTTATATGCGACTTGAATCATGAATCGACACAAGATTCATAACGCTTCATGAAGCAGTGTTTTGAAATCGGCCATCACTAAATAAGGCGTTATTTAGTTTTTTTGCCGCACCAAAAACAAACAAACAAGCTTGTCACTTTATAATATTAATATTAAACTACTGTACTCACATGAACTGATTTAAATATGTGTTTAGTAAATGAATGGATCTTGAGAGAGAGGAAATGTCCTCTTTTAAATTTGTTCAAGTCAGATTTAAAGAAGTACCTCTGACAAACAGTTAGTGTGATCGATGCGACACACACACACACACACACACACACACACACACACACACACACACACACACACACACACACACACACACACACACACACACACACACACACACACACACACACACACACACACACACACACACACACACACACACACACACACACACACACACACACACACACACACACACACACACACACACACACACACACACACACACACACACACACACACACACTTTACAGCTTATATTTAAATCTGATCACTCAAACCACTTCAAGAGGTTTTGAGACAAATTCCAAATTAAACTAGACAAGTATAAAAGCATCTTGTTGAAGCCGCATGTAACTTTTACTATCAAAAATTTAAAAATAAATAAAAGGAGTGTGAGCAATGTTATACAGATATGACAGTACTATAATGCAACACACATTGCCACAGATGGGCTATGGCCTGCCCCAGACGAGTAGCTCTCTAGGCACAGTGAATAGCTAGACACCTTAAAAATGGCACTTTTTGACAAAAAGTTCTGACCCCTGGCCTAGTAGATGTGATTACCGTAATCCACAGTCTGATGCATGAATCTCAGTGATATCACTATCGAACGTGTTCTTGCACACTGGACATTCAGCAGTCTGGTGCAAATTTAAAATGCAGGTGAATTCAAATAAACATAACATATACCAAGGCAGCATCCTCTAGAAATTTGCTTAAAGTAATTGTGGTCACACTTTATGTTAGGTTTCCTTAACTACTATGTACTTACATTAAAAAAATAAGTACAATGTACATGTGCTCATATTGTATCGCAAAACACTTGTGCAGGTATTGAGGTGGAATATGTGTAAGGTTAGCGACATGTTTGGGGGTATGGTAGGGAAGGGTCATCAAGATTAATTATAGATCTATAATACATCTATGTAAATATAAATACATCTATGTAAATATAGCTGCAAGCAGCAATTATCAGAGCCAAGCACAAGGAAGAAGACATGCCAACATCGCTGGGCGTGTCAGACCAACTGCCACAATGAACAATTTAAGACATTAAGATGTAGACAAAATGGATGAAAAAAAATCATACATATAGGGTAAACGTACCTATTAAGATCAAGTACCCATTAAGCACACATCTTTGAGCTCAGATTATAAAAAGAAAAAATAATGTATTATCCTACTTGATGTCTTAAAGGGGCTATATGCAACTTTTTCCCCAAAAATAAATGTAACAATAGCCTTTTTATTTTACCATTTATGACTCAAACATCTCCTGATGAGCATACTGACACCTTGTCCGCTCACAGTGGGTGCACCTATAAGCCTGTATCCTATTTTTCCTATTTTCTGGCGGGTCGTCTTTTCCCGCGCTGTCTGCGGATGTGACGCCACCACCGCTGCGAGAGCGAGCAGAAAATGAGAGCAGTTCTGTTTTTTGGCCACAGGTGTCAGTCGCGAGTTTAAATTTCAGAAAAACGCATATAGCCCCTTTAACCAATTGATGTGTTTGTTACTACATACCTCCTGTAATTTCAAGAAAATCAGACCATTGCACACTGAGATATGGGCATTCATGTGTTCACACTGTCTGAAGGCCATTTTGAAAACTTAGACCAAAAGAGGAGCCTCTTAAATGTGAATTTTTAAGGTGGTTAAGCCTTTTTTGGGGGTAGTTATAACTACTTATTGCAAAATTAAGAAATTAATGTTTAGACTTTTTGCATAGTATAACCTGGAACCTGCATGTGGAAAATGATTACAGTTAGATCAAAAAGATAGTTTTAATAAGGGCACTAATACATTTGTGTAAGAAAAATATCCATATTTAAAACTTTAAAAACTAAACTAGTTTCCGACAGACAAGCGATTTATGGCGAAAGAGTGAACTCTTGACTTGACGCATGACGTAATGAGGAACGCAGAAGCGCAGAGGATAGAGCAAAGCAAAACACCGGTCATGAATTAGAATATATAACTAATCAAATTGAATGCCTTTTTGCTTGATTTTAGTGTTCTGTTTTTTTGTGATTGTACCTTCAAATAAAAATAAAAAATTAATTCTTTATAAAGGTTGTTTAAAATAAACAAGAATTTTTAATAAAACATGTTGTGAGCTTAATGGCAACAGGGGTGTGCTTAAAGGGTACAGAAATGTACCCATTAAACAGCGCCAGACTTTTTGCATTTAAGGATGTACATCTTAATTATAATGCTTTTGTTATTTAAAATAAAATAAATATTATTGTGAGAGAGATTAATATTTCATGTCAACATAACCTTGTACTGAAATCAATATCATGTGCACTAAAAGTCTCAATATAGATTTTGGTGGGCTTAATATGTACATTTACCCTAGTCACTGGTAAAATGATTTAATAGTTTATCACTTTCGACCAATAAGTGGCATAGTTATGAAATGGATGTGGTGTGGTCAGAGTGAGGTGACAATCGGCAATGACAAAGAACGTCGAGAGCGTTTGGAGAATATACGAGTACTTATGCTTTTAAATCGCTCTCGTGGTACATTGATGTCATAAACCGATCGGTCTGCACAGCAGCCTATAGTATAATCGTAATATTGAAACTCTTTGGTCATTTGAGCGAATTGCTAACGGTCTAATCAGATTCAATGATCTATGCTAAGCTATGCTAAAAGGGCTACAGCCAGACCCGGAGATCGGCTGAATGGATTCGAAAATGGTAAAACTCAACTGTTTAACTCTAGGGGAGACGGAAAATTAGCCTATTTTCAAAAATAGTGGAGTAAATGTCCCATTTTGATGTCTGGGTGTGCAACTCTGCATGTACATTACAAAAAAAAAAAACATCACCTTCTCTATCCAGATTTCAGAGGTGCCCGATTCAAATTTTTCCATTTCAGGGAACTTCTCAAATTCCTACCAAAGAAGTAGCATAAACATCTAACCGGTGTTTTTGAGAACTCGTAAAACATTAATGTAGGGATGCAACGATCTAGTGGCTAATAATGTCCACATCAGTATAATTTAAACAAAAATTCCTTGATGACCTATTTAAGAGGAATCCTGAAATATGTTGAGGAGCAAATATTTAGTTAGTATTCAGTGGTTTCCAACAGTTTATAAGATGTAAACAAACATAAGCAAATCTTATTATAAAAGTACTTTTACTTACTATTAACAGAGCTGCCAACTCTCACGCATTGGCCGAGACACACGCATTTGATTGGTTTCACACGCTCACACGCCACACCCCCGATTTCTCACGCTGAAGTGCCAACCCGGTCTGTCAAATGCCTGAAAGATGAGTTTATCTATATATCTATATCTACATGTTGAGCCGATCATGCTTTCGGTGAGGGGGTTCAAGATTCATGGGCAAATAAATACGGTGTTGCGCGACCTAAAGCTACATACTGTTTTGGGTTCTGACGAGAACGAGCCTGTAATGAGCGAAGTGGAGCTGTGACGCTCAGAGGTGCGTTTCCCCAAAGTGTCGTTCGCTAACTATGGTCACAAGTTCCGTCATTATAAGCACAGTTAAACGAGTCGTGTTTCCCGAAACCATAGTTCCAACGAACGTTCGCAAACAGCATCGCAAAGTTGATTTGCATACATTTTGTTCCTGCACTGATGTTAAATTTGTAGCCATTTTGCACTTGGGCAGCCAGTTTGAGATATAGGCTATATTTGAGTATTGTGTGTAATGATTCTGACAGTTTTTTCCATTGAAATGACTGGGGAAAAGTGTCCCAATAACCCTGAATGCCTATACTCTTTGAAATTATAATTACATTGCATTATGAAGCTTGAAACCCCAAATATTATAACATTCTTCATGAACAATTATTCAGTTAGGCTATTTGTAACAATCTCATTGTAAAGGAGAAGAAAAAGAAACATGGTTTCAATGTAGCCAGCTACTTTTTGATAGTAACTTGTAGTGTAGCTATTTTCAAAAGGGTAGCTTGAATATAACTTAACTACTCAAAGTAGTTTTTACTACAACACTGTTTTTTTAGATCAGCCACAGCAAAAAAGAACCACACAACAGACAGAAGAGCAACAGACAGGACAGACAGTTATTTTCCTTTTTCTTCCCTGTAAAAGTATGCAGTAGGTTGATGTATAATCAATTTGTTCTATTTAGACAAAACCATGCCTCTACATAGTGCTTTAAAATTGTGTGTGTGTGTGTGTGTGTGTGTGTGTGTCTATAGGATATACTGTATACAAAGCGTCATATAGATGCATTTTGTCTTAATAGAAATAATTAATTATCAACCTTATCTATCAAAGGCAAAAAAGAAATCAACAACAAAAACCAATACTACCCCATTCAAATGCTGATGCAGAGAGTGTTTTCTGTGATGTGTGTGTATATAGCTATTATATATATATATATATATATATATATATATATATATATATATATATATATATATATATATATATATATATATATATATATATATATATATATATATATATATATATATATATATATATATATATATATATATATATATATATAGCTATTATTATAATATTATTATTTATTTTATTTTTTGTTGAAATTTTTACTTTGTTCGCGGCAAAATTTTGGTTGGCCCCACCAAATCTCACTCTAAGTTTTTTTGAAAAGTTGGCAGCTCTGTATTAATGAGCTTTGATCCATAAAATAAATTAGATTTACATGAGGCTTTTCAGAATTCAGCCAATGTTAATGACAGTTAAAAATATCCAAGAAGTTAAGAAGTTAGCAAATTTAATTTAAGATTCAGAATAAAATTGTGAGTAAAACAAAACTAAAAAAAAAAAATCTATTTTTCTGTTTATAACTTGGACAAGTTACTCTGTAACATGGAAAACATGTTGATATGGAGATAATAAAAGTTATTTACAGTTTTACAGTTGTGTAATCATTCATTTGGAACAAGGTAACCTGAAAGATGTCATTCTACATAGTTGGATATCAGAATTGATGCATCCCTATATTAATTTCATTTACACGTAAGTTTGGTTTGTGCAAGTTTAGTTGAATAAAATTCTTTCAACAAACAAATAAGAAAAACACAATCCCTCACATTTTCAGTTCGAATGTCCATAGAATTTTCTTGTAGAGACTTCTCCAAATCCTACAAAAGAAAAAGAAAAATATAACTTAAAGAACTTTAACCCTCTGGCTGTGTTCAAGTCATTTTGACCAAGAGAGGTTTCCTCTCCCCACCTCCCCCCATAAAAAAAACAAAAACTACTAGTTAATCGGGCTGGGTATTGACACAAATTTCCCAATTCGGTTCAATTTCGATTCGATTTTCGATTTGTTTCGATTCAATTCAGTATCGATTATTTTGGATATGTATCAGGTATAATACATGGAAAATTTTCTCAAGAAAAACAAATTTCTGAACTAATGTTGTAAACTATGGGAGTCAGTTGATACTACATTAGCCTACTAATATTGAAGGTGAAAATTAACTGATTGTTATACAAACACTTAAATGACACTAAATTATGTTTTTTTTTATAATAATAAGTTATAATATTAACTTTGCAATTACATAATCATAATTCCACTCCAATTAATTTTTTGAAATATAAACATTTAAAGACATCAACTGCTCCCCGGGCGCCGCAGCAATATGGCTGCCCACTGCTCCGGGTGTGTGTTCACTACTGTGTGTGTGCACTTGGATGGGTTAAACGCAGAGCACAAATTCCAAGTATGGGTCACCATACTTGGCCACACTTCACTTCATTTACATTTGCGTGCTAAAATGTTTATTTCATTCAGTAACTAAAAACAGGATTGCCTAATCGATTCTTGGGATTTAATAATCGAAATTGTTTTGTAAAAGTGAGAATCGATTAAAAATTGAGAAATCTATATTTTTTACCCAGCCGTACTAGTTAATGTTATATAATTTAAGTAAACCTTACTGATTTTGCTCACAGGTTTTAATTATATATATATAGAGTACTCCTTACCTTTTCAGTCAAAAAGCAATTTGAGTTGTCGGCTTCTTGAGACCTCTCCAATTCCTGCAAGCAACAATGTATCTGGTGTTTTCAGAATGTATAAAAAATGTAAAGTGACCAAAATTGCCACCTAAGACTTACCTCATCAGTTGATGTAAACGAAATGACATGGTCACCCTTGCATTACTTTATATGCATTGGAAGACACTGCAGAGAAAACAGCTAACAACCTCAAACAGGTGCATCTAATTTAGGATAATAAATGGAGTGGAGGTGGACATTTTAAAGGCAGACTAACAGGTCTTTGAGGGTCAGAATTCTAGCTGAGAGACAGGAGTTAAAATACTTATTTGCAGCTGTATCATACAAATAAATCATACATTGTGATTTCTGGATTTTTTTTTTTTTTTAGATTATGTCTCTCACTGTGGACATGCACATATGATGACAATTTCAGACCCCTCCATGATTTCTAAGTGGGAGAACTTGCAAAATAGCAGGGTGTTCAAATACTTATTTTCCTCACTGTTTATGCAGAATACCGTTTCCTTGAAAGGGTGTACATGGTCTGCAACAATGCTTAGGTAGGTGGTACATGTCAAAGTAACATCCACATGGATGACAGGACCCAAGGTTTCCCAGCAGAACATTGCCTAAAGCATCACTGCCTCCGCCGGCTTGCCTTCTTCCCATAGTGCACCTCGTGCCATGTGTTCCCCAGGTAAGCCACGCACCCGGCCATCCACGTGATGTAGAAGAACACGTGATTCATCAGACCCGAACACCTTCTTCCATTGCTCCGTGGTCCAGTTCTGATGCTCACGTGCCACTGTTGGTGCTTTCGGCGGTGGACAGGGGTCAGCATGGGCACCCTGACTGGTCTGCGGCAACTGGGCCAGGGAGACTCTGGTGTATCTTCAGCTGATTCTTTATTGAGAAGATACTGTGTGGTGCTGCAGGCATCAAAGTCTGATGAACTCCAATCAGAGTGAATTTCTTTTTCAGTCTTCATTTAGGGGTAAAAAGAAGGTGCTCTTCAGGTATTTCAAAGGACAATATCATGGATAGGATATCAATCTCCCCCCATAAACTTCTGGGCCCTCTGCACTCTCTCCACCTTTCCCCCCGGTGTGATGCCCATGGGAATATGATCTAGTTGTATGTTGGTTTTATTGCTTTACATGTCTAAATGTTTTGTTGTGTGTTGCTTTGTGCCATTAAACTGGTGTTAATTTGCATTTGTCTCTTTTCACCTTAGACCTGACGGTGCTGAAAGAGGAGAGTGAAGCACTGAATCAAATGGAAGAGAAAGATCAATATGAGAATTTCATAACAGGAGAAAAAACTTTTAGTTTCTCACATGCTGAAAAGACACGAAAAAGGGGTGAAAAGAAGGGAACTAGAAGTAATTTCACCTGCCAACAGTGTGGAAACAGATTCACTCTAAAAACAAGCCTTAAGCGGCACATGAGAGTTCACAATGGAGAGAAACCCTACACTTGCCCTCAGTGTGGAAGGAGTTTCAACCGTCAAGAAAACCTTAAAGTCCACATGAGAGTTCACGCTGGAGAGAATCCTTTCACCTGCCAACATTGTGGAAGAAGTTTCAACCTAAAAGGAAACCTTAAAGTCCACATGAGAGTTCACACTGGAGAGAAGCCATTCATCTGCCAACAGTGTGGAAAGAGTTTCACTCAAAAAGCAAGTCTTAACAAGCACATGAGAGTTCATACTTTAGAGAAGCCCTACACCTGCCAACAGTGTGGAAAGAGTTTTGATCAACATAAAAACTTTAAAGTCCACATGAGAAGTCACTCTGGAGAGAAACTCTACACGTGTCCTCAGTGTGGAAAGTGTTTCACTAAAAAACATCACTTTGAAGAACACATAAGGACTCACACTGGAGAGAAGCCGTTCACCTGCCAACAGTGTGGAAAAAGTTTCAACCGAAAAGTAAGCCTTAACCGGCACATGAGAGTTCACACTGGAGAGAAGCCGTTTACATGTGGGCACTGTAGGAAAATTTTTAGGTTTAAAATAGCCCTGGAGTGCCACATGAGTATTCACGCATGAGAGAACTGGTTTTATATATCATCAGTGTGGAATGAATTTCACAGACAGGAAACGCCTCATGTTTGAGAGACGGTATAATGTGCTGATTATTGTAACATTATTAAATCACCTTAGAGGCCTGAATTCCTAAATAATGTCCAGTGACTGTGAGAGTAAATAAGCCAGAGTCAGAATTAGACTCAATGTATTGATTAGTCAAATGAAGTGCGAAAGAAGTTTCACCAACAAAGGGAATTTTTATCAGACTGGAAAAAAATTAAGATAGCAAAACGAAAAAAAAAATTATAAATGTTTGCCTTTTTTAAAATGTATTTAACGATTTATAACACAAGCATTGATGTTTTACCACAATTTTACAATAAAATTGATTCATTGATAATTCATTTGTGTCAGGATTGCACAGAAATCATGTAGCAATAAAGTGGATTTTACCACTATTTCGAAAAGAGGTCTGAGCGCGGCTCATGTGATTTTGGCCCATATGTAAACACTCCAAACGATCTCGGACCCCTTTAAAGCGAACCGAACCGAGGCCATCTCGGGAGGTGGTCTGGGTACGGATCGATCTCATCATATGGCACGGTTCGCTAAAAACACGCAATCTGAACACAAACCGCTCTGGGCTTACTTGATTTTTCTGTTCGCGAATTCCAGTGTAGTTTGGTCATCAGATGCCTCCATACAAATCGGCTGTTCAACATGGCTGCTTCTTCTGGCAAATCTCTACAAATTATTTGTTCACAACTTACACTTGTGAAGGGGCAGGTCAGATACCTGTGCCTCTTCGTTCATACACATATCCTTCAAGAATGATTTTATGATCAATATTAAAATAAGAATCAATGATAATCAAGTTATAACCTCTCTATATTTAATTAGTGATTTTGGATACATGTCTACGTGACTTTTGGGGACTGTGTACCTCTTTTATATGCTTTTCTTACTAAATAGAATAAATTAACTTATGTACTAGATGTAGTATCAGCATGTTTTGGAGAAGTGCCTTGTTGATAGTTAGTTAAGATGTTCTCGACCTTGAGGGAACTGTTATTCTCTGGAGCTTTTTTATGTGCGTTGCATGATCTGTGCAGGCCTAATATTGAAGATGGACGTTTTCTGCACACGACACCAGACCTGAAGACGTCTTTCTATGACCTCCTGGGTCATTGTGATCTAAAAATCTAGTCATGGTGCGACAACTAGTCTACCCATTTTAGTGATATGCTCTGCTATCTATCCTTGTGTGGAAATTTACCGTGACTGGGCATTTTCTCTGCCAATCAGAATCATTCCACATGGCAGTAATGACGTGGCTAGACCTTGAAAACAGTATAACTGTTCAGAAAATGTATGTTCGTTAGACGGAGCCGGGGAGACTGTTAGAGGGAGCGCGGCCTACGAACTCCTTGTGAGCTGATGAAACTGCAAACTATTCTTCAGTAAATTTTTCTTTAATTAATCTGACTCCTGACTCTTGGTCTTCATTTTTCACTACTGGTCCTGGGTCCTAAACTGTTACCCCAACAGTTTTGGTGGAGGATGCGGGCAATCATTCCTTGGTACACCTCTGGCAAACAAGTAAACAAGGTAGTAAGCTTTTGTTATTTTTGGTTAGGGCTGTCTGACTGGAAGAAATTGGAAAAGGGGAGCAGTGTACTTCGCTTCACTTGGCTTCTCCAGGGGTTAGAGTCCCCAGGGGTGAGAGCGCTGGAAAAAGTGAGGCATAATTGTGAATGATAGACGTGCTGCTTCTCCAGGGGTTAAATTTCCCAGGGGTGAGAGCGCTTAGGCATAGGTCATCATTACGTGCTGCTTCACCAGGGGTTAAATTTCCCAGGGGTGAGAGCGCTTAGGCATAGGTCATCATTACGTGCTACTTACCCAGGGGTTAAATTTCCCAGGGGTGAGAGCGCTTAGGCATAGGTAAAAAAGGAGCGGACTCAAGAAAGGGGGCCCCAGGGGGCTTTATAGTGCGATCACTTCCCCTACAGGAGACCGTCTTGGACCAGCTTGTAAGGTCCAGGGGACATTGCAAACCTGTTCCATCTCTTCCAGTTCGGATAGGGGTACCCCAAATTAAGAAAATCAGGCAGTAAGGGATTAAGTTATTAGTTAAACAAAATAAAAATAGATTCAGGTTGTTTGCCAGGGATGCATCAGGAACGATCCTGAGTAAAATGTAAAGTATGACCCAAATTGGCATGGACCAGTATATGTGACTTTTTGGTATAAGTGTACTTTGCAGTTTCATCACGCAGAAGCCACAGCTGTGTTGGTTAAAGATCGCCGTCTCCATCTCTGCTGGTATAATTTCAGGTGAGTATGAACAATGACTGAAATGATGGCTAACAATTTGAGTGACATGATCAGTCCAGATAAAGATTTTGAGACGAAAGAGAGCAAACGCTGTAAGCAGCTCTCCTCTGAAGCCCTGACGTCAAAGAAATTTGAAGGAATTATTAAGGAAATGGGCAGCAACGGTTTTAATTCTAATTTGAAAGTGAATCAGCAACTTGACTGGCTACAAACAAAGAGAGAACCAGGAAAATTAAAATTTCTAGCTGTTTGTACTTATTCGTGGATTTGTAAAATGGGTGGGGTACCATTAAAGGGTTAGTTCACCCAAAAATGAAAATTCTGTCATTAATTACTCACCCTCATGTCGTTCGACACCCGTTAGACCTCAGTTCATATTCGGAACACAAATGAAGATATTTTAGTTGAAAGCTGATGGCTGAGAAAGGCTTCAGATAGGCCTCCATTGGCATTCAGTACATTTACTCTCCCAAGACCCATAAAAGGCACTTAAAACGTTGTTACAAAGTCCATCTCACCACAGTGGCTCTACAATAATTTTACGATGCGACGGCAATAGTTTTTGTGCGCAAAAAAAAATCAAAATAACACCTTTATCCAACTTGTTCTTGTCTTCCGTGTGTGCCTCCCCGACGCATGCGCGAGAATATGACGTAGCGCCGGTGTTCGGGAATCCATGAAATGGACACACTTAAGCCCCATTTTGAGAACTACGCCGAGACCTAAAGCACGATCAATGTAGAATCCAACAGCTTAGACACGCGCGTCTTCCTCTGCTTGTCAACAAATCGCTTCTGGGTCATGTGTCCGAACGCCGGATCTGCGTCATATTCTCGCGCATGCGTCGTGGAGGCACACACGGAAGACAAGAACAAGTTGGATAAAGGTGTTATTTTGATTTTTTTTTGCGCACAAAAACTATTGCCGTCGCATCGTAAAATTATTGTAGAGTCACTGTGGTGAGATGGACTTTGTAACGACGTTTTAAGTGCCTTTTATGGATCTTGGAAGTGTGAATGTACTGAATGCCAATGGAGGCCTATCTGAAGCCTTTCTCAGCCATCAGCTTTCAACAAAAATATCTTCATTTGTGTTCCGAGTATGAACGGAGGTCTTATGGGTGTCGAACGACATGAGTGTGAGTAATTAATGACAAAATTTTCATTTTTGGGTGAACTAACCCTTTAACCCCAGACGGACAAATCCCAGAAGTAACTGAGATTTGGGTAACTAAAAATGAGGTTGGTGAAAAAGCAGACAGTGCCATGATTTGCAAGCCATTGTATGTTTTATTGGATCACAAGCTCTCTTCTCAGTCTGTTCAAGTGGTTGCCGCTTTAGGCACCGCCCCAGAGACTGGGGAACAGACGGACGCAAGCAGGTTACTGAATGACAGAGTGTGTTTCAATTGTGATCAGCAGGGTCATTTTGCACGTAACTGTAACAGTCAACCCATAAGGTGCTTTGGATAAAAGCGTCTGCCAAATGCATAAATCTAAATCTGCACATTTAACCTATTTAAAATACACAACCGTTCAAAATGTTTATGTCAGTAGGATTTTTTTTAAAGGAAATTAATACTTTTATTCAGCAAGGATGTATTAAGTTGATCAAAAGTGACAGCAAAGGCCTTTACATTGTTACACAAAATTCTATATAAAGTAAATGCTGTTCTTTTACTTTTTTTTCCCCATCAAATCTGATGCTGAAAATTCAGCTTTGATCAAATTTGAACATATTCAAATAGACAACAGATAGCCTTTTTAAATATCAATAATATTTCACAATATTACAGTTTTATCAAATAATGCAGCCTTGGCGAGCTGAAGAGACTTCTTTCAAACACATAAAAAAATTGATGGACCCCAAACGTTTGAACAGTAGTGTACATGTAACATTTATTGTAATTATAGTTTGCGCAATTGCATTTATTTTATTGATCGTTAAGAGTTCAAATGGATTGCGTTATGTTCTGTAATTGTTGTTAATAAATCTTTCAGAAGGAAATGTGCGAACCACTTTTGGGGTACAACACTGGCAGCCCTTTCAAAAAAAATAACACTGGTTTAACTTCGGTAACTATACTCATAACTTATTATAGGCGCACAGAGAGAACAAATCACAAAATCTTTTAGTGGTCATGAAAATATATTACATTTACATTTATGCATTTGGCAGACGCTTTTATCCAAAGCGACTTACAGTGCACTTATTACAGGGACAATACCCCTGGAGCAACATGGAGTAAAGTGCCTTGCTCAAGGACATATATTCAGATTTAACATATTAATGAGGCATTCACATGTAAGTCAAGCGACAAATAAGCCATGTATGAAAGTACGATATAGATTTCAATAGTTTCTATAAACTCAGATCAACTGTTCATTCAGGCAGTTTTCATGATGAATATGCATTGTGCAATGACAGCATCACAGTTATCCTCTTTATTTTGTTACAGTTCTGCACGTGTGATATGATAAACCCAGGAAGCCTTGCTGCAAGAGAACTAACTATGTTTTTATTGTTCTTTGTCTAACAATTCCTGTCTTTACTCACCATCCTTCCCTGTTACCTTCACCTTTATAAGAAAACCAACGGCTCTTTTTAGAGCCACTCCTCTTACTGTCACACACTCACACTCACGCACTCACACTCTCTCTCTCTCTCTCTCTCTCTCTCTCTCTCTCTCTCTATCACTCACTCATTCACTCACTCACACACTCTCTCTCTCACTCTATCACTCTCTCATTCTCTCTCTCTCTCTCTATCACTCACTCATTCACTCACTCACACACTCTCTCTCTCACTCTATCACTCTCTCATTCATTCACTCTCTCTCTCTCTCTCTCTCTCTCTCTCTCTCTCTCTCTCTCTCTCTCTCTCTCTCTCTCACTCACTGTCCAAAACGTTTTTGTTTGTTGTTTTTCCTGACTTTTGTTTGATTATTGTTGACATGGCTGCTCAGCAAGACACAGGGAGAGCAGAGGATGCTTTTTTTTGGCAGACATGCTTATTGCTGAAATCAAAGTGAGTATGAGACAGTGATCAGTGTTTCCCACAGATTAGAAACCAATTTGTGGTGGTGGGTGGGCGGGCGGGCGGGGAATTTGGGGTTGGTGATTGGCACAAATATCGATTTATTACGATCTTGATTCAGTATCAATTCATATGTATATAGCCTACTGTACATATATATGGAAAAATAAGTTTGCCTTTTTAGCACTGTTTCAAACTATTTTAAATGATATTTGCTCACATTCATTAATATTCACTTGTGTGTGCTTGTATAAGTATCATTAAAAATATTAGGATGCAAGTTATTAATGTTTAAAATTTCACATTTAAAGAAATCTAGTGTTTGATCATGTCTAAATGTATTCAAATGCAAAACCTAAAAATAAGTGAGCAGATATGATCTGCAATACTTTTTTTGAGCAACTAGACTAGATACATGTATATTGATTAAAGAGCCATACAGACACCTATAGTGGGTAAACCATGGCATTACAAATTAAATTAATTATTTTTCCAGACACATAATGACTCTAATTTGCATTGGATTTCTCCATGTTAACATTAATTACTACACTAATTGTAATATAAATAAGAACAAATATATTAGAAGTATTTCTTTTTATCTAATTCATTAAATGGTCAGGACCATACTTATTGCACAAATAATAGGCCTATTTAGTACCAAAAGATCTCCCCAAAATATTCAATAAATATTATTAAACTAAAATATAGAACATTTATTTAATTGAAAAATAGTTAAGGTGTATGGTCACATTTGACCACCGATGAGTACAAGTGTAACCAATAAGTGAGGAATACCTGAGGGCTAAAAACATGAAAAACATTAACATTAATGTTAAGATGTTGCATCTCCATCACTCTTCATAATAAAATGATACTGTAAATGTGGTTGATGTAATAAGCAATGCACACTATGCTGTACTGTTTACCAAAACTTAACTTAACTTTAGCTGCAAACACCTGAATAGTCGTCTATCCATTCAAATGTATTGACCCAGCGCTAGAAGTATTGAGCGCTCCGTGAACCAAGTGACCGTGCGCGCCGCCGGGAGATGAGAGAGCATGTCGCCTCTGGCTTTAACTGTTATGCCATATTAGCGCCAAAACGCTATTTATTGTTTGAATTCCATATTAAGACTTTTAAAAAATGTAAAAGCTTAGACTTTGCTTCATAACAAAAGCAGGTTTGGCGTTTGAGAGTGAGAGACGCGCGTGGGTGACAGAGACGGAGGGAGAGCAGGGGAAAAAAGTGCAGCTGAACGAATACGCTGTGTGTTTTAAATAGGGTAAAAAAAGAAAGAAGAAGGACACGCAATATGTGGCGGCCGGTGTTGATTCTGTGGCGCACCGCCACGAATTAGTCTATGTGTGGGAAACACTGGTGATCTTGCAGTATTGGTGAATTAGCTAAATTTGTATGAACTGCTCAAGAGTTGGCTGTATTTCAGTGTTCTCATACAAGGCTCACTTTCTGTCATGCAAGGTAAAGGAAGCCATGGGCAAAGCAACACCTGCTAAAGGCAGTACATTTAGTAACCGATGGGTGGAGATAGATGCTGAAGGACGTCCACTGCTAAAAAGATGCAGAAGCGAAGAGACACGAAAACGTGCTTCAGATACAGGTAGTCCATGTCCAGATTATTTGTGATTTCCCACCACCCAATTTTTATGTAATTAATATATGTAAATATATTTGGTTTTGTGTCACTTTTGAAACATAGACCATGTGGGGTTTCCAGTGCACAGGCTTTTTGTTTATGGTAAAACTTAATAATTTTAATTATGGTTTTTAATAATTTTCCCCTTTAAATACTGTATGTTAAACTGTGCCATCAGAAACACCACATGCAGAATCTGTTACTTGTGTTATTGACTTCATCTATTTTTAAGTATATATTTGCTATCAAAATAGGACTGGAAAACACCCTGAAATGTTAACTTCAAAGCAACTACTGTAATGCTAAGCAAATCCAAAGATATGGATTAAATTAAATGCTGCTAACAATTCTCACCTGGTTGCCATTTGATGACAACATTTCTCAAAAAGTTGTCCCATGTATCTAGCCCAGAAATCTAGAAGCACCCTAGCAGCAGAACATTTATTTTGCCGCGAGTGTAGTCTAGCAACTCTCGGTAGAGCTGGAAAAACCAAATTCGGTGGGCGGGCTTAACATAATGACAGCACGTCACGGCAGAGTTGCGGAGGTTCTGCGTGCTACTCGTAAAATAAAGCTGACGAACAGCGGTCTTTTGAATCGGCTTTGGCCGCGACTCTGGAAGACTTGGAGTTCAGCTTTTCTTTGAGAAAAGAACAAAGAACGGCACTGAAGTCATTCTTAAGAAAAGAAGATGTGTTCAAAGTTTTGCCTACCGGATACGGCGAAAGTCTATCAACTAACGTTAGCTTGGCTTCACCTTCTTCTTCGCTCTGATTGGTTGTGGCGCTCATGGCGGTCATGGCGCTATCCAATTGCGTGCAGAGGGAATTTGAAAGACAGCCGTTTATCCCGCCCCTCGGACTTGAGTTTCCAGACCCAACATCTTGATGCGGGTCTGGCTTTTCAGGCTACCATGTATCATAACCATAATGGAATTGTCAGACATCATAATTAGCCATGCCTATTATAGGCTAAAGTCACTATACGAACACTGTATTATTTGCTTGTAAGACATTAAAATTGTTATCTCTTTTCCTTTCTATCCTTTCTATTTATCTTTTCAGTTGCTTCTGTGGTTGGCAGTGAGGATGCTACTCCTTTTGAGTCACTTGAGGAGGTTCCCACAGTTACCCAATCAAACTGCTCTCAACACTTGTTCGGTAAGATGACACCTTATTGTAATTAACCAAGTTAACAATAAGCGTGAAAGGAATTATTATTTCCTAATTTCTGTCTTTCAGACAGTGAGATGCAGAAACTGCAGGACATTCTGTTCTCAGCAGACGTCGAAGGCACAAACAAGCATCCTTCAACGTCCACATCATGGTCCTTGCGGCAATCTGTAGCCCAAGATGAGTGGCGGAAAGCAAGGTCCTACCACATCAACTGTTTGCTGTCCTGCAATGTGGTTCCAGAAAAGAACTGCATCCACTGCACATCTCCTGCCATCATTCGCTGCAGAGACTGCATGCCAGAAGAGTGGCTGTGTATGGATTGTGCCGTACAAATACACAAAAAGCTCGCCCTCCATAACAGAGAGTCCTGAGGGAATTGACAAGCCCATTGAGCGAACGCTGTGCTGTGTAAAAAAAGATGGCAGATATACACTGGTCAATCAAGGTAGTGTTTTGAACCTTTTTGTTAAAGTGGTTAAAGTAATATTTATTTATTTAATATTTTTACCATTTTAATTGGACATATTTGAATGCTTCCTCGCTAATTATTGAACTTCTCTTTTCAGTATGTTTATTGCCTACAGTGAGACCTTTCCATTTATGCACTTGTGACACTGCAAACATCACAGAATCAGCTGGCAGAGCTATCATTTAGGTTTGCATAAATGATACGAACTACAATCTATTAACCAATTCTTGTCCCTTTGTGTGTTACAAAATAACCAAGTGTTTGTACTTTTTGATTTTAGGTCGGTATGAGTTGCACTTACCAAACTTGGTGTGCAGATTATGTCTGGCACATTGGAGACCTGACATGAGTGACCTAATAAAAAGTGGTTATTGGCCAGCATCTGTGAATGCTGACACTCTCTTTTCAATGGATATCTTCAGCTCATTTGAAGAAATGAAAACTGTTGCACCCAGTTTATCGAGACAAGGTTTTCTGTGTATGTTGGAGAGGAGGACTTGTCACTTTGGAAGGGTAAGATCAGTGTGGATCAAAGTTGCCTTAAGTAGACATGGGAAAATATTAGTGTACCTATTTCATTTTACTCTTTACTAATTTAATGTACAGAGTGGGAAAATACATGGAGACGTATTCCAAAGAAGCTATCTGGAATACACATTCTGCCAGTACCAGTGTGAAAAAATGGCCACCATAGAGCACTTTACCTGCCCGGCATGTACACCTAACATGCTTGCTCTATGTGCAGATGGCAACAGAAAACAGTACCGATTTCGTCAGTCAAAAGGGTTAGTTGTTTTACACTTGTAATTGTTTTACTTAAAAATGAACAGAACAAATAATGTCTGACACTGAACATTATCTTTTTTTCTTATTCTATTAAGGTCAGAGGAACCAAATTTTGATGGCACCTTCATTGCCAAGGACACTGATGTACACCATTTTGTTGATGAGATCAGGAGTAAAATGAAAAGTGTTAGTAAAATATATATAGTGTTTGCAAATTTGATTTAAGTCCAACATTTTAAATGTATGATTGTTGCTTTATTAAATAGTTAATGTATCATACAGATTAGTATCTTAGTTTGTTACAAGCACTTTGAGCACTATGGTGCACTCTTCCAGGAATCTTGTGTTGAGGTTTGAAATTGGATATGGAATGTGTGGTGGTACTCAAAGTGGCTAGTTTAGTATCTCGATAATTCATTATGTAATAGCAGATCTCTGCAATGTATAGTGACTGTGTATGCAGTTTGTGCATTTCAACTAGTTTGTGTAGCTTGAGTAGAGAAAGCGGAAGAGGCATTTTCTGAAGCTCCCTGAGCACTGACAAAACCATTAGTAGTAGTTTGAAAGTAAACCTTTATTGTCTCCAATGATTACAGATGCCAATTGGTGTGATGTAACCTGACTCATCCTGATGGATGAAGTTACTGTTTTAAGGGGGGGAAAATGCAAATTTTAGTTTTAACCAGAATTTATTATTTTGTCATGCAGACTGCTGGCAGAGGGATCTGTGGAGCCGGTCAGTGGTCTGCTGCACGTGAAACTGCCAGAAAAGCAAGCAAGCTTGATGAAGAGGGCCTTGAGGTGGTTGTTTGCAGACACGGAGTGCTACTCAAGGCTCTTAACATGTACAGGGGCGAAATATTTGCCTATCCACTGTACCTGCAGAAGGAGCTCCAAGCAGCCACAAACGGACAGTTCTATTGCACAGATATTGCTTGCAAGTATTGGCCCTACCTTGAGAAGTTGGCGGTCTCCATGTTGGAACTCAGACCTTTACTGCAGATGAGACCATTCTTTTCTGTCATGCATGCCAAGGTTCATTCATTTAAGTGTGAGGTACTGCATACTCTTTATCATACCATTTGAAATTGTATTTTTATTTCTTATATAATACACTGTTTATGATTATAATATAAGTGCCACACTGATATGTTAGATAATCTGGAGTGGCAAAAATCTGGAAGGTGCAGGCACAACTGCAGGGGAGGAGGTTGAAATGGTAAACAGCTACCTGTCTCGTTGTGCTCTCACAACCAAGTACATGACAAAATCTGGTAATTGTTGCTTATTTAAATTATTTTAGGAAACCTGTCTTTTATTCTTTCTTCTTTTCATTCTTTTTATTTGTTCTGTAATACTTTGTCTGAGATTGCATACAAGAAAACTGTAAATATTCTAATATGACAGTGCATTAATAAAACTGCATTACATCTTTCTTAAATTAAAACTCAATTGTCAATGCGTGGATGAACTGAAGAACCATGAGAATTAATGAGACTTTTCTCCATCACATATTTTTTTTTGTTTAAAGCCAGGAATGACATGCTAACTGTCCATGCTATTTGGGTGGAATCGACGGAAGCAGGAAGGCCTTCATCTTGCATTATCCAGCAGATACATCAAGGTAATATGTTATGTCGGATTTATGTATACAAAGCTTTTCATGATTTTTCCACTTTTAATCTTCTTGTTTTGTTTTTTGTTTTTCACATCAGACTTTCAAAAAGGCTGAGGCTGAGTCTCAGAGACTGGAGGATTTGAGCAGTGAACTGGGGTGCTCTAAGAACATTGTTCATCAGTGGGTCCATGATGTCAGACAATGGGCTATTAACGGTACAGTATTTTATATATACATAAATTTAAACTTGAACTTTAAACTCTTTAAATGTACAGTTTAAAAGACATCAGAATCATTTACTTGTATTATTGTTGTTGCTTTAAGATTCTGTAGGTACCAGATGTGATGACCAACATAGCCTTCAGAAATCAATTGAACAAATGTTTCTTGGTGTTCATCAAAAAAAAGACAGCCTTTATAATCAGACAGGTATGTTGATAATTCGTCTAATATTTTTGTCATTTTTGGTGAATTTTTTTTTAGATTTTGACTTAACTGATTCTTAAAGGTCCCATGGCATGGCATTTTTCTATTATTTTATAGTGTTTTCTGAGGTGTACTTATATTATTAGTATGATTTTTACATCATAAAATGTCATAATTTAGAAATAAAAGGCATTTTTTCTATACTGCTGTTTGCCCTGTGGCTGAATGCCCTGCTTCAAGAGGCGTGTCTGCTGTGAGACTTCAGTAAAAACGCCCACTGTTGTTATTGGCTGACATCTTTGCATTTTAAATAAGCGGAGGAGGCGTGGTTTAACGAGGCACGAGCAGGCACGAGTCTGCCAGAGAGACGGATGGACCTGAGTTCACTTCTCATCAGTTCTCTCAGCATGTCTCAGTTCAGGGTGAACTGTTGTAGTTACTAGCATATACTTCAGGTTATTAGTTTATTTCTAGTCGGAGGGGCTGTCACTCATGTCAGAAAGTTAGTAACTTTAGTAAATTATGGATCAGCGCTGACTCGAGACGCGAACCGTTTAGAACGATTCAGTCCGATTTGGTGAACTGGTTCGGTTCACTAAAAAGAACCGATTCAAAAGAATGATTCGTTCGCGAACCGGACATCACGGAGACGAAGCGATTGCTAACAAAGTTATTTATAGTAACTACTGAGTTATGAGAGCGCTGTCAGTCAGCGCGAGTTTATTGTGTTTGTATCTGAGAGTTCTGAATAAACACGAGTCCCAGTCACACCGAGTCCTCTTCATCATTATTCTACCAACTTTGTAACACATGCAATGTACCATTACAGCGAGATGAACGAGTTAGTAAGTGTTGAGTATAGCATTATTTCTAGATATGTTCCAATCATATGAATAGCGTCATTGACGCGCATTGAGTAACTTACACAGCGCAAACAAAGACACAACAGCTGTAATCGAATGTAATCCAGTTTATTGTGGGGCTAGGCTGGCTAGCCTAGCCGGATACCCTCACGCTTACCCCCTTCTGCTTAATCTCACGCCGCGTTTGGTGCCTCCGCTGTGGGCCAGATGCAGTACTGGGGGTCGGGGATGTTGGAGGCCGAGCTTCAGCGTGCGTGAAGTTTATCTCTAAAGATGTGACTGCTGATGTTAAACAGAAAAGACTGTATGCACATTTTAGAACAGATAGACGCGACAAGGACGTACAAAAACACTGACTCACAAGATAGAAAACACGAAAACACTGTTCTGTCGGGAGAGAGAGAAGCCGCTGCGTGTCCACAAATAATAAATAATTAGCTACACATCAGAAATCAATGATCACAGATCAGAAGGAACTGAAGAAAGACTTCTGTTTTCATTTGTACATCCAAACACTGAGAAACTGCCAGTGTTCACTCGTTCACAAGTAACGTTAATGATCTCGAGTGTTTGCATGGGCGTGCCAGATTCTCTGGGTGGAGGAAAGGGAGGAAACCGTTCCTGCTTGGACGTCAAACCAGGAGACTTCAGGATTGGCTAGTCTGGCCTGTCATTTTCTCAAAGGCAGAGAAAGACAGCCAGAACTCGGTTTTACACCGATCAACATTTCTATCCATTTGGGGGTTAATATTCAGGCTAGGGGAACTCATATTAATGTTGAAATACCTCATAAAATGAAAATTTCATGCCATGGGACCTTTAAGTCAATTATAAGTATTAGTATTTAATTTAACTTAATGATATCGGCAATCACATTCTTGTGCATCATGTTTTCTGTGTTTTGTCATTTCTATAGACAGCAAAAAAATGTGACACTTGCGTGGAAAAAAATTGTGGGAAGAGAAGAGAAAACTCTTACAAACAGTCAAGCTCTACAATGAGCAGGTGCCAGATGAGGAGCGCATTGTTGAGGAGAAGGTGGTGAGCGCACTCTCTGTGGGAGGTGGAGACAGTGGTGCAGACAGTCTAATATGGCCGTGGGAAGGGCACAGCAGTGAATGCAGTACTATGTAACAATCACTGCATGAAAAGTGGGATTTTCGTCAGTATGTGGCACTGTAGATTGCCGTGAAACTTCAGGTTTACGACTGTGCACGGCAATTTGCAGGCAACACCGAAAACTGCCGTAAATTGTCGTAAATTGACGTGGGCCTTGCTTGGCAGTTGTCCCCCCATGACCCCCCCTCCCCTTAATTCTAGGGGAGGCTTTATCATGTAAATGAACATGCTGTGAGCTACACAAATGCAAATCAGAGTAGCAGCAGGGGGAGTTTTATCTAGGTTCTGAATTTTTTTGACTAAAACAAGTTTAAAGTTTAAGTTAAAATGTTAACTTAAATTTAAGTTAAATGTACTCGTTTTAGTTCACATTACCAAATTTTTAGGGCAACACATTTGCTCCAATTTTTTAAGAAGATTCAACTTGTCCGGGCTCACAGTGTAGATTAATTACTCTGTATGTCATTAGCAATAACCAATGTTATGTAAAAAAAAAAATACAGGACAGCAGTTCATGTCTTCAACCTTTAGAGAGGTTATGTGATGCAACAAGACAATGAACCAAAGCACACAAATAAATCAAGTAAAGCATACAGTTTACATACCAACATTAATTTTTCCACCCTGCACTGTGAATGATTTTTTAAATGGCTATTAATCATAAATGTGAAAAGTACAAGTTTGTTTGTTTATAGTTAAGTCAGATTGTGTTTTTCTGTAATTGTCATTTAAATTGAGCTCACACCACATTTTATGAATTATCAATGCAGATTTTCAAGAGGTGGTTTCCTGGACAGGGTTTAAATTATGCCAAGAGTAGGCCTAATCTAGTTAATCGTGAGTTAAAAAATTGTTGCCTGGAACAAAGATTAAGCACAGATTACTAACACCTGGACTATGAGTCCTGAACTAAAATAAACTGGATTCATTTACAGTTTTATCTAATTGCTTACACACAATTTCTGAAAATATGGCTCCATTTCTTGTAACTCTACACACAAAACATCAGACATCTCTTGCAAAAGCAACACTTTGTGCAAAACTATTTTAACTATTTCCAAAAATGTTGTTTTTGCATATATCTAACTACACACAATGCACAACTGAGGAATTTACAGTTGAACTGAAATCAACTGAACTGAATCAACACTGAAGTCACTTGAGCTGAATATTGACATTATATTGGCTTGTTAGAGCCGGTTTACAGCAGAATTTGTTTTGAACTTGTTACTGAAGCTGCTATGAAACAATATATTTTGTTGTATGCATATTCTTTCTTTCTCAAACCTTAGTTTTGATTTCTAAGTGATCAATTTATGTATGTGTTTTCACACATGATCATTGGCTGTATGGGTCCTCAGTAAATGAATGTGGCATTTAAATGGCAAAAGTCATTCTTGTCTCTATAACGTATGGCTTCCTAAAGACACATTTATGGGTAAATAAAATATTAATAATATAAATAAAATGAATATCAAAACATATTTTAAATATAATGAAGTCATTTTATTATAGCACTCATCAGATGTTCCTGGAAACAAAACAGAGACAGAACAGTATAAACAAACTATACAACAAACTAAACACCAAATTACAAAAACATTATTATGTGAAAGTGAATAAAGTTGTGTGTGTTTTCAGTTATAAATATGTGCTGTGTAAATTAGCCTATACTTTTAGAAATTATATATAGCCTAACTTTAAAAAACAAACAATAACCCATATAGATAAATTATAATAATTGTATAATATTAAGCATTTACTTAATATACATTGTAACATTAGGCTACTTTACTCTAGCACAGTAGTCAGTTAAGCATTTAATTAATATCTTATATTAATATGTATGTAGCCTAGGCTACATCTAAAGGTAAGTCTGCTTTAAAAAAAAAAATATTACACTTCGACATGTACAGAATGTGCGCGTTAAGAAACACGTTCAAATGTGTCTTCTTAACATGTTAAAACTGTGCGTCGACTGTGTGTGTATGCCTGTTACACGACCAGAATGTGTGTGTCTACACATACAAAAGAAACACGTAAAAAATTGCTGCGTTGACGCGGAAAACAGTGCGTGTTGAAACCATAGACCGTACAAAATAGTCATAAGTCACGCGTTTCGTATAAAGAGATTTGGCCCCGGGCGCGTTCCATATTAGAGCCCTAGTCCAATGAGGTGCGAGGTCGAGGTCATGGCCATGACGCGTAGAAGACGAGCTTTAAGCTTTTTTTTATGTTTTTTGCTGCTTTCCTTTTTCGTGATCAACAATGACAGGACACCGTCTTCAACTCAATCTCTGCATGAACGCGACGAACTTTTTGGACTCATTTTCAGGAGGCTGTCTTCGTCTTCACAACTCTGAGGCAAACTGCAGGCGCTATGAACCACAGTATGGGTAATGTAATGTTACGATTTAAAGAATATGCTTTTATTCAGCTGTATAAGGAAATGGATGCGTTAATAGATCCGAGTTTAAAACTGCACATTTTGTTTACACAGACTATCCTCGCCTCATAACGAAGCCGTGAGCTCTTATCTGCTTGGAGCGATTTCCGCGAGTCCAGATTTAACCGCTGATCATAACGAAATTGTGTGTAAGTAACTTCTAATGTGTTTCTCCTTCCTTGTTTAATTTTGCCGTGACTGTTTTTATTAATACCAGTCTCATGTAATTGTTTTCCAGCTGCCTGTAAGACGTATTATGAATCGACACGCCGGAGCTTCAGATACAAACAACCTGAACAAACAACCTGAGTCGATCAAGAAGAAAAAGGGTAAGATTTATTATATTAGATCCGTTTTTTGTCAATGTGAGTATTTTTCAGGTTGCTTATTGTCTTTATGGATTGTATTACAGTTGCTGGAAGCGAGAGTGTGCTGGATGAGGTGGACATTTGGAAGTCCGCGACCATTGAACTCATATCTGACGAGGAAGACGGCTTTGTTGACGGGGTGTCTGGATGGATTGTGCGGCCACCGCCCTCTCGCAGCCTGGAGCACGCTGAACTTTACATTACATTACGAGACATTACTGCTGCACTGTACATAGTTGTGTGTTTAACAATAAAGCTCTTTCTTTGAGTAAACCGCTGTGTTTTATAAATGAAGCCCTTTCTTTGAATGAACAGCTGTATGCTTATAAATGAAGCTCTTTCTTTAAATAAACGGCACGGTCCGTATAATTTTCCCATATATTCCTTGATGGTATGAATACTTCATAGCACAATAACATTAATATAAAACAAATTATTACAATATAAATTATATATTTATTATTATTGGGGTTTACATTTATAATGAGCCAGGGGGACCAATAATGATTGGTTTGCAGTGATCTGCCAACCAATCACGAGGGATTTTTCTTTTTTAAATGTAGTGGCTTCAGCCAATAGTGAGTGAGTAAATTCAAGTCTGGCCGTTGACTCTCTGGTTTCGCTGCTATTCATATGCAAATTAGAGGCGTCGCACCTCCGCGCGGTCTCTCAGCGGGGGGGGGGCTCTCCACCTACGTCATGGTTCGTTTACGACAATTTGTGGCACAGACGAACGCGACGTTCGCTGCCTCTAAATTGTCGAAAACTGCCGAAAATTAGGGAGATTTCCAGGAGTATACAGGCGTTTACGGGGTCGAAAATCCCACTTTTCATGCAGTGCATGTTGGTGTATGATCAGCTATAAAGTGGTTTGATTAAAACATAAATGTGTTAAATGGGGATGCACGATATATCGGCAACATATCGTTATCGGGCGATAAATGATTATTTTTGATGTTATCGTTATCGGTCCAATAAGAAAATTTGACCGATATAGTCAAGCCGATAGATAATGTATTATTTCCTTCAGCTGAGACGGACGCGCTGTCCACCATGATGGGTTTGAATTGCTCTAAATATGTTTGGAATCACTTCGAAAAGGAAAATACAGTTATGTGCAACATGTGCAGCGCAAGTCTTCTATAATCTACATAAAATGATAATGAGAATAGAATAGGCTGTAAAAGAGCGTTGTGTTTCAGCGCGTTTGTTGAGGGAAGAGCGCGCCCACGGAGTTACACCTTCATGACGAGCACAGTCAAGTTCGCTTGTGCATTCACAGCCTTTTGTGCCATTGTAAGTTGTAGGCTAATATTATATTTATTATTATTCTGTGTATGTAATATCATATAGGATGCGTTTGGTTGAGTTAATAAACGATGCAGTAAAGCACTTCATTGTACCGGTCTTTAGCTTCAGCGCGCGCCCACGGAGTTACACCTTCATGACGGGCACAGTCAAGTTTGCTTGTGCATTCACAGCCTTTTGTGCCATTGTAAGTTGTAATATTATATTTATTATTTTGTGTATATAATCCCATATAGGATGCGTTTGGTTGAGTTAATTAACGATGCAGTAAAGCACTTCATTGTACCGGCGCGCGCATTTCAAACAGAAATGCACAGCAATAATAACTACTGGGACTGTCCTATACATAACACTGCAATGAGAATATTTCTGTTATAAAACGTAGTGAATTCTCTGGGTTTAGTTGTTTTTCAGCGCGCTGTTGTGGGAAGCGTCAACAACGCATTCTGACCAGCACAGTCAAGTTCGCTTGTGCATTCGCGTCATTTTAAGCATATGTAAGTCGTAATATTACGTTTTTGTAGTATAAACATCTGATTAAAGTCATATAGGATGTGTTTCATTAAGTCAATAACCCGCAGTGCTTCACTGTACCGGTGATCATCTTAAGTTTCAGCACGCTCTCAAACAGGGGAAGAGCATCCACAGGAGTTATAACCCTTCACCTATGCGTGATTTTGTGCTAATATAAGTTGTAATATTATATTTATTTTGTATAAATATCTGATTGTTCTCATATATGATGCGTTTAGTTGTTAATTAAACTTCTAAGCGCTTCAGTTTATGGTTGTTCGTTCATTCTCTCCAGCTTCAGCGCGCTCTCAAACAGCAACATTATTCCTAATAGACTAGACTAATATTACAGATGTTTACTATTACTGTAATATTAAACTTTTTTTTTTTTTTCAAAAACACAGAAGCATTATTTTTTATAATTAGCACTTTTATTGTTCTCGTATCATTTCCATCAACAATATGGTTTGATTAAAACCATTTCTTTATCGTCTGTGCGGAGGTTATTTCATGCACTTGCATTCTGATTCTTTATTATGCAGCCTAAGTAATGCTGTTCAATTACTTGTTTGCATTATTTAGGTATATTATTTTTATTTTTTAGACAATATAATTTTTGGTAACATTTCACAAATAAGGTCTCATTTTATTAATGCATTAACTATCATGAACAAACAGAGAGCAATAACCTTTGTTTCTTTTAGTAATAAAATGTTTGTGTTTTGTAACAGTCCATTCACAGTTCATACCTAATGTTAAAAGACACAACTTTGGGTCTGAATATGTTGAGATTAACATGAACTAAAATTAATAAATCCTGTTGAAGTATTGTTCATTCATTGTTGGTTAACTAATACTAACAAAAAATAAACCTTATTGTAAAGTGTTAAAAAAAAATAATTTGGCCATAGGAGTGTAAAATTAATTTGAAAAGGTAAGGAATCTCACACTGGTTCAAATAGGCTACTGTAGTGTATAGGTTTGATTTATGTTGAAGTGTTTGGGACATGGCTTTTAATGGTGAGCCTTTTGTTTTTGTAATCAGGCTCTCAGAGTTTATTAAAATTTGTATTTAGATTTATCGGCCAATATATCGGTTATCGGCTTTCAAATATTAAGAATTATCGGTTATCGGTATCGGCCAAAATGTTCATATCGGTGCATCCCTAGTGTTAAATAAAATTGATGATACTCACGTTTCGGCCTAAATCCTTCACATTGCAATTGCATTGTTTACCCAATCCAATTTGATAGAAGGCGCTTTTTCGAAAAACGAGGGGCCTGAGAATGCGGGACTCTGGGTGCGGGACTGTAGATGCAGCAGGCTCCGAGTCTGCAGCTTCATACTACTAGTTATTATTGGAAACCATGGTAAACTGTTGCTGCATTGTGGGGTGTAACACTGCATCACATAATCGCCATGGGAAAAAGGTCGAAAATGGATTAACTTTCCACCGCTTTCCTGCTTGGAGACGCAACCACGGAGACCAAGTATCCGAGGTAACAAAGAGTCGTCGGCTCGCTTGGATCGCGGCTGTAAGACGACAAACTGTTACCTGGGGATATGGTGTTGGCTGATCGCGGCTTTGACATAAAGGACAGTGTGGGACTTATGTGTGCCGAGGTAAAGATCCCTGCTTTCACAAAAGGACGCTGTCAGCTGGATGCAAGAGATGTGGAGAGCACAAGAAAAATTGCCCACCTCCGAATTCATGTGGAAAGGGTGATTGGAACCGTCCGCAACAAGTACACTATTTGGTCAGATAAAGTATCGATTCACATGGTGTTGCCAAGCAAGGATGAAGACATGACATTTCTTGATAAGGTTGTGTCTGTATGTTGTGCTCTGACAAACATGAGCCCTAGTGTTGTGCTGAAATAAATGTGCATTAAATACAGCCATAAGTGTCTGTTGCATCCATACCCACAATAACAGTATGATGTGCAAAAGCAAGAAGTGTCACACAATCAGATGTTTTTCAGTGTTTATTTTCAAGTAGTAAATATAGTAAACAATAACATTGCAATAACGGATACAAAAAAAAATGGAGGTAGTGCAATTTCTGTTCTGAAGTGTAGGTGCCCACACCACAAACAACGTAGCCGAAGATGATGTCTGTTATGCAAAACTGTGCCAGCAAGTCGTCGTCGGTGCTCCACTCTTTGTTGGGAATTTCATATGGATTCAAACCATTAATAGTTCCGATTTTTTCCATATACCGGTCCCTGGCTTCCCTGTTTAATGTGTCCCGGTAAATTCCACATCCTTTTAGAGATTTTAACTTTTTTTTTCAATCTTTTCTTTCTCCCTACTCTGCTTCTTCTCCTCGTTCGATTTGCTGTTTGTTTACATTCGCGAGGCCATCAACATGGCCGCCACGTCCCAGAATGCAATGCAACGCCCGAGCCCTATTAAAGCCATGCGGTTTAATGTGTTTATGTCTGAGAGCCTTTTATACACACACTTAACTGCAGATACTGAAATGACATTGTCACAGTCACGTTAGTTTGGACATGTTGTATATATGATATATAATGAGACACTCATTACGTTCAGCTGTGAACTCATCATCATCCTCATCCTCACCTGTATATATGTTTGGTTCTGTTCTCAGTTCATTGTCTGGTCGTCGTTTTTGGATGTTGCTCTGTTCTGTTGGATCACTGTGTGGATTTATTAAATATTACTAGTTACCTTATTCTTCATCTTCGAGTGTGTTTTATACAACCAGACACTGACACTTGCACATATATTAGGAGTTAACTTACAAATGTTATTGTTGTTATTGCAAATTATATGTTACTCCACCGTTTTACTGTCAAATGTGCATTTCTGTCTGAAAGAATGCAGTATTTTACTCTAGATGGTAGATTTGATATTCTAGCCTCATCTATTGTTTATTGTTGTCTCTGCAGTGAATGGTGAGGAGTAGCTCTGAAGACTCTTCTTGATTTACCTTACTTGCACACACGCCGGTCACATGATCATGTCTCTTCAACTTCCAGGATTCAAGATGGCTTTTAAAGCTCTGCAATGACATTAACCATTTCCACTGCAAACTGTTTCACAGAATTGCACTGTTTGAGGAGCAATTTTCCTCTCATCTGTTCTTAGTCTTGCCAATAAATATCAACCATAGATCTTACACATACATGTGTCTTTATACTCCAAATGGCTTTAATTTGAAACTTAGTTTGTGACCAGAGTTTGTTTTTTTTCTGACAAATGAGACCATTTCAAATTCATTTAATATATATATATATATATATCTTTTTTTTTTTAAATCCTTTTCGAGGCCTGATGGAAGAATGTAATGATGCATTCAGCCACCTCAGCTGCTGTCTTTGTATGAAGAGGATAGGCTTGTGGCCATTTCGTCAGGTAATCAACCATAACACATATATACTGAAACCCACTTTTTGTGGTTTTGAGTTTGCCTATCAGGTCCATGCCTATGAGCTCAAACGGATGTGTAACCTAAAAAAAAAAAAAAAAACAGTACAACATTACATTTTTAGTTATAAAACAAACTCGATATTGTGTTTGTGAGCATATTGTTGTTTAAACAAAATAGTTTGGCTTCAAGTCAGTTAAAATGTTCTTCCTTTCCACAGGCTCTGTTGTGATGTAAAGACTGTTAGATATGTTTTTTGATCAAACAACGGACAGTTGATTTTGATTATGTGTCAACAATGCCTACCTTTATTGGGGTATACTCCACCTCATGTTTAATAATATGACTGGCTGCCTGGCACACTGCCCATTCTGACACCTGTAATAGAAAGGGTAACTATCTACAAGCATTTTTCTGTCACTTTCCAGAACCTTTCTTCTCCCACATATTCCCGCATACTTTACCTTCAGTAGTGAATGAAATTACTAAATGTCTTTCTGGGAACCTGCACAATGTTATTTCAAAACATTACAAATATTGAATATTTTCTCACATATTTCTCATCTATTCTTGCTGCAAATTGTGGGTGGGACACCAAAAGTAAATAGTTTTGTGTGTGTGTGTGTGTGTGTGTGTGTGTGTGTGTGTGTGTGTGTGTGTGTGTGTGTGTGTGTGTGTGTGTGTGTGTGTGTGTGTGTGTGTGTGTGTGTGTGTGTGTGTGTGTGTGTGTGTGTGTGTGTGTGTGTGGCTCTTGATCACAATCGATTAATATGGCAAAAAGATTATTTTGCTCAGAGGGCCTTAGAAAATAATGATTAATGATATCTTTTTATTAAAGGTACCAGCTGATATAGGTAGGCAGGTCACTTTTCGTGGAAGGAGAGATATGGAGTATGTAGTTAGGAAAGTGCAAGGAGCTTTAGATAAGATGGTGGAATGGGGGAGTGAATGGTGAAAGTGTTTC
Organism: Gobio gobio; assembly: GCF_949357685.1. Classification (NCBI taxonomy): domain Eukaryota; kingdom Metazoa; phylum Chordata; class Actinopteri; order Cypriniformes; family Gobionidae; genus Gobio; species Gobio gobio. Next base: position 55,063,550 of record NC_137101.1, on the reverse strand, counting down.
CTTTACTAATAAAAGAATAGATGAAAGACTGAAAATAAGACTGTATGGAAAAGGAATTGAAAGAGTTGGAACATTTAAATTCTGGGGGGTGCTTTTTTGATTCCCAGTTAACATGGGCATAACATATTAGAGTATAGGGAAAAGGGCAAAAAAAGTAATAAATGTAATGAGATGCTTGACTGATAGAGAATGGGGTGCAAGTTGCCAATCATTGAAAAGAATGCATGTGGCCTTGATAAGATCTACGATGGTCAATGGCAGTATATTGTATACATCAGCAGCTCGATCTCATCTAAAACATTGGATGTAATTCAGGCTCAGGCATTGCGAGAAATGCCACTGGAAGTAAGAAGGAAGCATCTGATAGCAAACTACTGGGTTCATTTGCAGGAGCAGAAGTAAATGACAAAAGTATAGTGCTGAAGGAATGCTGGAGGAAAGGGAGTAGTAAAAAGGACAACTTTGGTCATATAGGGAACAAAACAGCAAAAGAACTTGATGATTTATATGAAAATGAGTTCTACAATAGTACATTCAGTCATGGCCACATGGAAGATGAAATGTCCGGAGGTAGACTGGCATCTATTAGAGATTAAAAGGAAAGAAGATAGAGCTGATTTGGTTGGGGTGTTAAATGATCATGTTACAGAAGTACTGTATATATATATATATAATAAATCAGTATTGTAAGGACAAATACCTGTGTGTATATGATATCAAATGATGGAGTGAAATGTTGGTGAAGTGACTCTAAGAGCAGCTCTGCAGATGAAGTTCATGTGTGCATGTATAGTGAGACAGCAGACGCTGAAGAAAACTGATCAGGCACAGCCTGAAGCGCCTTTAAAGGGTTAGTTCACCCAAAAATGAAAATTCTGTCATTAATTACTTACCCTCATGTCGTTGGCTGTTTTGTTACTTTATATTAGCTTATTCTTTGTACATATCAATCCTCATATCTAATTTGATATTTTACCCCTATTTTGCAGTTACTGTATTCTTGCTTTGTATTACTTACCAAAAACGTGGCACCATACCAAGGAAAATGGCAGTAACTACAGATTATCCAAAAACTATTTTGCCACAACTTGGGCTCTGGGTGTGTTAGCAGTGGCGCAAAAAGTGGGTATGCGCTATATGCGGCGCATAGGGGCGCAGCACATTGGGGGCGCCAAAACGATGGTATGAAAAAAAGTGGTCTTTTCTATATGTAGCTGCTGTTGTGCGTTTCTAAATAATTTCTGTATTTCCTCAATATTATATACATTTTAGAGGACTAACAGGCTAGAGAAGGCGCCCTCATAAGATTCGATAATAGAATTTTGGATAATAATGGAATATCGCGAGTGGGCGCGCCGGCGGCAAGCCAAAGTGTTCATATACGCTTGGCGGGCGTCTGATTGCGCACTGTCAAAAGCGTGTAATCTAACAGCAAAACATGCGCCCACTCGCCTTCTTATAAGGTGCACTTTGGGGTCAAGGAAAACGCGCATTTCCGATGCGGGTTTTTATATCAAAGCGCACGTCCTCGACGCTTGATTTGCTATTTTAAAAAAACGACGCGGGTTTTCTGTGACCCCAGAGCGCACATTAAGAACGCGCGCTTATATGGTAAATCACATCAAGGACGCGCGCTATGAGTCTGACAAAATGCACGCTTTTAACGTGTAGGCTAAACAGGTAAACCAAACAGGCAGTGCAAACTTGTGTTTGAAGTATCCAAACAGACTAAAGAATGTGCTCTTTGTGTTCTCAAAATTGCATGCTTACTTTTTAGGGCACACCTCTTATAAAGTAAAGTTACATATTGTTGACCATCTTTTTAAGTCATTACACTATTTACCACGATACACTATGGCTGTTATAGAATTAAATTAAATCAGTATCAACAAAATCCACTTACACTGTAATTACAATTGCCTAAATAATGTAATGAGATTTTCAGATTTATGTTCTAAATATAATATTTTAATTATAGAAATATGAAATTATTTCAGGCCTATGAAACTATAAACTGCCAGTATATTTGGCGGCGTGAGTGGATTCTAGAATCATTCAACTAATTCGTTCTAATCAACTGTTCAAAAATGGTGAATTATTCGAGAACGAAACCTATACTTTGTTTGAATCTATTTTTGTTGGAAAAATAGAGAAAAACTGTAAAAAATGACAACTTGTTGTTTATTGAGCTGTTGAAAATTAAAATTAATATCGCATTTTGCAATTGTGCTGATATAGGCTACTCTGGAAAATAGCACTCTTGCTCGTATGATATTGCTTAACTAATAATTTCCTCTTTAATTAATTTCAAACGAATGTTTATTTTTATGTTTGTTATTAGCCTATTAATAACTATTTGTTATTGGGGGGGGCGCCAAAATTATTGCTGCATACCCCTCTGGCACTGGGTAGTTGCGCCCCTGTGTGTTAGATACACTGTATTTGAAATAATTGGAACCATTTGTTTTCCTGAACATGGATATACCAAACCCAAACTAATTTGACCATTTTAGGTCAATATTTTCCACCCAGAAGCTGTTCTGGTGCTGAAACGGCTGCTTAAAGTCTCACATTGCTAAGCTGTATCAAGGCCCAAATGGGGACAATTTATTTCATATATATTTATATTCAAAACAAAATAATTTTGCCTAAGTGTTTCTAAGGCTATTCAAACTGTTATGATGATAAGATAAACAAGTTGATGATTTTATATGGTGCAGTATCTGTTTAAGTAGGTTTATAAACACAAAGTACTGAATGAAATGAATACATGGGACATATATTTCAAATTAGCAAACATACATTTAATAATAGATTGTATATAGATTATATATTATTATAACAGCCGACATAGTCTTCAAACAGTGTTGCCAACTCTCAGATTCAAAAACAAGCCCAAAACAAGTCCAATATTATTATATTATTTATTATCATCAATTTTTATTTATAATAAATATTTTTTTTATCAATAAATGGGCCTGCAACATATTACACTGAAACCTTTCGGAGTTTGAAAAGCAAAAACAGATGTGATTTTACAAAAATCATCAAATTGCAATAAAAGACACTCAATATCCTCTGATCAGCTGTGAACAGAAGAGGTTTGGAGATGGAAAAAGAGAAAAAGTGACGTGAAGGCCAATTATGGTAACCCATAGTCAGAGTTAGTGCACACATATTATGGGCAGTAAGTAGTGAACACACACACTGCAAACCTTGTAAAAGATCTACATCTCAATGTGCACACTATCTGCCTAAATAGTATTGAAAATTACTAATGTCACACACTATTTATTACGATACGACTGATAGTAGCCTATGCACATTGGGACACAGGCAAGCACTAAGGGAGCGCTGCAATATAGCCACATATTTATAATAAAATAAATTCGAACCACACCCACTGTTATTATTAGTATACTTGTTTTTTTTATAATAGCCTGTAATTTTAAACACATTACAAAAATATTTTTTTAATTAAATTAGGTGCCTCTCCTCCCTGATTCCTCTCCATCTCTGTACATCTCTGCTGGTGGCATGGTTTGTAAAAATGTATACGTCTATTTAAGTCAACGAACTATCATTACGTGCATTTATAACGTCACACATACCTGCACGTGGAATGCAATTTTTCTTCAGTGAGGGGGAGAAGGAGGCAGGATATATGAGGACGGGTTACTACAGCACTTGTATCGTTGCACTGAATGGCTGAAGACAGTGTCAGTCAATGTATTGGACAAAACAGCGACCATAAATGTAAAGAAACGAAGTTGCTTATTATATTTTCCTAACAAGCAACCACATTTTTTAAAATAAGCCCAAAAAACCGCAACCTGCGACTCGTGATTTTTTAACGCGACTTGCCAAAAAAAGAAGCCCAAAGTCGCGTGTTATACGCGGACTTGGCGACTATGTCTTCAAACAGCGGCCGCGAAGAGAGTGTGTTTTAAGTTGAACAGACACCTGTCACGTTAACGAATAACTGTTACACCGATAACTGTGTTTATGGACAGTTATATTCTCCTGCTGGACAACAATGCCGTGAATGATTAGCCTATGAAAAAAGAAGACGCCGTTCATGTAGGCTAATAGAAGTGAAGAAGATCGAAGAAGAAGATCACGCTGGCTGCTTGGATGTTATGGGATAGCCTGATGCTTTTAGAAGTTTTACCTCTGCCCAAAGGTTATCTTTTGGTGCTCTTTCCCTGGCTTTGTGCCATCTCAAACAAAATTTGTGTGAAGTTAGAAGGGTGAAGGTTGTTAAAACCGTCCTGTGAGGATGCCGCGAAATCAGCTGTGTGTGTTCACCATGGAAACAGTAACTTCACTGCGCAGCAACACGGTTATTTTTTGTTAGGTAAAACATAACAAGAAAACAGTAATGGATGTAACTGTACTCATACTTTGTTTCAATAGGGCTTTTTGCAGTTTCTGTACAAACGACTACCATTTTTCTCCAAAACGACACACATTTGAGATAAGATGTTTTGTCACATAAAGGATGCCTTGAATGTCATGAAAATGATAATAACTCATTTTTGACCAAAAATGCAGTTACTGCCTTTTTGTTTTGAGGGGCAGTACAGTGGTTGTACAATAACTTTATGAAGCGACGAGAATAGTTTTTGTGCGCAAAAAAAGCCTAAATAACGACTTATATGACCGATTTCAAAACACGGCATCATGAAGCTTCGAAGCGTTATGAATCAGCGAGTCGATGAGTCGAACTTAGGCGAGAGAGGCGGAAGTACAGCTGAAAGCGGCCATCATCCAGACACAGCTCCTGGAGCGCCTTGAACTCCAATTCGGTGTGGACGTGTGAGTGGATTCAAAATGTTCAATCGTCCAACTAGACGAGAATTTGACAATCTATTCGCATTCGGTGTGAACGCAGCACAAGACACACATGAGCCTCTCCTCCTCGCCAACCACATTAACAGGGAAGCCGAGAGCAGGATATGCCTCATCATATTTTTTGAATGCTTTTGAATGACCAGCACCGGCCTGGGATGTCTGTGTGACCTCATCTACTGCTTTTCTCTTGCCTTTTATAAACCGATACATCTTCCATGCAACGTCAGTTAACCTGGCAGTTGTTGTTTTTTAATGTCCCTTTTTAATTATATGATGTCATTACGCTGCTGTCTTCCCGGCAGCCAATCGCTGCTCTGCTGATCATAGTTTGGAGTATCGATGCATCTGCCCTCTTCAGGGAACACAAGAACACGCAGTGATCTCAGACAACTCAGATCTGGGATCTGTCCAATCACCTCAGATGTATGTTTTTTGCCAAAAGATTTGGTCAGATAAATACCTTCGCTTAGTGTTTTATTCTTCCCAAATATATTCTAAACATCTTCTTTTGTGTTCAACAGAAGAAAGAAACTCCTACAGGTTTGGAACAACTTGAGAGTGAGTAAATGATGACAGAATGGACATTTTTGGGTGAACTATTATGGAGGACCAAACCTGCTGAGATTAAAAATTAATGAATGAATTAATGAATAAGTAAATAAATAAATATACAAATATATACATTAATAAATAGATAAATAAATGTGATAATAGGAAAATAAATAACAGAATAAATGACTTGATAAAATATGATTAATTTTTAATCAAATTAAATTGTGTATTATCGTTCCCTTAATTTATTATTTTATGCTTTTATACATTTAAAAATATATTTAACCTTTTAATTCATTTGTTAATAAATTGTACTATTATTTTACATTTATTCTTATATTTATTTATTTATGCATTCATTTCTTTTTATATTTATTTATTGTACAAAATACAACAAACACAAAATGGCGCTTGTGGTGGTCGAGGCCATACAAAATCAAAACTTGAGATGTCGGTTAACTGAAACTAATCTGAGCCGTGCATTCATTTGAGTGATGACGGATTATGGGATGTCTTGATGCAGGAGATGCAGAGAACTTGATCTTGACCCTTAAGAAACTTTAACTAATGCTGTCATATAACAAATCTGCTACAAAGATAAAATAGATAAATTAGTTGCTACAACATTGAAATAAAAATGTAAAGCCTGTACAAATACTAGAAATCGTGAATATAAATAATTGGGAACCATGTTTTTTGGTGTGTGTGTTTTTAACAGTGTACATTTATTTATCTATCATTGTAACTGTTGATGATTTTTTCATATGGTTCACATCATTGTTAGCTTCATCTTTAGTAGATGAAGATGAAATAAAGTCACAGGCAATGTTGTGGCCACTCCACCAGTGGACACGTCACACACACACACAGACCCTGATCCGCTCTGGAGCGCCATCTTCAGGCCTCCAGGAGAATCCCTGCATGTTCCCGACTGCTGGACTTACACTGCTCTATATATAAGGACATGAGATTAGCCTTTGAGCTAATGCTACATTACATACTGGATTCAAAAAATACACTTCTTAGTTTATAATCCACCATTTTAGAGACAAAAACTGTACATTAAATGTAAACTACATCTCATGAATTACATGACAGCGCCATTATTATACCACATGATATCATGACTTCAGAACAAATATTGTTGAGAAGAAAATACCACAATGTCTCTTTATTCTCTTATTTATTTATGCAGGATGAAGATACAGATCCAGGATCAGCAACAAGATACACTTCAAAAGATATTATTCCACATTTATAGATTTACTGCTTTAACAAAACAGTCATGTGATATTCATGAGTCCTGTCTGTCTCAGTGATGAAACTCTTTATATAATGTGACATGTAGAGACAGCTCAGAACTTATGAATATAGTGTCTCATACTGACTTTTGTACAGTAATCTATAGCAAACATCAAACACACATTATTCCTCATTAATTCAGGTTCATATGTTAATGATTCTTCATGATTATCATCTTAAATCATTCGCTGAAGGTTCAGAGTTACTGGAATCACATTCTGCAAAGCTCATCTTCTCTTAAGGGGAACAGCAGGAAACCACTGAAAGTGTTGTGGTTATTTGTGTTATCATGTATCCTCCTGTCAGACCAAAGTCTCACATAGACAACATCTCCAACCTCCAGGATCAACACAACTCCATTCGAGGAGTTTAACCGATCCTGAGGCTGATAATCATGTGCTATAACCACACGTTCTCCATTCTTAACAATGTCTGCAGTTGCTGGAGTTGGGCCATTACCATAAACAGAGAATCTGAACATGTAGGCTCCTCTCAGTGGGGCTGTGAAAACACCTGAATCAAACAACAAGAGATACAGAATCAGCTTCACACAGTTTAATGACCAAACACACTGTGTTATAGTTTTAAAAGATGAAGATCATTTCATTAATTCTCTTACACACATTACACAACATCAGATCTGAACATTTTCAAAAGCAATCTGTGATCAATCCTACATACAGGTTTATTTACTTTGTTTTCTATTATACAAACTCTCAGGCTGATAGAAAACTATTTTTTGACAAGATCCGGGGCTGGATTTGATATTTCTGACGTGAAGATTCCTCTGATCTAACACTATAATATTTATGACTCATTTCATTGATAATTACCTGTGATTGGGTTGTAGGCGTTCCCTATGTTTGTGAAGACGTTCTTGTAGGTTAGTGTGATCTCAGTGGTAAAAGGACCAACATATCCACTGCCAGATTCCATCAGTGAAGCTGAAAAAGCAATCTCTCTGTCTGTTGTTAAAAACATAAGCAATATTGTGATATATTACTGTATTACACTGAGAATGTATTCACTGAATTTAACATCACTCAAGCTCTCATTGACCTCTGTTCTCCTTCTTCAACTCCTCCACTTGACTCAGAGTAAGATTTGAAGTTTCTGTGAAGGAATAAAGATTCTGTTAAATGACATTCACACTGATTATTGTAATAGATAACACAATTTACACAATATACTCTCAACTTTACACTGACATTTACACTGCAGTGAATTGCACTGGTGTTTTACTCTGAGGATCATTGATAAAAGAGTGAATGTTTTGGTGAGGTACCATCAGTTTTCTTCTTCAGCTCTTCCAGGCTAATCGTCTGTTGTTCTGCAGCCTGTTCAGCATCTCTCAGTCGCGTCTCTAAAGCTCTGATGTTTTCTTTCTGCTCTGTGACCGTGGCGGTCAGTTCTCTGATGATTTCTTTCAGTTCTCTGTTGATTTCTTTCTGCTCTGAGACCGTGGCGGTCAGTTCTCTGATGTTTGCTTTCTGCTCTGTGACTGTGGCGGTCAGTTCTCTGATGTTTGCTTTCTGCTCTGTGACCGTGGCGGTCAGTTCTCTGATGTTTTCTTTCTGCTCTGTGTCTGTGGTGGTCAGTTCTCTGATGTTTGCTTTCTGCTCTGTGACCGTGGCGGTCAGTTCTCTCAGGGCTGCATGGATGTCAGGGAAGCACAGATGGCAGTATTGTTGGCTGTCAGTTGAAGCTTCAGCTCTCAAAGTGTCTGTTTGAGGTGGATTCTGTCTTCTGTCCTCAGAGCTGAGCTGTTGACTGATCTCGTTCTCATTGAGTCCTCCATTGACAAACACAAAGGTTTCCAACAGCAGCAGTAAACACACTAAACCCTTCATTCTTCACTGATGTCTGTTTCCAGCTCTTGCTCTGTCATCCCCACAGCCTCTCATGTGCCTTTATACCCCTGTTGTTTACTGCTCAAGTTAGGTTCTAATCTTTTCATATATTGACACAAGTTGTAACTTTCCCAAAGTTTCCAAGATCCTTCTCAAGGCCTCACAGGTGTTTGCTGTCTGCCTTTTCATGTCCTTGAACTCCAGCAAACTCCAGCAAGATGGCTGATTTTCTTTTAAGGTTCTAGGAATAAAACCACAGTAGAATCACAGGTTCTGCCAGAGAGTGCAACCAGTTTAACATTTATACATTTGGCTGATGCTTTAATCCAAAGCAATATATATTACAGTCCAGTTCATTTGTGCATCACATTGTTTTGAACATTGTTGCACAGCTTTACAGAACACAGAGAAGAAAATAGAAACAAAAGACAATAGTATTTTAAAGCACTAGCAGCAAATGGAAAACGTGCCATGGAAAAACCTTAAGATGTTTACAAAATGAATAATATTGCCATTTTCCATCTTGTTGTTGTCAGCATTAGCAATGTAAATAAATGAGTGTACGTATCATTTGGTGGAAGTGAACTGTTGCAGTGAGTTTATTATTGTGTATGGTAAGCATTTATCTTGATAAAGATTGGAAGTATTGTGTTTTTATAGAGTGCTTCTGTAAAAGTTCTGTTTTGGTTCATATGTAGAGTAGTCTGTCTAAAAGCTGTAATGCTACTGTTTGATTGTGCACGTCTATTTCCTATTCTCGTTTTACCCTTTGTTTGCCATTGCTGTGTATTTAGATTCTAGTCAAATTTGTGTGTTTTTAACTCTGTCACTCACACACACACACACACACACACACCGGTGCGTAACCTAAATGCTGTAATGACTGTGTGTAACCTCATACTATAAGAAAGGCTTTAACTCTGTCACTCACACACACACACACACACACACACACACACACATGTATTTAATTTGGATAATGAACCGGCTGCGATGTCAAATTGGCAGTGCTAGAACTGAGATATTATGCTCGTGTGTGAGGCGCCGGCGCGATCACTTCGATTTTCCTCTCAGCAGTGGAAACAACTTAATTTTTGTACATTAAAAATTACAACACAATGTCAAGCCTTTGAAAACTAAAGAAAACAACAGGATGCGCTTTTCTTCTCGGTCTCCTTGAACATCTTTCTGGCTCACGTGCTCAATAATGAACCAAAACACAGCGAAAACATGACATGAACAGCTGTATTTTTATGAACTAACGTTAACAAAGATGAACAAATGTATTGCTCATGGTTAGTTCATGTTAGTTAATACATTAACTAATGTTAACTAATGAAACCTTATTGTAAAGTGTATAAAGTCTGTATGGTGTCCTGGTGGCCTGTATACAGTAGCCAGCACAAAGTCAAATGGGATTTATCATCTACACTAGAAGCACCAACGCTTAAAAATAATTATATTTGAAACTAGACCTCTGAGTAATACTAAATATATGATTATAAATTACAGCAACACCTCCGCCTTTGCCTTTCAGATGGGGCTCATGTTTATAACAGTAATCTTGGGGGTGGACTTTTACCGTTAAAGAATAAGAGGTTAAAGAACAACAACTTTAATGGAGTTAGATAAATTATATTAAACTGAATTATGCTGGTCATCCTTCAACTGCTTTTTGTTCTGATTATTGGTTAAAACAGCAGCGTAAGCTTCCAGCCTTGAGCCACTGATGTGTGCTCGTATCATTCGGTGGACTGAGTTAATCATTATATGTGTGCTTTTCCTTCACATGCAAAAATATCCTGAGTTATGGGAAAGTGCAAGAATCTGCACTTCTGATAATGTGTTCATGGACATCTGCTAGACTGAAACGTCTGAGTTTGTTGTGGTAAGATTATGTTTTTATCTGTTTTTCTTCATCATAGGCTCGCCAGGGTGTGTAAACCACCATAAAGTACATAGTGGTTCATCAATAATGAAAGGATATTTTTGACACATGTAAAAAATAAAAATGACATTAGGCTGTAAAACAACTTCAGATCAGACCCTGAACACACACACACACACACACACACACACACACACACACACACACACACACACACACACACACACACACACACACACACACACGGATTCATATCACACAAAGAACGCTTACATAAACTGATAATGTACTGAGAATAAAAACTCCAGTGATACATGTCCAATAAACTGATGTTCATCTTTCCAAAAGCAATATTCCAGCACACAGGAATACACACTAGACGTGAAACTGCAGAGAATGGACAAAATGTATAATATTTGTCTGTGTGTGTTCCAGATATTCTTTTTGTTGTGGGGCCCAAATGTCAAAAGCATAGTAAAACCTGAATTTTTTGACAATGTGATAAGAAACTATCGGTCCCCATGAAGAAAACACATTATAAATCATAATAAAATATATTTTTTGAAAGTGTTGCTTGTGTCCTGAATAAACTTTGAAGACTTTGATTTAATCTCTTGTGTGAGACATGATATGTCAGAGAGAGAGAGTGTGTGTGTGTGTGTGTGTGTGTGTGTGTGTGTGTGTGTGTGTGTGTGTGTGTCTGTGCGTGTGTGTGTGTGTGTTAGGGATGGGCGATATCTTATCGTTTGCGATATACCGGTAAAAATTCTCCCCACGATAAGAATTTGTCTTCCCGCGATAATAACGATAAAGCCTAGTTGATGGCGCAACCCATCCGCACAGTGCCGTCGCTGGCCGTGTTGATGCCCTAAGCGTTATTACTTTATGATGGCCGCGGTGGCTGCGTTCCTCACTTAGTATATATGAACTTTTCTTGTGGTGCTCCCCGCAGCACTTGGTGCCCTATGCGGAGCGCGTGATGGGAGCGGCGGCACTGAATCCGCATCTCACGTGCAGAGCTGCGGAAGAGTTCATAGCTAAACGATGGGCTACCTGAGGGCGATCTGAACCTGTACATACAGATGTATTTTCACTCGCTGAGCACTTGGACTGACCGCTTAAGAGATTCGCTCTGTCTCAATCGATCGGTAAAGCAAACTATTTCAGTTAATCTCAATGAATGCGCGCAGTGTATTTGACGCACATTAAACACTAGTGTGAGGCGCGCGACTGAGAACGCTCAGTGTTTCACACACACTCAAAGAGAGAGCGAGAGAGTCTTACACAACACAGAATTGACGTGCTACATGTAAACAATATCCTTTGTTGTATTTTCCTGTAAAATAATGGTGTTTATTTGGAATTATTCAGCCTTTCGTGAACAGGAAGAAACGAATGCACAGACGGGAATCTCATTGGCTGGCGTGCACCTATTACTGTGCCTGTTTGATTTCAACAAATCAGTTAGAATGAGCGCTGACAACGTGATTAATATTCATGAACCCAGAAGCTCATTAATCCTTAGTGCAGTTTATTTTTATTAGTAGAAGAATTCGTGGTATTATTTTATCAACTCAAATTACTGAAGTTCTATAATTAAATCCTTATTTGTAACTTTTTTGTAATCTGAAGACATGGTTGGGATAATTACTTTTGCTGTTTCTGCTATTTTTACCACTGTTTGCACCATGAGTGTATGAATACAGAATCGGTTTACATTTAAAACTTGTCATTTGAATTATTATTGTTTGTATTGTGTGATGTTTTTCAGCACAGTTGCACTATTTAAACATTACCTGCACTTTTACAGAAGACAATTATATCTGCAACTTTTCCATTTCTGAAAAGGCTGGTGTGGAATTTTACATAAAAAAATAAATGTATATATATATATTATGTATTATAGGAGCCTATTTGATGACAGGTACGTTTTAAGTAAGATCATTTGTTTTTCTGAGTCTGCATGCAGAATTGTATCCAAAAACATGGGGAATGATTCTACATTTATCGTCATTGATATCGTTATCGCAATAAATACTAGAAAATATCGGGATACATTTTTAAGTCCATATCGCCCATCCCTAGTGTGTGTGTGTGTGTGTGTGTGTGTGTGTGTGTGTGTGTGTGTGTGTGTGTGTGTGTGTGTGTGTGTAATCACGCTGAGAGCAGGTTTATGGTCACTCAAGATTTCCCTTTACTGGGCCGGTAGACTACAGACAAAATTGGGACAAACAAGAGCAAAAGCTGGTTCTAGTGCAGTTCATCAGCGTTGTATGAGAGTCAGCAGAGAGAGATGAAAGCTCTGCTGAATATACATTATAAGGGGATCGTGAGCATATAGTGGACAAAAACTCTAAATAAAGCATTTTGATTTACTTCAGTAATGTCAGACCGTTTGCTTCATGATGATGAATTGTTTTATTGGAACAATGTTTCTGTTTTATTGTGTTCGGCATTTTGATTTGTGTAATTGATACAATAAAGAAGAAAATAACTTAGTTTTAAATAATAAAAAATTCAAACTAAACAAACCACCCTTAATGTGATGTATAATTGAGTATTTATCAGTTATTAACATAGCTTTCTTGTTTTTTGTTTTTTTTACCAATTTAAGAGACTCAAAATATATGTCAGTTTCAATTTAGAATAATTTAAAACATGGTCTTAATTTGGAAAATGTTGCTTTATGAATTTGGAACTTACCTAATAAAATAAAGAGATTTACAATATTACATAAACTCCTATCTTTACAATCAAAGTAGGTAATAATCTGTTTCCTTCAAGTGTGATTGTATGTGTTGTTTTAGATGCCAAATAATGTTCAACACTTTTCCAGAATGTAATACAAAATGAACAACCATAAAAGAGATGAGTTAATTATTCTTGTTCTGTCTTACAAAAACTACAATAATTATCAACAGGTGTGAATTTTGAGATAAACACGTTTGTGGGATATGTATTATGCAGTATTTTCACATGTAATTCCCTAACTTTGTTCATGATACAAAATCTAAAAGGAACAAGCCACGCTCCACGCCAATGAATCTCAGTAAAATGTCAACTCCAGAAAAATGTCCCATGAGGTGTTATTTTCTTTAAGTTTAGAAAGCATTTTCTGATATGCTTATTAGTACAATTGCTGTTCATAATATCCATACCTTTTATATAAAGAGTAAACTTAAAACCAGGAACTTCACTTTGTTTTTATAACTTTTCATTAATTATAATATGCCATTAGGTATAGATTTGAAAACTGAGTTATATTCTTTGAACGTTATCGGAAATGCCTTCTCTCAGAGAAAGGATTCATAGTTAAGTAATTGGTTATTGCAATCAAAAAGGTCTTTAAAAAGAATAATATCTCTATCAATCCATTGCTGCAAAAAGAGTGACTTCAGTGATGCCTTTAGTGATGCAATCATTATTCCATAATATGGACTTGTGTGGAGAAAAGTTGTGAGAATGAGCTTGTTGATAAAATCGGGATAGTTTTAGTGGCAATCTTGTAATATTGTCGTTCCATTTCAATAAGAATTGAAGGCCTCCTACACTATTCAAATGTTGTTTGGGGTTAAAGTACCATAAGGACTCTGGTGCTCTCACACATTCCTTTAACCATTTCACCTTAAAGCTATAATTCAAGTCCCAAAAGTTGGTATTTATGTCTTTACATGTTGAATCGTGGACATTAAGAGAGAGGGCAGGGTAGACAAATCTTGAAATCCCTTCTGCTTTAGTCAAAAGAATTCTTCCTAAAATAGAAATGTCTCTTTGAAGCCATAAATTCAGTATTGTTTTGGTTTTATTCAATTTAGGCGAAAAATTAAGTTGTTGACGTTCCTTGTGATCCTTGCAGATATGAATACCTAAGTATTTTACACATTTCTTAACAGGTATATTAAACATATTTTTCTCTTCAGTCTGATACAGACATAAGATTTCACATTTACATTTGTTAAGCGTCAAACCCAAAGCAGCAGAAAATTGGTCAATTAGGGTTATAGCATTATCAATCTGATGTTTGTCACTCAAAAAGAGAGCAGTATCATCCGCTAACTGAGTTACTCTAATTTCCTTGCCAAAAATAGACAATCCTTTAATAATAGGTCTATGTCTAATATGTAATGACAATAATTCAACCACCAGCAGGAACAAAAACGGATGATCTCATCACAGGAAATCTTTTAGTGGTGTTTGGATATCACAGAACTATCAATGTTTTTATAAAGTTTCAACTGTCGATATAAAATTGTCTGAAATCAAAAATCTGCTTTAAATAAAAAATAATGTTCTATCGTATCAAATGCTTCATAAAAATCAAGAAATACTATCAGTGCATCAGTATTGATGTTATCAGAATAGTCCAGCAGGTGGAAAACAAGTCTTATATTAGAACTAATGTGACGGTTAGACATAAACCTGGTTAGAGATAACCTTATTATCTCATGAAGACCTCTTTTTAACTGTTTAGCAAAAATCAATGTCAAAATTTTGTAGTCAATATTTAAGAGCGTAATAGGTCTCCAATTTTCTATCATTAAATGATCTTTATCAGACTTAGGGAGAAGACATAATAAACCTCATACTCATGGACATGTCCTTTTTTAAATGCATTCTTTAAATAGATCAAATAGAGGATTTCCAATAATTTCCCAAAAATGCAGATAAAATTTGACTGAAAGCCCATCATTACCCGGAGATTTTCTTTTTTCATTGAGCTAACAGCCTCTGAGATTTTCTCTTTAGTAATGGGACATTCACAATCCATTTTAAATCGTTCAGATATAGTTGGTGTAAATGCTTTAATTGACTCGACAAATCTATCACAATCATCTAATTGAATATTAGACATATATATTGCTATAAAATGTACCAAATGTATCTTGAAATGTCTAAAGAATTAGAGGTGATGTTATAATCAATTTTAAGAATAGTTCAATTATGTCTCTTGCGATTTCGTTTCTCTAAAGCTGTTACGATCACCAGTGAGAGAGCCCGTGATCACCACCAGAGGGCACTGCACCATAGACTATTGCCATAACATCTCAGACTACATTTCCCATAATCCTTTGCCTGGACTCATCAGCCATGATTGTTTTCAGCCATCCTATAAACCATGTTAACTCTGTCATTCACTGCGAAGTCTTGTTTAGAGTAACAACTGCAATTCTGAGTGTTCTCCCTGATTTATTGTCTGTGGGTGTTTGGATTATCTGCCTGTTCTTGGTTTACTCTTTTGCCCGTGTTCTCTGCCTTGTTGTGTTTGTTAGTTTGGACTGCCTGCCTGTGTTTTGACCTTGCCTGAACTCTTGACTATGATTGTGGATTACCCTTTCAATAAAGCTGCATTTGGATCCTCGACCTGTGTCTCTCAGAGCAGTTACAAAAGCAAAGAAATAACTCCAACTTTCAGCCATTTTGCTCAAGACCATACAAATGTCCCTTTAGCCATTTCAATATACATATTATCTATTTCCTTTTTTATTTATTTTTTATTACTGTTTCTTCTTCCTCTGAAAGACTATCCTCAGTCATTAAAATGTTTAATTTATCCATAATACTTATTTCTTTGGCTATATTATTATTTTTAATTACTTTACTTCATTTAATTCCTATTTCTCTCATTTTAAACTTGAAAAATTCCCATCTTTGTATGCAATTCACTTCATTATTATCAAATATGCTTTTTGCTGGTTTTTTTTACTAAATCACAAAACTCATCATCTTTCAATAAATTATTTAGTTTCCAATAACCACATATATTACCATTTTGTTGTTTTTTTTTCCTGCTAAATGGATTGAAATTAATTTCTGATCAGAAAATGGGGCATAGCTGTGATGATTCTGACACAAATTGCAGACAAGAGGGAGATATAAGCCATAGATCAATTCTAGACTGCAACATTGCTCCAGGTAAATTTGTTAATGTCAGGGTTTAAAAAACGCCAAACGTCTATAATTGCCAGTTGTTCACAGATATATGCAGTACTTTTGAATCTTGAATGTGAGATTAATCTTATAGGTATTCTATCTACAAGATCATCTGGAGCATCATTATAATCGCTGTAAGAAATAAATATAAAAGTTGTAAAAACATAATTTTTGCTAGAGCTGTATTGTTATAGTTATATAAATTCCAAACTATAAAGAAGGAATTGTCTAATTTGAAAACCAAGATTATCCATCTATCCTCATTTAAAGTCACTGATTAAATTATTTTAGTTCTATGTACAGAACTCTTATAATTCAACTATGCCAAGATAAATACAGTTTTCCATTCTAGGGCACCTTTAACCAACTGTAATCCCCAGACTACAAGTCATTTGTAAATGTTTATCGACTTGAAAACAAATAAATTACTCTTCTTTAAAACACTTGCATGCAGTTGTGTAATGTAGTGAAGTAATAATACTTTATGACTATTTTTGGGGAGAATCTGTACTTGTGTTTTTATATTTCTGTCAACTTTTACTCTGATACATTTCCCCAAAGCATATCCGTTACTTAAAACAAAATACATTTTAAACACAGACTGCAAAAAAGAATGTGCAAACAACTGCACACACAATAGCGGTTGATTTTATTTTCCGGGTTGCGTCCGTTGCTATAGCGGCTGACATGCGGCTCAACACACACACACACACACACACACACACACACACACACACACACACACACACACACACACACACACACACACACACACACACACACACACACACACACACACACACACACACAGGTTTCCGAATGGGCCATTTTCACTGTTTCACTGTTCACAATCATCCTTTAAAATGATTGAGTAGAATGGCGACACCTGCTGATTGTTGAGAGGCATGACAGAAATAACATATATCACCCCACTGTGCTTTACAAAACTTCACATCATTGCCTACCGAATGAGTGTCTTGTAAAAAAAAAATTAAAAAAAATGTTCGTCTACTGAATAAAAAGATTGATTTCCTTTTGGTGCTATCATGAATACCCCTGACATTCAAAGATATTATTTTTAAGGAACTAAAATGGACATATGGTCTGTCATAATGAAAGGAAAGAAAAAAACTGAATTAGATATCTGTTAAAGTTATAGGAACTAGTTAAAGAAAAAAAAACTACTTCAATTAACTCCTAAAATTCTTATTTTAAAGGTGCCCTAGATTGAAAATTTAATTGACCTATCGGTAAGCCCCTCCCATCGAACGCAGATGAGCCAATGGCAGTTGAGTATCAGTCGCGCTGGGACCGGAACTCGGACATCTTTAGGTGTCAGTGCCATAGAGAAACATTGGAAAATCCAAAGCTGTCATCGGTTTGATGGTGTTTATGCTACAAAAATGCTAAATGTCGTGCCTGAGTTACTGCAACACTGATTCCAGGGATCCTGAGAGGATTTTCTGGTTGTCATACTCTCGTTAAGTTACTATTAAAGTTAGTAATTCCCTGTTAACGTACAAACCGACTAACTATAACTAACTGTTCTCATGCAACGGTGTAGGTCAGAAACACGAAGGTCTACATTTCAGTGCATCTCTCCATATTAAACTGATTAAATGTGAATTTATGTAATCTTACCCTGCGGTACACGAACAGTGTTGATCCTGGATGTTATCATCTGCGATCGTAACAAGAGGCTTCTCCCGTTTGCATTGAGATCTGTAAACCATCGCTTCCAAATTAATCTCTCACCATATTTATTTTATTTCTGTGAGTTTAGATATGTTTAAAGGTCTGCATTATCTGTCTTATAAGGAGGACTCCTATTTTGACGGGTGTTATAGTCTACGGGTAACGTTAGTGAAAGGGAAAGCTTGCACGCAGTTTATCGGAGTTGTTTTGCAGATACAAAGTTCACCAGTTATTAACTGGACCCCCGAAAAGGCATAAGGTCTGTGTATATGTTTGTTTACTGTGAGTGTTTTTGTGTAATTTGCTGTGTATGTTAATGCCACGGAGAGAGGGCTAGAGAGAGAGAGTTTGTGAATGAGACGGTAATGCGCACTTATACTTTGTTTGTTTGTTCAGCTCTTACGAGTGAAAAACTATGTGATAAACTTAATAAACCATCAGTAAAGTTTGGCCATCATTCGGACGGGGTATACACTACATTCTGTGTCCAAAAACATCTTGGGATAAGGTTTTCACACTGACAGCTCAGCTGTACATTGTAAGATATAGCAACTCCCTTTGTTTGTTCGAGTTCGCAACAGTAACTATGGGGGGCGGGGCTTACCGATAGGTCAATTAACCTTGGCATAGTTGAATAACAAGAGTACAGTACATGTAAAACACTTACTGTGAGTCTCAAACATCATTGCTTCATCCTTTATGTAAATCCTGTTTGTGAAAAACACCACAGAAAAATAGGCGAATCTCAACACGACTGTTAAACAACAGTCGGGATCATTAATATGTACGCCCCCAACATTAGCATATAAACCAGCCCATGTTCAAGGCCAGGCGGAACTGCACAGCCGAATCATCAGAAGTTCTGCAGGTATTGTGAAGAAACAAGTGTCAACAGGCATGGTTGATGTTTATTTATAACCGGATACTAGGGGTGTAACGATATATATCATTTAACAATATATTGCGATATAAAAATGTGACGATATGTATCATTGATGGAAACGATATGATTCGTGGTGTAGAGTTGTTTTATCCAAGGCTCAGCTTGCTGTAGTCGGCCTATTTATAAGGTATAATTCACCCAAACACAAATTTACAAAGTAGGCTACCACGAATGTAAACTCTGTCATCATGTACTCACCATCATGTCGTTGTTCGTTTAACTTCCAAACACAAATGAAGATATTCTTTATGAAACCGGAGGGATTTCTGTCCCTCCATTTAAAGTCATTCCTCTCAAACTTGAAAGATCCAATAAATGTCATAAAGGCATCATAAAAAAAACGAATCGAGTGTCTAATCCAAATCCAAGTCTTCTGAAGAGACACGAACGATGGTTTATGATGAACAGATTTACCACGACGTGCATAGCCTCCTTAGTGAAAGCGCAAACATCATTTAAATCATCAGATCACATTTAGTTTGAATAGTATGATTATTCAAAGCATTTTAGATGGTTCATTCTTATATGTATAGTGCATTAATAGCAGGAGAGGCGGGACATAGCGAGCACCGGGAGAGATGCTGCTGGCATTGAAAGTTTCAGTGACATTATTACATTAAACGACTATATTTAATGTTGAATATAATGTATTATAATGCAATGGGGGAATACTTGTGGGTCCTGATAATAATAATATAATAATAATAAAGTAAAAATCCCTCTTCTTTATTTTGGCTTCAAATATAAGGATACATATCGTATCGAGAGTTTTGTATCGCGATTCATAACGAATCGTGACAGGAGTGTATCATTACACCCCTACTTGAACATGACAATCAGTGAGTTGATTTTAAGAGGACAGCTCACCTTAAGCAGACTGCCAGACGCTGCTCTGGATCTATTGGTTCCCTGAAGGCTGTGGTTTGTCTCGTCAGATGCAGTGCCACTGTCAAAATATTTGCTTTATTGCTATGCGTCCGGTGTGAAAGGGCCTTTAGCGTTAAGCTGCATCTGTCTCTAAAAGAAAAAATTTGCAGTGATTTGATGTTATTGAACTCTAGAAACCAGAACAAATAACTTTTATTGGTTTGAATCATCTGAATACATGCGTTCTCTGCCACGTCAAACCACGACTGTCTTGACTGCATGTTCAAGGCTAACGGTAAAGATTGTTCTATATGACCAAACATTTTACTGTACCAATCTTTTTTATGGATACTACAATTTTGCATACAGGACAAATGTCCTGCCCTGTGTACAAACCCATGGGCTTCATCATAAAGCCAGTTACATCATAATGCAGTTTTTTCAGACAAGCTGTGCCACAATGTTTCAATTAATAGTCACTGCGTTCACCTTTCGAAAGTCAGTACAAAATCGGTAGGTACCGTCTGCCTTTGGAACTAGTAAACACGGTGAGCTCCACGGGCTCCGACTATGAGCCAGACCGTGCTGTAACATGTACTTGACTTTGGCTTTCATTATCTGACTCTTTGTTAGGTTAATTCTATAGGAGAACTGTTTGATCTGAACCTACATTGATGTCATGCTCAAGATCCGTGGTTCTCCCTGGCACGGGTGAATAATGATGCATTAAATACATAATCTGCCCAGGTTCTAGATGAGAGAAATGTATATCTTCCATTACAGCAGAGTTTTGTAGTCTTTTACCATCTTGATCGGCAACTTGCACTGCTACAGCAACCGGCAAGGGTTACAAGGTTACACTGGGAATCATTTACATTTACATTTATGCATTTGGCAGACGCTTTTATCCAAAGCGACTTACATTGCATTCAAGGTACACATTTTACATTTTGTCAATTCTTGCTTTCCCTGGGAATCGAACCCATGACCTTGGCGTTGCTAGCGCCACGCTCTACTGTTTGAGCTACAGAATCAGGCTTAGAGTCACAAACAAATCTCTTTAACATAGTTTGTTTCACTAAGTTTCTCTTTCACAGAGTACGGACCTGTGAACTTTGCATGGAGTGATTAATATTTACACCATCAATATTTCCTAATTTAACAATAGGCCTATTATTCATGAAAATAGTAAGCAGTAAACAGCCGAATTGCAACGTTCTCATTACTCTGCATTTTACAAATATTTGGGGCATGAAGATACAATATAATTTGCGATTAACGCAAAATTTATGCCACAATGCATTTTTTTAGGGATGGTGTCATGACGCACACCATTTTATCGGTAAAAGGCCAATTTGCCGGAAACAGCCTGGAGACAGAAAAGTGTGCACTTTTTTAACACATATTCACTTTGTTGATAACAAAACAGTGGAAAAAGTGGATGGAAACTTAGCTACAGTCTCTATGTGATGATATCTAGGAGAAAGAGGCTCTATGTGTTGGGATTTATCCGACTTCTGTGAGACAGCTAGCAGACGGTCGGTTAAGCCAGTCCGTCTGCTTCCTGACCTGGTCTCCAGTTAGTCAAGGTTCAACTCTAAGACTATGTGCCAGATTACTAGATAGAAGAGCTGCACCATCCCAGGAGGGATGAATACCATCTCTTTTTAACCGGTCAGGTCTGCCCCAAAAACTTTTCCAATTGTCTATGAACCCTATGTTATTCTGCGGACACCATTTCAACAACCAGCCATTGAGTGAGGAGAGTCTGATGAGTATTTTATCACTCCGGCGAACAGGAAGCAGGTCAAAGCAAATTATAGTTTCTGACATCATACTTGCTCATTTACACACTTCTTTAAATGTTTATTTTAGTGATCTCCGAACATTATTAGTGCCGATGTGAATAATAATAATTTCTGATTAGCATTAGCCAGCACTTTTAAATTTGCTTTGTCTAGGCGTTCGGCTGCTGGCAAACATCTGACTATGGCGGCTGGTGTCTCTATTTTTACGTTACGTGTAATATAATCGCCAGTCACTAGGGCACTTTTAACAGGATTCTCAGTGGGTGCGTCTCTGAGCTGGGAGAACCATGATGTTCAACCATGTTTTGAACAGAACAGTGTTTTGTCCCGTGACTATGCCATCTCAGTCACCCATTTGCCCTACTGCATGGGCTTAGAGTTGGCTATGCTATACATATGGCAGTGACAATAACAGGGGAAGATGACATGACTCACCGTGTTTGTTGACTGATCCAACTCACCACATTTGTTTGATGGACTCAACGCGATTGCATGCCAGAAAAAAAGGCCATTAGCATGGATGGCAGGTTAACAGGCTTTGCGTTGTGCTAGCGATAGTGATTTAAATGAAAGCTAGCGATGTCAGATCAATGTGACAGACAAACTTAGATCATATCAGATATATTGTGATGATTAAATCATATTAAACAAAATAAACAGCAGGAAAGATAGAAAATAGAGCTATATGGAGCTATAGACCCAATTCACTCAGGCAGACAGGAAACCGCTGTGCAACAGTGAAAATGGCCCATTTGTGTAATGTGTCTGTGTGTTGTGTGTGTGTGTTGAGCCGCGTGTCAGCCGCTATAGCAACGGACGCAACCCGGAAAATAAAAACAACCGCTATTGTGCGTGCAGTTGTTTGGACATTCTTTTTTGCAGTCTGTTTCAATTTTTTTGTTTTTTGTTTTAAGTAACGGATATGCTTGGGGAAATGTATCAGAGTAAAAGTTGACAGAAATATAAAAACACAAGTACAGATTCTCCCCAAAAATAGTCATAACAAAGTATTATTACTTCACTAAATTACACAACTGCATGCAAGTGTTTTAAAGAAGAGTAATTTGTTTTCAAGTCGATAAACATTTACAAATGACTTGTAGTCAGGGGATTACAGTTGGTTAAAGGTGCCCTAGAATGGAAAACTGTATTCATCTTGGCATAGTTGAATTATAAGAGCTCTGTACATGGAACTAACATACCATGAGCCTCACAAACCATTGTTTCCTCCTTCATTTGTAAATCTTGTGCTTGAAAAAGACCACTGAAAAACAAATCCCAACATAACACAGACTGTGACGTAACAGTCAGGATCATTAATATCTACGCCTCCTCAAATTTGCATATGACCAGCCCATGTTCAAGGCCAGGCAGTTTTAACACGGACCTGCACCGAATCAACAGAAGTTCTGCAGGTATTGTGAAGATGAGGAAAATGGCAGATCATGGATATAAATGTTATGTTCCAGGCTGTGCAGGGGATGTGAGCACTTTTCATACCCTTCCCACAGAACAGAACTGTCAACAGGCATGGCTGATGTTTATCTATAACAGGATACAGCACAAATTTTATTCAAAGTTGTTCATTTGCTCTGACTAGTGTCAATTTCGTAAACGAAAATATGACGAAAAATGTTCATTGACAACCTTTTTTTCCATGACTAAGACAAGACGAGATGACACAAACGTCCTTAAACGATAACTGTGACTATATAAACATGCAATATCATTGACGAAAAAAGACAAGAACAAAAAGCACTCTTAGGTTTTGTCAGGGGAAAAAAAGAGGAGCGTTTGAGCATTCATGCTTGCGATTGCCATATTTCAGTCATTTTTAATCCCCCAATCAGAACTTTTCTGTTAAAAGAACACGTATTCGATCCTGTGTTTTACTTAAACGTGCATCTGACAACCATGTAAGTTGGTCTGTGTTCTGTCACGAGTCACAAGCCGCTTGTGCTGTTTGTGGTTGAGTTTGCTGAATAACTGCACTTGTGTGAGCTACTGAAATGAGCCAATCAGAGCAGAGCTCAACATTATTATTCATGACCCTTCCAAATGAGGCAATAACAGCCCATTTCATTCTAGGGACAATTTCTAGTGTTGTAAATGGACATGTAAAACTGTATCTGGAGTATTTGCCCTTATCAAAGCCACATCCCTTCTATGTAGATATCAGAAAACAATTTAAAATATTGTATCAATGCATTCTATGAGACCTTTAATGTAAATAATTTCACTCATCAGCACAGACTTGGGTTCAGTGTGGGATCTAGTGATAATGTGAACAGTTTTTACCTTCCACTGAAGATCACATCAGGTGCACAGAAGTTAAAGAATCCATGTGTCAGAAAAGACAGATGTGTACCCTCACCAGTCAGCACTTACATTGCAGCACAAACTAAAGTGTTCAACACCTGTTATACATGATGTGTAACACATGAATAAATCATTAGATTAGGGGATGCAGAAAGCATTGTATAAAGTCTAAACTATCACACATAAGCATGTTTCATATCACTTAAAGATCTTCCTGTTACAAGTTATGCATCTATCATGATCTCATGAGCTTATTAGTACGCAAAGTCAGTCTGACACACTTGTGTTTGCATAAACACTAATGGGCGTATGTACAGCTTCTAAATCAGTTTGACATATAAATACTTTTGGAAAGTACAAATGTTTCCTTTATTCTACTTCTCCCCAGAATGAATTCTCATGTGGACTTTAAGGTTTCCATCTTGACTGAAACTGTCTCCACAGTGAGGACAGGTGTAAGGGTCAGTTCTATTATGAATGTTCATGTGGACTTTAAAGGTTCCTATCTGAGTGAAACTTGTTCCACACTGTTGGCTTGTGAAAGGGCTTTCTCCAAAGTGAATTCTCATGTGCCTTTTAAGGTTTCCCTTTTGCCTGAAAGTCTTTCCACACTGTTGGCAGGTGTATGGCTTCTCTCCAGTGTGAATTTTCATATGAACTTTAAGTTTTCTATCTTGACTGAAACCGTCTCCACAGTGAGGACAGGTGTAAGGATCATTTCTATGATGAATGTTCATGTGGACTTTAAAGGTTCCTTTCTGAGTGAAACTCATTCTACACTGTTGGCAGATGAAAGGGCTTTTTCCTAAGTGAATTCTCATGTGCCTTTTAAGGTTTCCCTTTTGCCTGAAACTCTTTCCACACTGTTGGCAGTTGTAAGGCTTCTCTCCAGTGTGAATTCTCATGTGGATTTTAAGGGTTCCTTGTTGATTGAAAGTTACTCCACACTGTTGGCAGGGGTAAAGCTTCCTTCTAGTGTGAACTCTCATGTGGACTTCAAGGTTTCCATGCTCTTTGAAACTTAGTCCACACAGATGGCAGGTGAAATTACCGATAGTCTTTTGAGCCCTTTTACGTGAGGTTGTTTTTTTAGTCTGTGAGGAACTAAAATATTTTTCATCAATTATAAAATTATGTTTCCTGTCCTGATCTTTCTCTTCCATTTTATTCAGATCTTGACTCTCTCTCAACGCCATCAGGTCTAAAGCAAAAAAACAAAAGTTAATCCCAGTTTAGTGCCACAAAGCAACAGACATTTAGACACACAAAACATTAAAACTAATAACATGTATACTGGATCATATACGCCAGGGGTGCCAAACTCAGTTCTTGGAGGGATTCCTGGTTGCATTCAAAAAAGTCAGAGATTACTTATTAAGCACACAGTATGTGGAAAATATCTACGATAATACCTATGCCTAAAACATCAGGGAAACACTACCTGACAATTTTAGACCAGTTGCACTGACTTCTATCCTGGCAAAATGTATGGGAAGAATTGTAAGTAATCATGTTCTTTCTTCAGTGAGTATTATTTTAAATGCATTGCAGTTTATATATAGACCATACAGGGGTACAGAGTATGCCACAATTACTTTAATTGATTTTATTGTAAAGCATGTTCAGGACTCTTACGTAAGGGAACTTTTTATTGATTTCACCTCAGCTTTTAACAGAATGCAGGTTCACTTGCTGTTATCTGTACAATGTGAATATAAATTCTGCTGTGGCATATTGGATCAAAGATTTCAAAGATGTGTGAAACATTTGTGAACGCTGCCATCCGAACCTTGGTACGCACCAAACAAGATGAGTCTCGGTCCGCTTCCAGACGAATGCTAGTTACGCATGTAACTGCCTCTGGCATTCACCTAGAACTCAAAGAACCACAGTGTAAACACTATTGAATTATCGCAGGGCCAGCCAGCTAGGTTGAGAAAATATAGACAAGACACGTGGATACGTTTGCTGAGCCCTGGGGGGTTATAAGCCACAGTAGCTCAACAATCTGCCTCGAAAAACACCTTTCTGGCGCATTCCGAGTGATTAAGGCGGTCATCCAGAATCCACAGAACCACAGTTACATGCGTAACTAACATTTGTTTTCATTCCTACTGACCACCAGTGGCAGTGTAATCACTACTGCATGACACATACTAACATAGTCATGAGGAATGCCATCCACCTGATGTAAAATTGAGCTGTATACGGTCTAAATTTAGCAGTAGAGTTCACATAACACTTCAAGACATCCAGCAACCAACGCAAGCACAGTTCGCAGGAAAGTGAGGATTCTGAGCAAGGTTCAGACAGCGTGCACCCTTCAGAAAACTGCAGACAAGACTGTGAGATCCAAGAGGAGATCCACCAACTGGAACATTATATGCAGAAATGTACGCTCGTCCAGTATACGTTGAAAAAAGCTGAAGATGCTCAGATTGTCACGTTGCAGAAATCATGTGTAATGTCTCCCATAACAGAGGGATAGGTGGAAACGCACATATAGGGCCCTATCTTGCACCCAGCGCAATTGACTTTGTACACCGACGCATGTGTCATTCCTATTTTGCACCCGCGCAAAGCGCGCTTTTCCCTCCACAGAAGCACGTCGCTAAACTAGTGAATGAACTTGCGCTCCCTGGGCGGTTCAGCGCAAAAAAGGAGGCGTGTTCCGGCGCAAACAATCCCTGGTGCTATTTTGCTGTTCCATTAAACAATTGCGCCACTGACCAGAAAAAACCTAGTCTAAAGTCAGTGGCGCGTTGCGCGTTGTTCATTATGCTATTTTAAGGGCGCATGCTTGACCATAATGTATAGCGTGCACAACGCGCATACACTTTGCTCATGTAACCTACACAGATGCAACAGTTATTTTTGCAAATCATAAATTGTTACACTAAAAAAATATTAACACATGAGGTGTGCCACGAAGATGTGAAAAAATAGGCATAAATCTAGCTTACAAATGATTCAGGCTAATTGTAATAATTAAGGATAAGACCTGTTTGCCCAATAGTGGCAAGACATATATGTATATAAGGACATCTGACAAATTGGTTTGTCCGTCAAGAACCAGGAAAAAAAATCGACTGAAAAACTGAAAAAACTGAAAGACTGAAAAAAAAAAGACTGTGAAATCACCTTTATCATAATGTACAACATTACAACTTCACTTCTCTGTCTTTCACTGCTCTTACAAGAACATCAGTCTCCTCGGCTGTGAACCGCTCCTGGCGTGCGCCTGGTAAATACGCCATAATAATAGCAATCCATAATGGAACTTGCGCACCTGCTTTTAAAGGGAATGTTGGATGACGCTCGGATTGGTTTATTCACGTTACGCCCAAACCACAACTATGAATAATGAAGCTACTTCAGACCAACCCATTTTAGATTTGCGCCGGGCGCAAGAGCCATTTATCCCGCCGGGAAAATAGCAACAGCGCCGAGACCCGCCCACAAAGTTACTTGCGCTTCGCGTTTTGACACTGCGTTTCAGATCGTTAAAATAGGGCCCATAGGCATTTCGGCCATTCGTAAGATCCTGGCCCAAGGGACTGGACACTTCCTTCTTTGCGAACCATAAGCTACAGTGAGTGTTCATCTCTGAAGCAAAAATATCCACATGGAGAACATGGAGGCCTGTCAGGACCAGCATAAAATACTTCAGAGAGAACACTGCACGCAGTTCCAGCCGGTTGATATGTTCTGTGGCCTGGGTCAGTGTACAAATACCCCTCAGACTCAATGTTGCCCCCCATCCTGTGGGAAGCGTCTGTCGTGACCAACTCCCGACAAGAGGGAAAACAGGGCACACCTCCCTTCAGAAACTACCTGTCTCCACCGCCTCAAAGCATATGCAATGGTGAGAAACTACAATCAGTCGATGCCAATGTCTGGTGGGATCTAGCCACAAACCGTTGTTCCATAACTGGAGTGGTCTGAGGTGGAGTAAACCCAGGGGAATCACTGGAGTGGTCTGAGGTGGAGTAAACCCAGGGGAATCACTGGAGTGGTCTGAGGTGGAGTAAACCCAGGGGAATCACGACTGTAGCTGCCATTAGCATTCCTATTAGTTGTAGGACCACCTCATACGGCAAAGACACACCCGGGTGAAAGCGAGTCAAAAGTTGCAAAATGTTTGTCACATTCCTTAGACAGGGAGGCAGACATTAGGTGGGAATTCAGGGTCATTCCTATGAACGTAGTGGTCTGTGTTGGAATCAGACAGCTCTTTTTCATGTTCATGGAAAAGCACAACTTCTGCACGTCTCAAAAGCAGTCTCGTGGGGGCACAAGGAAGCCAGTTGGTAGCACTTTGAACTGGTAGGATTGATTCAGGAAATTGAAACAGAAGCTTTCTGTGATGAACAACAATCGTGACGTGAAAGTATGCATCTTTCAGGTCGACAGGTCGGAAACCACCATCCTTCCTGGGAGCAAGAAGATACATTGAATAGAACCAGTCTCCATGAATGAAGGTATGAACTCTGTCTATGGTTCCCTTCTGTAACAGTGAACACATTTCCTGACAGAGAACCATTGCGTGAACTGACAACCGTAGGAACAATTCTTGAAAACCTGGGAGGCCGGCATTGAAACTGTAGAGTATATCCCCTGCTCAGAGTCGTCAAAGCCCAGGGGTCTGATGTGTTGGTCCTCCAGTACTCCAGCTCTATAGTTCTATAGTAAAACGATCGCCCACCGGCCT
Organism: Gobio gobio; assembly: GCF_949357685.1. Lineage (NCBI taxonomy): Eukaryota > Metazoa > Chordata > Actinopteri > Cypriniformes > Gobionidae > Gobio > Gobio gobio. The sequence goes on along the minus strand of NC_137101.1, from coordinate 55,034,830 downwards.
GAGTATCTCAGGCTTTATGTGTGCGCTTTTTAGTGGTTGCGCTAGGACGCTGATGGGGTCCTCCTGGCAACTGTCGATGAGGTGGCCGGAAAACTGTAGCAGTAACATGAGGTCTTTGAGGGGGCTGTGACTGAGGTGTAACATGCCACGGAAACGTTGCTCCGATGTGGCATAGTGATGCCGTGCCTGAACTAGACATCCTAAAAGGTAGGGTTTCGCTCCACCTGCGTCAATTGACGAGTGGCTTCAGGCCAGAGGTGGAAAGTAACGAATTACATTTACTCGCGTTACTGTAATTGAGTAGTTTTTCTGCATACTTCTACTTTTTTAAGTAGTTTTAAAAATCTGTAATTTTACTTTTACTTAAGTATGTTTTGTTTGAAGTATTGTACTTCGCTACATTTTAAACCACATCCGTTACTGAGTAAAAATAAATAATACAAAGGGGGGGAAACGCGATCCGGAAACGACTGCATTGAATTGAAGGGCGGGAGAACAAACGCAAAAATCACAAAAAGATGGAGACGGACGGACAAGACAGACATCAGACCCAGCTGAAAGCGAAACGCCATCGTGAACCCCTGGATAGTATGGAAAAGCTTTGGATATAGACAAAAAATTGCCGGGTGTTGTCCTGGAGCAGTACTCTCGCAAGGGCTGTGCCAAGCGTGCGACCGCACAGGGCCTCGCGCAAAAGTAAAGACGACAGCTGACTTGATGATGTAAAGCCAATAGTTAAAGTTCATGTTTTTGTCCTTCAAAATACTATAATAGTTTTAAAAAACATAGCTAAAAGTGTGTATGGTGATGCTTTATTATTCTGATTGTTAAAAATGTATTATGCAGTAACTTGCAATAGCCCATTTCTCTGTGCGTGTGACGGTGATTTATGCGCATACATGTCAGTCAGCGGGCATCGCACGTCAAGTTCATAGAGATTTATTCCCAGTCCATTCAAATTTCAGATTTTTGGCCGCCTCTGACATGGGTCAAACCATAGATATTACCTACGAAGTTCAAGTAAATACGCTAGAAATGTGCGCTTACACAAGCATGTGCATTATATGGACGCTTGCATTTCATCTTACGGTATGCACAAAAGGTTTTTTATTTAACACTATTAAAGTTAAATAAGCATAACCTAACTATTACTAGCCTGTCGGAGCATCAGTGAGAGCAATGGCACCGCAGAATGAGTAAAGCCTCTATCTCGAGACGTTTTAAACGTTTTTTAAATCTGAAAACTGCAAAAAGCAACGAAATTGTCAGACATCCATTTTGTTCGTTTTCACAGAGGAAATACTGAAAAACAGCGCTGGTACTCTCAATACTGTCTGTATTACCGACTGAGAAATGGCTTCTGATGATTCAGTGAGAGAGCAGTCCAAACTAATTCAAGTGCATTCAGGGCGTTTTGCAAACGCATTTGACCCATTCATAATTTAGAACATATTTTTAGCGTAAAAATGTGCGCAGTGCACTGCCCAGTTCAGTTACACCGTTTAACTTCTTAAACCTGCTGTTAAACTGAATATACGATTTTTTTTCTTAAATATCCACATAAACAACAAATTGTTCGTCACTATAGCAACAGAGCCCCAGTTAAGCCCCAGTTAATTAACAGAGCCCCAGTTAATTGGAGAAGCAGATTAGCGATCTACTAGAGAGACGAGCCGTGCTGAGAGAGCGACGATCAGCGCTTGAAACATCACGCGCCGATGCGGTTAGTAACCTCTTGACTCCGACCTCGTCTACTCCGTGTGTTTCTCTGCACAGGACCAAAGCACCCAGGACGCGATCATCATCCCTGGTTTCGTTCACTCCGGCGCCGACACGACCCTGGGTGCTTCCACAGCGGAAGACGCGAGCCAGGACCAGAGCTAGGACCTCTCCGCCCCTCCCGGTCTTCGAGATCTCCACCCGGAACCGCTTCTCCCCTCTTCGCGAGACGGAACGCGACGCTGTGGTCATCGGTACTTCCATCGTCCGGCATGTCCACGCTACCTCAGGTAAAGGCAAGGTTATCACTCACTGCTTTCCTGGTGCTCGTGTTCTCGATGTCGCTGCGCAGGTTCCCGAGATCCTGAACGGTGACGAGCGCATCGGAGCTGTCGTGCTGCACGCGGGAACGAACGACACCAGGCTGCGGCAGACGGAGGTTCTGAAGAGGGACTACAGGAGCCTGATCGAGACGGTGCGCAGAACATCGCCTGAAGCAACGATCATCGTGTCTGGACCTCTTCCCACGTACCGACTAGGACATGAAAAGTTCAGTAGATTATTTGCTCTAAATGAATGGTTAATGTCATGGTGTAATGAACAGAAGCTGCTCTTTGTAAATAATTGGAATCTGTTTTGGGAGCGACCTAGGCTCTTCCGTCCTGATGGCCTTCACCCCAGCAGAACCGGAGCGGCTCTTCTGTCGGACAACATCTCCAGAGCGCTGCACACCACCATATGACTAGTAAGTCAAAGTCCAAATCACAGTATTTGCTGTCCTAACTTAACTGACATAAGTACCAATGTAGAACATTATATAGAAACTGTGTCTGAACATAACTGTGTAGAACATTATATAGAAACTGTGTCTATTCCTCGTTTAATGAGGTCAAACATTAAATCTACTGTAAGATCTAGGAAAAATCTAATTGTGATTAAACCAGAAAATCTCAATATTAGTGAACAAAAACAATGCTGTCCAAACTTAATTGACATAAGTACCAATGTAGAACATTATATAGAAACTGTGTCTGAACATAACTGTGTAGAACATTATATAGAAACTGTGTCTGAACATAACTGTGTAGAACATTATATAGAAACTGTGTCTGAACATAACTGTGTAGAACATTATATAGAAACTGTGTCTGAACATAACTGTGTAGAACATTATATAGAAACTGTGTCTATTCCTCGTTTAGTGAGGTCAAACATTAAATCTACTGTAGGATCTAGGAAAAATCTAATTGTGATTAAACCAGAAAATCTCAATATTAGTGAACAAAAACAATTTCTAAAACTAGGTCTTCTAAACATTAGATCGCTCACACCTAAGGCGGTTATTGTAAATGAAATGGTCACAGATAATAGTTTCGATGTACTTTGCCTTACTGAAACCTGGCTTAAGCCAAATGATTATTTCGGTCTTAATGAGTCTACTCCACCAGGATACTGTTATAAGCATGAGCCCCGTCTGATTGGTCGTGGCGGCGGTGTTGCAACAATCTATAGAGATATTCTAAATGTTACCCAGAAAACAGGTCACAGGTTTAATTCGTTTGAAGTACTAGTGCTAAATGTTACGCTCTTAAATGTAAGAAAGAAATCCGTATTATCTCTAGCCTTGGCTACTGTGTATAGACCTCCAGGGCCCTATGCTGATTTCTTAAAAGAGTTTGCAGACTTTCTCTCAGATCTATTGGTCAACGTCGATAAAGCATTAATTGTTGGAGATTTTAACATACACGTAGATAACACAAATGATGCGTTAGGGGCTGCATTTACAGATCTATTAAACTCCTTTGGGGTTAAGCAAAACGTCACTGGTCCCACTCATCGTCTTAATCACACACTAAATTTAATTATATCACATGGAACCAACCCAACCGATATAGATATTATACCGCAAAGTGATGATGTCACTGACCATTACATGGTAACTTGCATACTGCGTACTGCTGAAATCTGTCATGTTGCGCCACGTTATCGACCAGGCAGAACAATCCTTCCAACCACTATAGATAGATTCTCAAATAGCTTACCTGATCTGTCTCAGCTGCTCAGTGAACCCAAACAAACAGATGAACTAGAGGAAATGGCTAGCAGTATGAGCACGATTTTATCTAGCACATTAGAAATTGTTGCACCAATTAGATTAAAAAAGGTTAGAGAGAAACCTAAAGCACCATGGTACAACAGTGCTACACATGTTATCAAGAGAGAAACTCATAACTTAGAGCATAAATGGAAACAAACTAATTTAGAGGTCTTTAGAATCGCGTGGAAAGATAGTATGTCACGTTATAAAAAGGCCCTAAAAGCAGCCAGGGCTGAGCATCTCCGCAAAATAATAGAAAATAATCAAAATAACCCAAGGTTTTTATTTAACACTGTGGCTAGACTAACAAATAAACAAACATCGCCTGAGCAAAATATTCCGTTACAGTTTAGTAGTAATGATTTTATGAATTTCTTCACTGAGAAAATAGAAAGCATCAGAAACAAAATTGTAAATGTACAATCTTTAATGATGTCTTATGATTCAACCGCAAATATCGCCCGTCAAGAACTACTACACCGCTTTACAACCATAGGACAGGAAGAGCTAAATAAACTTATCATTGCATCTAAACCAACAACATGTTTATTAGATCCAATACCCACTAAACTACTGAAAGAATTGTTACCTGTAGTGGAAGAGCCTCTTCTCAATATTATTAACTCATCTTTATCTTTAGGTCATGTTCCAAGAATATTCAAGTTGGCAGTCATAAAACCTCTCATTAAGAAGCCACAATTAGATCATAATAACCTGGCAAATTACAGACCAATTTCAAACCTTCCATTTATGTCTAAAATACTAGAAAAAGTTGTGTCCGCTCAATTGTGCGCTTTCTTGCAAGAAAATGATATCTATGAAAAATTTCAATCAGGATTCAGGCCGCATCATAGCACAGAAACTGCACTCGTTAAAATCACAAATGATTTACTTCTAGCTTCTGACCAAGGCTGTATCTCAATACTAGTTCTACTCGATCTTAGTGCTGCGTTTGATACCATAGATCATAAACTACTCTTAGATCGACTTCAAAATTATACTGGTGTTCAGGGACAGGCATTAAACTGGTTTAGATCGTACTTATCAGACCGCTACCATTTTGTCTGTCTAAATGGGGAAAAATCAAAGATGACGTCAGTAGACTATGGGGTGCCGCAAGGATCCGTGTTAGGCCCTCTGCTATTCTCTATATACATGCTGCCACTTGGTAATATTATAAGAAAACATGGAATTAATTTCCACTGTTATGCTGATGACACTCAATTATATATTTCATCACGACCGGATGAAAACGCTAAATTATCTAAACTGACAGCGTGTGTTGAAGATATTAAATACTGGATGACGTGTAATTTTCTGCTATTAAATTCAGATAAAACGGAGGTGTTACTTATTGGTCCAAAAAACTGCCCACAAAACCTCTCGCAATACAATTTTACCTTGGAAGGATGTCCTGTCACTTTATCCACTACAGTAAAAGACCTGGGTGTTATATTAGACCGCAACCTGACATTCGAAAATCATATTTCATATGTTACAAGAACGGCATTTTTCCATCTTAGAAACATTGCTAAGCTACGTAACATGCTATCTATTTCTGATGCAGAAAAGTTAGTTCATGCATTCATGACCTCGAGATTAGATTACTGTAATGCTTTATTAGCTGGTTGTCCTGCATCCTCAATAAACAAACTACAGTTAGTCCAAAACGCGGCTGCTAGAGTTCTTACTAGGTCAAGAAAATATGATCATATAACACCAATTTTATCATCTCTACACTGGTTACCTGTGAAGTTCCGTATCAATTACAAAGTATTGCTACTGACCTATAAAGCCCTAAATGGTTTAGCTCCAGTGTATCTAACGGATCTTCTATCGCCCTACAATCCATCGCGCTCTTTAAGATCACTAAACTCTAGGCTTCTGGTCATTCCTAGGATATCTAAGTCCACTAAAGGAGGGAGGGCATTTTCACATTTAGCTCCTAAACTCTGGAATAGTCTTCCTGATATTGTTCAAGGTTCAGACTCGCTGTCCCAGTTTAAAACTAGATTAAAGACGCATCTCTTTAGCCAAGCATTCACATTATAATTATCTTTTTATACTACAGTTAAATCGGATCAAAAGCATTAATATAATATTCTGAACAGCAGCTACGCTAATCATTTCCCATCTGCTTTTCTGTTGTTATCTCGGGACACTAGTCCCGAGGTAAATAGTTCATCAGCTCCAGTTTGTATCCAGCCTCTCATGGAGACTTCGGATGCCCCAACACCTGTGAGACGACTCCACGCCTGTGAAGAGACGACTCAACGCCAGCGTTGTTATGGCCTAAATTAATACACGATTGATTAACTTTTTCGAACATTATTCTTTAACATTGTCTTTCTAACATTTTTACTGTACATCTATGAAATGCACTTTCTGTAAAGCTGCTTTGAAACAATGTGTATTGTGAAAAGCGCTATACAAATAAATTTGAATTGAATTGAATTGAATTAATAGTGAAGGGTCAAGGGTCAAGCCAAACATCACTTGTCTCTTCATCAGACACATATCCTTCAAGAATGATTTTATGTTCAATACTAAAATAAGAATGAATGATAATCAAGTTATAACCATTTCCTACATTTGATAAATCAGTTCTCTATATTCAAGGAGTGATTTTGGATATTGTAGTGTTTTAGTTGCTCTGTGCTTTTGAATCCAGATTATTCAGGAGCTGCTCTGATGTCTGTGTCAAGACGTGCTGACAGGCAACTTTCCTTGGTGTTGTAATACACTCCAGGGAGTAAGACGAGATCAGCATGTGTTAACTATATGTCTTACTGAGGTGACCCCTGGGGTCATCCATGTAACAGCTATGGGACTCTTTTGGGGAGAAATGTACCTCTCTGATACTTTTCTTTCTTTATAGAATAAAGTCACTTCTGTACTAAATGTAGTATCAGCATGTTTTGGAGAAGGGCTTTGTTGATAGTTAGTTAAGATGTCCCGACCTGGATGAAAACTGGTATTCTCTGGAGTATTGTGTGTGTGCGTTGTATGATTTGTGCAGATTCAGTATTGGATATGGGCCTTCCTGCAGGCGATGCCAGACCTTTAGACGCTTTTCTGTGACCTCCGAGGTCACTGGAGACTAATCTGGGCCTGGGCGACATCAAGTCTACGCATTTTTAGAGATATATGCTCCTATCTGTCTACGTGTGGAAAGTTGCTTACGTTGCATGTTGTTAGAACCAATCAGAATCATTCCACATGGCAGTAATGACGTGTCTAGACCTTGAAAACAGTATAACTGTTCAGAAAATTGTATGTACGTTAGACGGAGGCGGGGAGACTGTTAGAGGGAGCGCGGCCTACGAACTCCTCTTGAGCTGGCTTCTGCTGATGAAACTGCAAACTATTCTTCAGTAAAATTTTCTTTAATTAATCTGACTCCTGACTCCTGGTCTTCATTTTTCACTACTGGTCCTGGGTCCTAAGCTGTTACCCCAACAATAGGCTATACCCCCGGGCCTCGCACATCACGTTCGCACAGGGCCTCGCACCCCCCTTGCGACGGGCCTGTCCTGGAGGATATCAAATTAGCAAAAAAAATGTTGATGCACTGGAGGAAACACATAGAACATGTTCAGGAACACCATCCCTCTGTGCGGATAAAGGTACGTTTATAACTTAAGGCCGAATGTTTTCTGTGATGCAGAGGGAATCCCGGAATTACAGTATAACGCAGATGTCACATAAAACACGCAAAGTGATGGATGAATGAATACATCGACAGTAGAGCTGTACAATAAATCAAATAGCGACATGGTCTGTGAATATTAAAGCTCAAAACACTGCTATATGAATATGATCTGCTTGTTCTGTCTCTGTGAATGAGCAGCGCCTTTTCGTCTACTAGCCTACACTTAAGTAGCCTACGCGATGCTTGTGTTGTTTAACGTCTCAAAAAACATATTTGGGCATTAACATACAGTATGAACATTTCCAGAGCTGATCTGAGACCCCCTAATGAACATTTTCATCATTTTATTTGATTAAAAGCCATTATCAAATACACTCTGAAACAGATCTTCCCTGAAATAGGTCCTCACTAAAATCCGTCAAAATAAACGGTTTAACTAGATGAAATTGTGACAGAAATATATTACTATTGTAGGCCTATAGAATACTTGTCAAAATAATAATAATAACTAACAACAATAATAATATTACATAATTTAAACATTATTTAAGAATATATTTTTAAATCCATGGTTTAATTTAGTAAAACAGCAGCGCTTTGCCCAAAAAATGAAAGGATAAGTATTTGATTACCACCGTTTTGGTAATGTATTTGTATTAAATCATAAAAAGAAAAATTTCTTAGGACTCTGTTATTCTTAAATTTGTTAATCTAATTCATAATAATTTATTTAGTTCATTAGACATGTTTTATTGAAATTTTAATAAAAAATAAAAAAAATGGTTTCAAGTTTGTTATAGGCCTAATAATATATTTGTTCAACCAAAAAAAAAAAAAAAAAGTTTTCATTAATTTAATGCCATTTTAACTGGTGATAATAATAACCATAATTGAATAATATGATGCTGTGAAACTGATGTTTTCATATCGTGAAAATCTCATTCAACCACAACCCTACACAGGAGATTCCCCACCCCGCTGTTAAAAAAATAACTCTTTACTCTGAGTACATTTTAAATGAGCTACTTTTTACTTTTACTTGAGTACATTTTTAGACAAGTACTTTTACTTCTACTTAAGTAAAATTTCATTGAAGTAATAGTACTTTTACTTGAGTAGAATATTTTGTTACTCTTTCCACCTCTGCTTCAGGCTGCCGGGTAACCAGTGAAAACCGAGGGGCAGAGAGTATAACATTACTTTGAGGAGAAAAAACACTCAGAACAGCTAATGGATGATTATGTCAACGAGAGACCGTTAACTTATAAACGCTGAAAACGCCAGCAACCAGATTGCACGAGAGCCACAGAGTGTTATTTACGTGTGCAATAGAAAGCCTAACCCTAACAATAAAGAAGCTGTCCTACATTCATTAGTCTCACTGTGTTGTGCTTGAAAACTGCATCACAAAAAAAGAAAAGTATAATGTATAAGTATCTGCATCGCCGAGCACCAGAAAAAAAATCTGTACTCATACTCTGTCCTTAAAAAAATGGTGTCGGTACATCCCTAATATATATAAGCTGCAAATTACTATATAAAAGTAAATTACTATAAATTCCCTTGTTTGAGGTGTACCATAAAGCTCACATTATAAATGTTAGTAATACACAAGTAACTGTCATTTTTTATTTGCCAAACAATGGCAATTTTCTTCAAATCTGCAGTTCTGGGTATGCGGACCCACAGCAGCTTTGGTTTCTCCGCTCTGTTGTTATGTATCGTCATCACTGTCCTGCGTTCTCATTGGTTCGCTGGCATATGAGGGATTTAATGAGCAGGGTAAGCTGTGAACGAATCGCTCGCCCAAGAGGAAAAATTTGCTGTTACTGCCAGATACAGCAAATACTGTAATACTCAAATACTGTAAATATGTTCATAATCTGTAAATGTCTATTCTGACTAAACGTAACTGTGACCTAATATTTTTTTATACTATTTTCATATTTTTATTCTTAGAATTTGTATTACTATGTTCTTCTTGTTATGTTTGTATTGTATATGTGCACTGGAAGCTTCAGCACCAAGACAAATTCCTTGTGTGTGCAAGCACACTTGACAATAAAGCTCTTTCTGATTCTGATCTCAATCACATTGTGTTTGATACAAAACTAAATAGACTGAATCCAGTGAAAAAAGTCATAACTGAAACTATTTTCATAGCATTTTATTTTGAATGAAAACTGTTAACTGTTAAATACTGACCTTCTGTAAGCTGACCTGTAACTATCCGAGGCTGTTAACCGTAGTCTGTGTGTTTGTTAAAGTCATCAATTGCATTATTTCAACTTATTTAAAAGAATAATTATATTTTTACTACTTACATTTATTCTAGTGATATTTTACTTCATAATAGGCTACTAATATATATATATATATATATATATATATATATATATATATATATATATATATATAAATATATATATATATATACACACACACACACACTATATATTTTAGACACTTCTGAGACACATTTAAATTGACACCTGTCATGGTGTCTCTGATTTAGATGTGTGTCCTCAGCCGATGTGCTGTACCGTTTGAAGGTGAAGCATTTAGTTTATGTGACATTAGTGCCACTTGGCAGAATTACACAAATACAGCATATTTTGCAAACGGCTCTTCCGCACGTCATGCCAGACTCAACTCAAACAACTCAACAGCTTTTACAGGTGCTTGTGAAGGAATCAACAGGTAAATGTAGGCCACTTTCAAAAAATGGACAAATATATTAGAACACTTTTAGCTGTGAGATTAAGCAACTGATCAGCTAACACACCGACTAGAGCGACGGCGAACACGCTTATTTCAAACTCATCAAACATACAGGTGCATTTTTGACACAACACGTCACTCAGCACACCTGGGTTAAAACCGCTCGCCACTGATCTATATATGTAACAGATGTAGGCCAGTGAAAGCTGTGCGTGTAAAACTCACTCCCCCTTGCCTCAAGAGGTGTGCTAGCGGCTACAGTCTTTAGCGCCCTTGTTAGTGCCCGCCTCCCACACCGGATACTCTGGTTCTAATCTCGCTCAAAGCGGGTCAATAGGACTGGTTACAAATATATCAAAAGGAAAAACCCAATACAAGTAATGTACTTTATCTTGTGTTCTCACTCCGCAGCAACTATTTATATTTAAGGCTATACAGCCATCTAGTGCTTACACCTTGATATTGCAGATGGTAAATGGTGCATAATTTAGAGGTAAATATTTAGTATATTTACTAAGTATTTAGTATGGTGACTAGACATCCCCGTTTTCCAGGGAAATCCTGATTTTTGTTGTTCTGTCCCTAACTGGAGCTGTCCCCGGAAATGTCCCCGTTTTACAGCTCGTTCAAAACAACCCGTAGATATATTGCAAAAAAACCCACCCAACCAACAATAGCAGCTGCTGGTTATAGGAGCAATCGTGTAGTGATTATATCTCCAGCAGATGGCGCTGTGAGCTACGCTGACTCTACTTGCACGCGTCGCTACTTTATGAAGAACGTAACAGAGAGCAGAACGCCATTATCATCAAATATCAAAAGAAACATTGTTATCGCTTTCAAGGTAGAAACATACTAACAGTTCATGTTAAATTACAGTAATGCTGTTTGCATGTGCTTTATAACAGAGCCTCAACAGGTGCGGGACTGTTTTGTCCCCAAAGGTTCTGCAGTCACAACGCAGTGATTAGCACACATCTGAACTATAAAAAACCCAAACAATTACACTTGCAACAAAAACATGTCAGCCACCGGCCCTCCTGCTACTTGAATTTTCTGTCATATATATACCATAGTTGTCTTCCTATTTTAGTAACCACTGTTGTCTTCCTAACATGGTAACAACCCCCTGGCTCACATATCACCACATTCTAAGTTCTAATTCTGTTCCTGTCCTTCTAAAGGGCATTCTCAAAGTCAGCATACATTCAAACACAGTCAGCACACATTTGAACACACTTGAGATGTCAGCATAATGAACATAATAGTGTCTTTTCATTAGCCTTAAACTGCTAATTTTTAACTAATAAAATCTTCTACATAACATACTAACTGTTCATGTTAAATTAAAGTAATACTGTTTGCATGTGCTTTATAACAGAGTCACAACACAGTGATCACCACACATCTGAACTATAAAAAACCCAGACAATTACACTTGCAACAAAAACATGTGCAGAATACACACACTTTCTGCTTAAAATAAGCCTTAATTAGCCCAATGAAGGACAGTAAGAGTTATTTTCAAGCACAAACGTAACAAAACATTTGAAGTAAAAAAAGTAATTTATATAGTATAAACTTGTGAAAATTAAAGTATTAAATACAATTATAAAATGTTAAAATATTTGTTAAATTGTTTTTTTTTTTATATTTATGTTGTTTTATTTTTGTAATTTTTGTTGAGTCGTATTATAATATTGTTTTGAACTGCTTGTTATTTACAATGGTTAGGCTTCTATTAATTGTTTTCATTGTTTATTTTTTTGCGGTTGCGTTGAATTGTATTAAATCCAGACCAAAAATCATCAAACATCAAACTAAATCATAATAATTATTAATGTTAATAATAATAATAATAATAATATAATATATAATACAACAACAACAACAACAACAAACGTTCAAAAATATATTGTCCCTGCTTTTTAATTAAAAGATAATGACAAATGAGATTTTGACCACTCAAATAGGAAATGTCCCCGGTTTCCATTTCAGAAATCTGGTCAATTCAGTATTTAGGGGATTTTTAGTAAAATATTAAAGGGAAAATATTATTGAAATTCTTCAAAAAATATCCTTCATTTCTGTAGAGCTGGAGATTTGAATAAAGATCAAATGACTGAGTTCAGCTTTGAGAATGAAACCAACCTGTTTGTTCCTCAGTTTCTTCATGTTTCACTCTCAATGTTTCCTCAATCTTCAGTTCTTCTGTCTCCTCTTTCTCTGTTTGTTCCTCAGTTTCTTCATGTTTCACTCTCAATGTTTCTTCAATCTTCAGTTCTTCTGTCTCCTCTTTCTCTGTTTGTTCCTCAGTTTCTTCATCTTTCACTCTCAATGTTTCTTCAATCTTCAGTTCTTCACTCTCCTCTTTCTCTGTTTGTTCCTCAGTTTCTTCATCTTTCACTCTCAATGTTTCTTCAATCTTCATGTCTTCAGTCTCCTCTTTCTCTGTTTGTTCCTCAGTTTCTTCATCTTTCACTCTCAATGTTTCTTCAATCTTCATGTCTTCACTCTCCTCTTTCTCTGTTTGTTCCTCAGTTTCTTCATGTTTCACTCTCAATGTTTCTTCAATCTTCATGTCTTCACTCTCCTCTTTCTCTGTTTGTTCCTCAGTTTCTTCATCTTTCACTCTCAATGTTTCTTCAATCTTCATGTCTTCAGTCTCCTCTTTCTCTGTGTGTTCCTCAGTTTCTTCATCTTTCACTCTCAATGTTTCTTCAATCTTCAGTTCTTCAGTCTCCTCTTTCTCTGTTTGTTCCTCAGTTTCTTCATGTTTCACTCTCAATGTTTCCTCAATCTTCAGTTCTTCAGTCTCCTCTTTCTCTGTTTGTTCCTCAGTTTCTTCATGTTTCAAACTGAATACATTTTCAATCTTCAGGTCTTCAATCTCCTCTTTATTAAACGCCATCTTTATAACAGTGTGTCATGTGGATCTCAGTCGCTTCAGTTTTTCCTGTTTAAGATGAGAATAATTAACAAAGAAAAATAAATCCACGCCAAATCATTTCAGTAGTTCATCGCACAAGTAATGGAGTCAGTCAGAGGGATAGATTTTTTTTTTCAAAATTACAGAATTCAAATTATTATTCAACTAAACTACCAAAGTATCGCCAATGATTGGTAGCGGCTGATAAAAGCTGTTATTTTCACCATTGGCCATCTGCTGACTGTTTAAAACAGATCAGGGATGCGGAAAAACGTGTCCGACTGCAAATCATACTGTGTGTGAAGAAAATGTCTCGTGTTGAATTGAGGGCAAGATAACGCAACAATAATGCAGGCAGTTAGAAATAGCAACATAAAAGCTTCTCTATTTGACCCTATGAATCACCCGTAGCTCAAGACAGGGTTGCAGGTCTGCGGTTTTTCCCTACACTAAACATGATCTGTAGCACCTCTCATCCAGTAATCACACATAAATTGCTTTGTTACTTCTAAAAAGAATCAACATCTTTCCAATTCTGTCCATTTTATTACGAAATTCAAAGAATAAATGCAGTTTTGTCGCTCCTACATGTGACGTGACAGATGGCTGTAGCGCCTCAGTTCAAGCAGAGCACGAGTCCTCTCTAGCACTTTAAAGAGGTCATGAACTGAGAAATCAACTTTCCCTTGAGCTTTTGATATATAAAAGTAGGGGTGCACCGAAATTTCGGCCGCCGAAAATGGCATTATCGGTTTCGATAATTCTAGCACTTTCCCAGCTTTGCTATTGCCTGAGACATGATAATAATCAGTACAGTGTTGTGATCTGAGCACAGTGTTCATATCATTAGCTAGCGTATAAACAGTATATATATCTATAAGCTAACACTGTTCTCTCTCCGACACCTGCCGTTCTCCACTGGTTCTCCTCACACAATGTGTCTCCTCTAATCGTTGCTCTGTCTAATCCTGGCCTGTCCCTAATTGTGTGTCATTATTGTATGGCTGTGGTCTGCCATATGAGTATTAATACACATCTATAATGTCCTCAGCGTCTGAACTGTCATTGCGATCCATTGTTTTCCTCACCGCACTCCCTCCCGTTATGTCACGTCCGGATTTGGCGTTTTTAGATGCGGAAGTAAAATGTTCTACATGTATAGTTCCTACATTATTTTTCTATACATTGACTCACTGGGGTCTCTGAATCAATCGCTGTGAATCAATCGGTTCAATTGACTCGGAAAGTCGAAAGCTTCAGTTCTCTCATAATTATTATTTTTTTAATTAAATTTTCCAACAAAACATACAATGACATTTCACATCAAACAAAAAACAAACAGAAGTTGGGGAATACGCACAACAGATCTTAAACATTACATTTTGCTAATTACTTTTTTCAATACGAGAGATGTTTTAATACACTTTTAAATAACTAGAAATTGAATTCAATGAGTCATAAAATATTTTAAGTAATAAAAAGATATAAAAAATTTAAATGCAGGTGTGATATGCATTACTTTATCTTTATGAATATGAAACTTCCCAAGAAGAATAATTAACATTAATGTGTTATCAATTATATCAGATCCAGTATTACAGTCCATGAAGAGGATCATAGACTCTTCAATTTAATTATTTTGTAAAATATTTCAAAAACCACCACAGATATCCACTTCCAGAAGTCTTCTGAATATTCACAATTACAAAATAAATGTATGAGTTTCAGATTTGATTTTACTGAAATAACATTGTGGAGAGAAGTCTTCTTTAAACTGGTTAAGAAACACATTACATGGATAATACCTGTGCAGTATTTTAACATTAATGACCTTTACCGTATTTGGCAGTAAAAACATTACTTACTGACCAACTTTCTCAATTGAAAGTAAAGAGAAATATTGTTTCCATTTCAAAACTGCCTTTGGGCACCAACTGATATCTCGAGTAATGCCATTTCTGATGTAAGCGTTATTACACTTCATATCTTTATATTAACACATCAATAACAAGTTTTGGAGTCTGCAGACAAACTGAACTGTACCTGAGATTATCTTTCATTAGAGCCGCTCCTTCTGTTACTCATGAGTTTATTCTGTTACTTTACTCACACAGCGCTGATACATGTTAGATAAAGCAATGCAGAGTTACATTTAATAATACATCATTCATTCTGCGTCGCTTTAAACACTTTAAACGCTTAAAACACAAACCTTTCTCCAGCTGAATCACAACAGATGCACGAGCGCGGCGCAGCCTTATGACGTCATACACCAAGACCAAAATAAAAGTCCTGCTCAACCAGGCCTGAGACTAAAACCACAGAAGTGCAAACATTTATGTTCATAAAATATATTAATAAAAATAATGACAAAATTCAGATTTTCAATGTATTGATGAAATATATTTAATAACACAACGGTAAGTTAATAATACAGTTCACATTAAGAGTAAAAAAAAAAAAAATTAAAGCAATATAATTTTTTATGATGTACTTCTTATTACTTACTTTTCCATGTAGACTCACATCTAAATACACAGTATTTATGTTAATTTCTCATCCAGACGGTTCAGCCACTACCCATACGGAAATATAATATATGTGTATGAAATATCAATGTATGCGATATATAAAGTAAAAACATGAAACCTATTAGAAATCGGAACAATTCCATATTTTTACATATAAATGTATCCCATATATTATATATGTTTATGTATGTATAAAATATGTCTCGTATATGAAATATCCTAATATGCTCATATAGAGTAAAAAAATATATGCATATATTGACATATACCTCTATTCCACATATTATATGTTTAAATTATATGTGACAAATCACTATCACTGATAGTGTTTATTATTATTACTGACAGCAGTTTATTACAATTATATTGATAAGATATAAAAATGCAAAACTAGAATATACACAACACAGTTATTCAATTGAATATTCAATATAATTAATATTCTTTCAAATGTAATTTAGGTCTATGGTCTGTGTGTCTGCAGTTTCATGACATGACAACCATTAACAATGAGTAACTGGGTTTTTCTCACTGAGAACTAACTCACTGCCACTGTTTTTAAGTAAACATTTTTTAAAGTTGGATCCTTGCATATATGCACAGATGGGATTTCCATGTCAATATGGGTCTTTAACAGTCTTTGACATTTCTACTACAGAAAACGAGTCTAATTCAACTTTTATTCTGGCAGCCTTTAGATGTCTAACAGTTACGTATGTAGTATGTCTTTTATTGACGTCTATACAATGTCCAGAAAAGACGTAAAAAAAAAAACTTCATTCTGGCTCCGTTGAGGACGTCTTCTGGATGTCTAACAATTACGTCTTTTAGACGTGTTCTAGACAAATGTTTGCTCACTGGGAAATGGAGTCAAATTAAAACTGAAAAGACTGAACTAGGATTTCACAGGGGCTCTAATCATTAACGTTACTTTCGATAAAAAAAATATAATCATGATTTTTCATGAATAAATGTTATAATTATTGGGCAAACACCTTGGTATCAGCTCTTGTTTTCATCAATGGTATAGCCTAATAAATAACCTACAGTTAAAACTAATTTGGTTTGTCTTGATTAATTCGTGTTCATAATCAGTAAGATAAAACCAAAAGTTTCTAACAAGAATAAACACACATTAACCGTTAAATTATTATTGTAGTATTAATTATTTTTAACTGTCTTGAAACCATCCAAGCAGTGTTTTGCACTCAGATGTGACAGTGGAATTAATACATTACCTAAATGTGATTAAAGAGTCAAATTGTCATTTTCTCCTTAAATCTCTTGCGAGTTAACAATAATGCCTGACCAGTAAATTACTTTTAAATGTAAAAGTTTTACCATATAAAAATTGAATTGAGAGTGAATATGAACATGATTTATTGTGGTTCTTAAGTCAATACTTTAAGGACAGTGATTCTTTGTTAAAAAGGAAAAAGAACAGAAGTTCCCATGACTTTGCCATTAATCAAAACTTGTATCATTAGGACAGGCTCGTGTGATTTTACCACAATTGGTGAGTTTTCGATATAATCCAGCCTCACACTGGTACTCCTTCTCAATTTGAACCAGGTCATATTTGGCAGCTCTGCGACAAGGCAAGTGGAGCCACTTCCAGAAGTTCCTCTTGCTCTTTTTCTCCTCAATCTCAGCAGCACCAACAACAGGCGTCTCATCAGGCCAATAAGAGATGGTTATCCGTCGTCGTGTTGGTGGTATTTAACCCTCATGTCATCAGTATCTTTGATAAAATAAAAACTATCAATGTATGCATTTATTTGGTGATTTTTGAATTTATTTACTTCTAAAAGTACCATATTTGTCATGTAAAATATGCTTATTTTTATGTAATATAATTATTATTTTTTTTACTTCAGTAAAAATATTTTTTCCAGTAAGTTGAAACATTGGTGACATATGTTGGTATAAAAATAGCAATAACATGAAATATCAATAACCACTTTATGTATGTACTCACTGCTGCATAGGCTGAAATCTATAAACCAATGTTGTAAGTTTAAAATTTTATCACAAGTTAAAATTGTAGAATAATAAAAAATAAAAATAAAACATTTGTGTTGGGTGAGACTCAGGGGCGCGGGAAGTGGGGGTGCTGAGGGTGCTGCAGCACCCCCTGGTTTCAAAGGATTGCAATGCACATTTTTGTTCATTTACATTTATTCATTTTTAGGATTTAATCATTTATTTGTAATAAACATTTTAAGTGGCCCATTAAAAAGTATTATTTATATGTTGAATTATGTTTTTAAAACATAGCCTACATGAGGTCATATTGTGACCGTTGCGGTGTGTGCGTATAGAAAGAGCGGTAATATTTCCTCCAGTGGAGAGAGAGCGCCTTTCTGGAGATTCCGTTGATTTCTGAAGCTCATTCCGCTCAGCACCGCACGCTCAACCCAGAACTCCCTTTGTGACATTCTTGATCAAATATAGGCCTATCTGAAATAGGGCTGCCACAGACTAAGGTTTTTTGCTTTTATTTTTAGTAGGCTAGTTGTTCATTTAAGCCGTTGTTCACGCAGCGCGCCGCCTCCATGTCATTGTCTGTTATAGGCTATTTGCTTATTATTTATTAAATCCGGGCAATTTGGTTGATCAAATATTTATTAAAATTAAGATACAATGTATACAAAACGAAATTCAATGTAAGGCTTTCAACAAAACAAAACTTATTGCAGTAGCCTATTATTTAACTTATTGAAGACCCCCGTCTTCTGATAAAGGCTATGCATCTTATGTGTCCTGTTCACTTTTCAACGTAGCCTACATTTAATAAAAAAATAACATTATAATATTTAAACTGAAACTAAATAGCCTACGTGTTTTAATGGCTACAAGCAGTGTTGGGTGTAACTAGTAACTAAGTAATTAGTTACTGTAATTTTCCCTTGAAAAAGTAAAGAAAAGGGATTATTTTTTCTGTAATTTAATTACAGTTAGGCTACTTCTGAAGTAATTGAACTAAATACTAAATACAATTACATATAATACAATAATGGAATTAACATCAACATTTAAAGTCTAACTTTAAAATGCATGTTTTTATGTAGGGTAGAGTGGGGGAAAACGCCCCCCTTAAGGAAAATGTGAAATTACAGTGAAACAAAACATAAATGTGACTTGAATTGCCATCCCGGTTTTGAGTGACTATGGCAGGAGTTATTCACCAAATATTAAAATTGCGCAGCCTTCATAATTAATTAGTATTTTGACTGAAAATATTTTTGTACCAAATCTCTCAAAGTAAAAGGCAAGTAATGTATCAACATGTATATATATTAATATTTATTTGAGGAATGTCCAAAATATCAAAAATTTTACCATTTATGCAAACAATTAGTTTGTAACATGCAAACAAACATGTTGTAATAAATAAATAAACATTAATTCATTAGCCATTCACAGCCATTTTAACATTTATATTTATACATATAACTAAGCCATGCAAACAAATGTTGTAATAATAAATAAACAAATAAATAAATATATACATAAATAAACAAATAAATAAATACATACATAAATAAACTTTAATTCAGTAGCCATTCACAGCCATTTTAACATTTATATTAATATAACTAAGCCATGCAAACAAATGTTGTAATAATAAATTAACAAATAAATAAATAAATATATACATAAATAAATACATACATACATAAATAAACTTTAATTCAGTAGCCATTCACAGCCATTTTAACATTTATATTAATATAACTAAGCCATGCAAACAAATATGTTGTAATAATTAATAAATAAATAAATAAATAAATAAATAAATAAATAAATAAATAAATAAATAAATTCGTTAGCCATTCACTGTTCATCCATGCACATTTCGCAGATGAATTCCCCTCGAAGCTCATTGGAACAATCTACATGTGCCCACTTTTGGCACCCCTCACACCTGATCCATTCTGTATCATCTTTCTTCTTATTCTTCACTTCAGCTGCGCTTTTGCGTTTAACTTTTTTTTGTGTGCCTTTCTTTTGTGCAGCTATCTTGTCCACCAACATTTTTTTATATGGCGAGGAGGTCAGCACAGCTGAAGATTCACATGCCCTCTTTCGTGGCCTCTTGTTTTTTATTCTTGGCCTAGGGGACAGCTCTTCCAGAATCGAGGAGGGTGACTGACTCTGTCCTTTAAAAAGGAATAAAAAATACATTAGAATACAGAAACACACTGGGGCCTGTCAAAAGAACACACACACGCACACATAAAAAAACACAAAATTTAGTGATGAATAAGATGATGACGATGATGATGATGACAACAGTAATAGAGGTTGTAATACAAATTAAATTACCAGCTAGAGTGTGTTTTCAAATGACTGGAAGGCACATTATAGTAAGCTCTTTAAAATACATAGTTTTTATTACCATGTTCAGCTGGCCTCTGGAGACTTGTCCCAGGCTGTGGTTGGAAGTGGGCGCTAGTGCTGGGCACCACGGATGATCCACTGGGGCCTGTCAAGAGAACACACACACACACAATTTAGTGATGATGAAGATGACGATGACACTAGCCTTATAGTAATAGTAGTTTTAATTGTTTACCAGCACTTATCTCCTCCTCAATCTCCCTGCTGTCCTCAAGGGTTGGATCTGGCTCCTCAGTTACTTCGGCTCCTTCAAAGTCTTCATCTTTATAGACGGTCTTGTCAACAGGCCACATCCCACAGGCCTTGAAACCCTTTTGGCCCCTCCCCACACACGCTGAAGCTGAGTAGGCTTTATCGAAAAGCCCACACACAGCATAAATATCTATGCGTTGTCCTGGGTGAGAGGTCATCCAGTTATCTGCAGCTGTGTTGTATTTTGCCTTAAAAGACTTGAAAAAGGTGCGGTCTAATGGCTGCAGTGGGGTGGGATGGTAATCATTATCACCCCACGCTCTCTCGCAAGCAACACAGCCTCGAGGGTCTTATGCGAGTGGTGGCCATCCAATATCAGAATGTGAGGCCTCTGAGGAGTGCATCCAATGGTGTCACAAAAATGTCTCAGCCACTGGAGAAACAGTGTACTGTCCATCCACCCTGAGTCAGTCACTCCACCAATCGATCCTGCTGGGGCACCACACAGCAGGCGCTCATTCATTCTTTTTCGTGGAAAAATGAACAATGGTGGTACAAACAGCCCAGCGGCGTCCATGGAACAGGCAGCAGTGACAGTAAAGCCTCTTTCCGCACTTGTGACTCTGGCCACCTGCCTCTTCCCCTTTGAAGCAACAATTTTGTTTGGCGTCTGTACATTCTGGACACCCACCTCATCCATATTCCACAGACGGGTGGGGTCAACGTTTTCACCAAGCCTATGGAGCTCATCCTCATAAAGACGAAAGAACAGGTCCACCTTCGGTCTGTTGAACCCCACCATCCTAGAAATGCTCGTCGCCTGTGGAGTCCTGACAGACAGGGTTCCTTGTCTTCTTAGAAAATTATAGAACCAGTCTTTCCCTGCCATCTTGCGCTCTGAATTAAAACAATGGTTCAAGCCTAACCTCTCTGCCAGGTCATAGGCCAGCCTCCTTACATCAATCGTTGAAAGCCCAAACAATGCCCTCTCCATTGATTGAATGTGCTCAGTTAACTGGAGCTCGAATGATGACGTAAACACTGCTTTGCGGCCTAAACACTTTGATCCAGGCTCCAAAACCTTTTTATCCCTATGCCGCCTCAACGTCTTTGGGGGGACTCCAAATTGATGGGCTGCAGCCTTCAAAGCAGTTCCCTCTTCAATCGCTCTGATGGCATTTTGTAGAGCTTGCTCTGTATAAGCACCACTGTCACTTTTTCTCTTATATGTCCGCATCTACATGGAGAGAAAAAAAATATATATGAGGTTGAGATTTCTACACTAGGCCTTCATGGGGTTGATAATTTATGTATTTGTTCACCACTATCACCAAGACAAACAGAAAACAATAAATAAATATTAAACTTATAAATTTGTATATTTATGTAGTGAAATATATTCAATAAATGCATTAAAAGCCACTATGTTTTATCATTGGGTCACCTAACCACCTTCCATCAGTGAGCTAACTGTGCTATCAAGCTAGCCTAATGCTCACTTGAGGTAATTTTTTAATTTTTTAATTTTTATTTTACCTCCTAGTTATACTGCATTAAGTGTAAAACAAAGGATTTGATAGACAGAAATATGTTATTATAGTTATTATGATAGAGAGAAACTATGCCCTTTTGGGGGCGTTTTACCCCTCAGCATAGGGAGCGTTTTACCCCACAAGCTATGACTTTTTTAAAAAATGTTTAATTTTTAAAATATAATTATATTCCTTATAAATAACATTTCCTCTCAAACTACAGACTTCACTATTCATCTATCATACATCACTGTGATATCCTGCAGACCAATATTCTCTTAAACACTTGTTTACTAATATCTGAAAATTATAGCGCTTGCCATGTAATCCTCTTCTCTTCAAATACATCGCTGGTGTCAGCTTCTCCAAGGAGATTTGTTTATCCCCGTTGTCAACGAAGTGCATAGCAACAGTGAAAATGTATCCTGACTCCCTCTAGTGGTTATTTTGGGAAAAACAGGTGGGGGGCGTTTTACCCCAGGGGGGGGCGTTTTCCCCCACTCTACCCTATCCTTCTAACATTTGTAATACTTTGGTCAGAATAATCGATGTAGTTTTATATTATTTATTTTAATGAATTAAAAGAACCGTTTCAAGTCTATCCTTGAATCGCAGTCGAGGTTGATATAGATTTGGGAAGTAGCCTAATTCGTAATAAGTAATTAAATACATTTTGGAGAGAGTAATTTGTAGCTACAGTAGGCGAATCAAATTACACTATTGAAGATGTAATTATTAACTAGTAATTCATAACTTTTTTCGAGTAACTTACCCAACACTGGCTACAAGTAGGCCTATAGTATAGGCTACAGAGAAATGTCATATCGGAGCGGGATTTGAGCGCACGTCATTTTACCGGTGGGCGGTTGCTTACATGCTCTGGTAAGGTAGGCAGTTTTTTTGCGTCAATTTGTATTTCCTGTAAACCCCCCCCCCCCCCCCCCATCAAAAATCACAGCACCCCCAACCTAAAACATCTTCCCGCGCCCCTGGTGAGACTATACAAAGATGCCAAAATATGCACAGACAAATCTGACCGTACTATAAGGAAAATACAAAGTAGGAGACTAATCTAAGTAGACTAAGTAGGAGAGTAATCATTTATTTCTAACAAAAAAACATCACATTTCAATAACCCCCCCAAAAAGTAAATGGTACCAAACAGGTAAGAATAAACAATAAACCTAACAATAACTCAAACAAAAAGGAAATGGTAACAAAGAGGTAATAAACAATAAACTCAACCTAACTAAAAAAAATCCTTCATAGAGCAGCACTTATTTGGTCCTTCATGGACAAATTTGGGCATGAATATCTCAGGTGTAATCCCATTTTTTTTTTTAAATGTCATATCACTATCTTCGATAAAATAAAAACGATCAATGTATGCATTTATTTGGTGATTTTTGAATTTATTTACCTCTAAAAGTACCATATTTTTCATGTAAAATATGCTTATTTTTATGTAATATTAAAAAAAAATGTTTTTACTTCAGTTAAAATATTTGTTCCAGTAAGTTGAAACAGGCAAAACCTCAACGTTTGACATACTTTGGTGACATCTGGTGACATATGTTGGTATAAAAGTAACAATAACATGAAATATCAATAGCCACGTTATGTATGTACTCACTGCTGAAAAGATGCCAAAATATGCACAGACAAATCTGACCATGCTATAAGGAAAAGACAAAGTAGGAGACAGAGTAATCATTTATTTCTAACAAAAAACATAAAATTTCAACAACTCAAAAAAAGTAAATGGTACCAAACAGGTAAGAATAAACAATAAACCTAACAATAACTCAAAAAAGGAAATGGATTTTATTTTTTGCAGTCGAATATTAAAATCCTTTAAATACATCATAGAGATTTGTGACGTCATAATGTTGCGTCTTGGTGCTGACGATAATGAGGTCGAAAAAAAGAGAATGGATTGCCTGATGTCTTTGAATGAAAGAATTCATATCTAATAATATTTGATATGAGTTAAAGCGATTAACAAATCATGCATAAATTAGAAAAGAAGTGAAAAATAGTTTTGAGTGAAAAATCCTTGAAAAAGTACTGCCTCGCCTGTCTTGGTGAGTATATTGACGCGAACACGGATATATATGTCTTTAGCGAACGTAAACAGTTCCAACATCCAAGAGAAATCAGATACGGTGCATCAGGTCTTAAAGGGATAGTTCACCCAAACCTGTATGAGTTTCTTTGTTCTGCTGAACACAAAAGAAGATATTTTGAAGAAAGTTTGTAACCAAGCAGATAGAGCAACCATTGACTACCATAGTAGGCAAAAAAATACTATGGTAGCCAATGGTTGCTCTATCTGCTTGGTTAAAATCATTCTTCAAAATATCTTCTTTTGTGTTCAGCAGAACAAAGAAACTCATACAGGTTTGGAACAACTTGAGGGTGAGTAAACGATGACAGAATTTTCATTTTTTGGTGAACTATCCTTTTAAAGTGACAGCAGCCTTCTATATGCCTGCTGCTGGCTTACGCTGCTAATGTTAATCAAACAACAATAGAAAGAGAAAATCACTCACTGCTCTTGACTCAATAACTTAAGTAGATTTAATAAGAATCAGTGTATATTACCTTCATACTATGACATTTTTTTATTATTTATATTTATTATTCAATTATTTAATATTTCATTATTCCCTATTGTTTTCTTTTGAATCTTTCTTATTATATTTGTCCTAGTATTTGTTATTAGCATCTTAATTCTTATTTGATCAACAAAGATAAAATAACCAAAATAGCTATATTGAGAAATATACTATCTTCATAATCATATACAATTATTAAATAATATGTGGAATAAGATTTTTGTAATAACGCCCAACCCTAGTAATGTGTGTGTGTGTGTGTGTGTGTGTGTGTGTGTGTGTGTGTGTGTGTGTGTGTGTGTGTGTGTGTGTGTGTGTGTGTGTGTGTGTGTGTGTGTGTGTGTGTGTGTGTGTCTATGTTTGCGCTTTCTGTTGTAAATGCAATTAGGTTACATAGTATATGGCCAAAACATATGTCTGGGAAAGCATATTGGATTGTTTACAATATAGCAAATATTTGGCATTTGTGTATGTTGATTCAGAGTTGGCGTTATCTCCGCAGGTGTTGGGTCATCTGAAATCTTCGTAAGAGGCGGGAGCTGGCTCAATCCCACTGTAGAAACAGAAAAGCAAACAGAAAATAATTAGCGTAGCTGCTCTTCATAACATTTCAAGTAATAGATGCGCATTAGTCCAGCAGCTTGATGTCATGTGAAGCTGTGGAAATCAGGATGTTCTGTGGCTTGACGTCCCGGTGCAGGACTCGCGGCTCTCACAGTGTTTCAGCGCAGTGATGAGCTGCACCAGCACTTTCTTGGCCAGGCTCTTATCAAGAGGGCTGTTCTCCTCACTGAAACTCTGGAGATCTTGACAAGGAACAGGCCGCTCCAGGATCATGGTGTAGTGCGTGGGATGGTCAAACCACTCCACAACACTGCATGAAAAGTGGGATTTTCGTCAGTATGTGGCACTGTAGATTGCCATGAAACTTCAGGTTTACGACTGTGCACGGCAATTTGCAGGCAACACCGAAAACTGCCGTAAATTGTCGGAAATTGACGTGGGCTTTGCTTGGCAGTTGTCCCCCCATGACCCCCCCCCCCCTTTAATTCTAGGGGAGGCTTTATCATGTAAATGAACATGCTGTGAGCTACACAAATGCAAATCAGAGTAGCAGCAGGGGGAGTTTTATCTAGGTTCTGAATTTTTTAAACTAAAACATTTTTCAGTTAAATGTACTCGTTTTAGTTCACATTACTAAAAAAAAATTTTTTAGGGCAACCAGTTTGCTCCAATTTTTTAAGTAGATTCAACTTGTCCGGGCAAACAGAGTAGATTAATTACTCTGTATGTCATTAGCAATAACCATGTAAAAAAAAAAAATACACACAAAATAAAAAGTTACGGTGTTATGCCTATATGTAATTGAAGCACTTTTGCCACACCCATTAACTTAAATAAAGTGAAAATAAATATAATAGGTTTTTCTGGAGCTCCTTGGTGGTCTGGAACCTCAATGAGGTTGAAGAATAGGTATACATTAAGCCCCTCTGTGGACTGATTTCCAGACTCTTGATCTCTCTCTCTCTCTCTCTCTCTCTCTCTCTCTCTCTCTCTCTCTCTCTCTCTCTCTCTCTCTCTCACACACACACACACACACACACACACACACACACACACACACACACACACACACACACACACACACACACACACACACACACACACACACACACACACACACACACATCTGTGCAGGCAGACACACACACACACACACACACAGGTCATGGCCATGACGCGTACAAAACTTGAAAACGAACTTTAAACAGACATGTTTTGGGCCATGTCCACACAAAGCCAGAACTTTCCCTTTCCGATCTTTTTTTTTTCCTCGTTTCAAGATATATCCGCGTACACACGAGAGCATGAAAACGGCTCAAAACTATGTAGTATACATGCCAGGCCAGTATGTGGCACTGTAATTCTGCCACAGATATACACTAAAAACGGAGAAGAAGAGTTGTGGCTAGAAGGGGTACGGCAACATTCGGAGGATAGGTAAAATCTCACAATAAAATAACAATAAATAAATTTGCTACTTACCAGATGTGTTTTATTAACACATACACCTATCCCAACCCTAAACATACCCTTATAATAATGCAAATACTGTAATTAAACAACGCAGTATTGATGCGTGCATGCCCAGTGCCCGTAGTTGTATCCCCTTTAAGTCTTCCCCGCGCAGGACGTGGTGTGATGACATCATCGTTTCACAAAATATACGGATTGGCTGTACACACGAAACCGCAAGGGTGTCGTTTTCAGATTTATCCACTTTAGGACCCGGTTTCAAAAAATAGCGGTTTCAGTCTCCCAAAACGGCGGATCCGTGTGGACGAAACGCCAATACGATAAAAAAATGTATATGTATACAGTGATCCGCGTGTGGACTCTTTTTGCTTTGTGTTTTTGCTGCTTTGCTTTTTCGTGATCAACAACGACAGGACGCCATTTCGCCTTCAGCTCCCCTTCAACTCCTCTGCATGGACGCGGCTAACTTTTTCGACTAATTTTCAGCTGTCTTCGTCTTCACAACTCTGAGGCAAACTGCAGGCGCTATGAACCAGAGCATGGGTAATATAACGTTACGATTTAAAGAATATGCTTTTATTCAGCTGAATAAGGAAATGGATGCGTTAATAGATCCGAGCTTAAAACTGCACATTTTGTTTTCACAGACTATCCCCGCCTCATAACGAAGCCGTGTGCTCTTATCTGCTTGGAGCGATTTCCGCGAGTCCAGATTTAACCGCTGATCACGACGACATTGTGTGTAAGTAACTTCTAATGTGTTTCTCATTCCTTGTTTAATTTTACCGTGACTGTTTTTATTAATACCAGTCTCATGTAATTGTTTTCCAGCTGCCTGTATACAAACAACCTGAACTTACATAGCAGGCGGAAACTGTCGATCAATAAGAAAAAGGGTAAGATTTATTATATTAGATCCGTTTTTTGTTAATGTGAGTATTTTTCAGGTTACTTATTGTCTTTATGGATTGTATTACAGTTGCTGGAAGCGAGAGTGTGCTGGATGAGGTGGACATTTGGAAGTCCGCGACCATTGACCTCATGTCTGATGAGGAAGACGGCATTGTTGACGGGGTGTCTGGATGGATTGTGCGGCCACCGCCCTCTCGCAGCCTGGAGCACGCCAAACTTTACATTACATTACGAGACATTACTGCTGCACTGTACATAGTTGTGTGTTTAACAATAAAGCTCTTTCTTTGAGTAAACCGCTGTGTTTATAAATGAAGCCCTTTCTTTGAATGAACAGCTGTATGCTTATAAATGAAGCCCCTTGTTTGAATAAACGGCACGGTCCGTATAATTTTCCCATATATTCCTTGATGGTATGAATACTTCATAGCACAATAACATTAATATAAAACAAATTATTACAACATAAATTATATATTTATTATTATTATTGGGGTTTACATTTATAATGAGCCAGGGGGACCAATAATGATTGGTTTGCAGTGATCTGCCAACCAATCACGAGGGATTTTTCTTGTTTAAAAGTAGTGGCTTCAGCCAATAGTGAGTGAGTAAATTCAAGTCTGGCCGTTGACTCTCTGGTTTTGCTGCTATTCATATGCTAATTAGAGGCGTCGCACCTCCGCGCGGTCTCTCAGCGGGGGCTCTCCACCTACGTCATGGTTCGTTTACGACAATTTGTGGCACAGACGAACGCGACGTTCGCTGCCTCTAAATTGTCGAAAACTGCCGAAAATTAGGGAGATTTCCAGGAGTATACAGACGTTTACGGGGTCGAAAATCCCACTTTTCATGCAGTGCAAGCTGCAGGACATTGGGGCAGGCAGGGGCTGAATTGACCGGGGTCATCAATGCGACCTCCAGTGGCAGCAGACCCTGGCCTTCCTGTAATGACAAATGCTGCATTACATCCAGGGCTTAAATCATAAAAAGAAAAATTTCTTAGGACTCTATTATTCTTAAAGTTGTTAATCTAATTCATAATAATTTATTTAGTTTATTAGACATGTTTTATTGAAATTTTAATAAACAATTTAAAAAAAAAATGGTTTCAAGTTTGCTATAATAAAGCATTTGTTCAACCAAAAAAAAAAAAATGCATTCATTTAATGCCATTTTAACTGGTGATTATAATAACCATAATTTAATAATACAGTTTATTTATGAAATAATTAATACCGTGATGCTGTGAAAACTGTTTTCATATCGTGAAAATCTCATTCTATTACAACCCTACACGAGAGAGTCCCCCACCCCGCTGTTAAAAAAAGTAACTCAGTAACTTTTACTCTGAGTACATTTTAAATGAACTACTTTTTACTTGAGAACATTTTTAGACAAGTACTTTTACTTCTACTTAAGTAAAATTTCATTGAAGTAATAGTACTTAATATTGAATATTTTGTTACTCTTTCCACCTCTGCTTGAAAGCTATGAATGACAGGTTTAATTCATCGATCTATAAATATCTTAATAATACTTGCTAATTTTGTGGTCTTGTTGAAGACAAGCCCATTTATCTTGTGACCTTAACCCTACTAATCTGACCCAGCTTTATCCTTACCAAAACCCAAAACCGTGATCTCTTGAATATGTTGTTAATTTCTTTATTTTATAAGCAAAAAATTTCATCCACAAGCAAAATTGGCCTATATCTCCTTTATATTTTCCTTTTTCTTGTTAAATTTAACTCCTTTTTCATCCCTCAGGCTTATGAAATAACATTTTTATTGCATTATGATGAATTATTCAAAGATATCTAACCTTGTTATTGTTTTGTCTTAGAATGTATACAAACCCATGATATTTGTTTTATTATTATGATTGTTAAAGATACAACCATGTAATTATAAAATAAAAGATATGAGTGTCAGGTGCAGTGAGAGCTCGAAGCATCAGTAACTCCACAGCCCGACCTGTGCGGTTTTCCTCAGTGTTTGCACAGAGACGTCTTTCAGCTGCTCGAGGATCAAAGAGAAAACTGTTGATTTATACTCGATAAATGTAAGTATCACTATTAAATAATTAAGATTAATTATTAAGATAAAACTCTTGAATCTTGAGATTACCCCAGAATGAATTGCATTGCTAGCCCACTAAAACACTTACAATAATAATGACAAATGCTGACCAATACTTAATTATATTACTTTTTTTTTTTTACTGAAAACTATATCGTTTTAGTAAAACAAGCAAAATGCAATTTGTTGTCATATGACATAGTGATGCATGAATACACACTAGACAAATGCAGCCGATGTGAATACCAATTTTCAGTCAAGCAATGAATAAATGAATGAGTTAATAAAATATTTTATTTACTGACAACAATAGGAAACATGAATTAATGAGTAAAAAATGAATAAAAGTCAACAACACATGAAACAAAGGTTTATTCAAACGTATTGTTCTAACAAACCATCACACATTTACAGACGGTGAAGCCCCACATCTGCTGCCATCTCAACACAGCTCCGCCAGTTCTGTGGCTTTATGTTGATGAAGCAGTTGACCACCGTGAACACCTTCACCTGTCCCAGCCGTCCATCATGTCCCTCCTGAACCCCACAACCCTGAAGCAAGAGTGTGAGAACATGTGTGGGACAATCTCTGACTGCTGATGTCTGCTCCAAACATCCGTCTGCCTGCTCTCCATCAGCATGACTACTGAAAACATTTTACAATTCATTTTGTCCACATCCCATTTCTTGCCATATTTATATTTTTACAATTACATGCTATTTGTATTGTAGCTTTATCCCTTTTGTGGTGTAGTGGGCTGAACACTGAACTGATAAGCAGAAGGTTTCCTTGATCAAGGCTCAACCACAGAAGCTCTGCAGCAAACGCACATACATCAAGAATCAGAAAAGTGCTGAAATAACTTTGTTTGAAATTTAAATAAAATACAACTTAATATTTAAATTGATGTTTTATTCATTTCTGTAGTATACTCACTCAAAGCCTTTGATGACCGCCTTCCTTCAACAGCCTCTCTCTAGTCTCCACCAGATAAACACACACACACACACACACACGTGCTCTTCTGCCCCTGTAACATCAGACAACATTCACGTTACCTGTATCTTAAACAACACCTTGATTAAAGCATAAGTTGATGTGCTCAATACTACATTTAAATGTTGAGGTAGTTGCTAATGTGTTAATGTTCCTCAATTCATCAACAGTACGAATGGACAAATAAAAAAGATAACTTATGTTTAGTTACTTTATGTAGATTTATTAACATTATTGACGTTCATGTAAAGTTAACAGTGTTGACAACAGTGAACTCTACATTATAGCACACACACACACACACACACACACACACACACACACACACACACACACACACACACACACACACACACACACACACACACACACACACACACACACACACACACACACACACACACATCACTCTGATCAGATGTCTGTTTCATGCTGTGATGTCATCTGCAATACTTATCAAAAATGTTCCTGTCAGATGTTAAATAAACATTTAGTAAGCATCTTTAAGTTTAAGATGTATATGGTTTATGTGAATCCACTTTGGAGACGTGTGTGTGTGTTACTGGAGCTCATACATAATAAAACGTGTTTTTACAGCACAATCACAACTACACTATACTGTCTGTCGTCTTTACACCTTCAACAATTCAACAGTTTAACGTTACTCTACAGTAGCTCAACAAATGCCATTTTAACACAAGGAACCATGATTTTGGTTTGTAATACTCACATTTGATTGGCTTTTCTCCGCCTGATGTGTCCTTTCCTGTGGCCTCATGGGAAGGCAGGGATAGAAAAGTGTCCGACGATGGGTGCTTCACAATCTGGGCAGAATCAGTAGGCCATCCGGGGATTTCTAGCATACTCTTTTATGATTACTGAGGTTTCGAACATACTACTCCTTTCACGTACTGTTTTCTCCTACTATATAGTAGGTAAGTAGGCATATTCGAACGCAACATCAGTATACGCACGTCCGAATCTCACGAGAAATAGTCCAAACCCCCGGTAGTTCTCGCCTACTCTTTTATAAATACTATGGATTTGGACATACTATTCGCTCGCCTACTACTTTTTACATACTATATAGTAGGGAAGTATGCGGTTTCGAACGCAGCCTTGGTCCTCAAAACATTACGTATTTTGCAATACATGTAATGTAACTATATGACGTTGCACTATTTCTATAAATAACAAATAGCTAGTAAGATAATATAACGGTAACTAACGTTACAGTATGCAAGTAATTATTCTACCGATATGTAATGCTAAATAAGGTTTGCTAGTACATTATTTCAGCAACATGACAAGCCAGTGAATTAGTAGGTTTCAATAGTTGCTTTGCATAGTGCGTGACATTTTATCTGTATGTTATGCGGCTGGAGTTTTGACACTCAATGGGCAATTTGAGTCAATGGGCTCCGACGAGGAATTCACACCCACAGCGACTTCGAGGAGTAAACGGACGGGGAGAAGAGGAAGCCGGGATACTTACTTGTCAAGCAGAAATGTGGCTAACTCTGCATCGGTTTTTAATCCTTTCAGGACACGTAGCTCCCTCCACCTCGGAAAAGCCGCTCCAATATTTACCCTCGTTTTATTTCTGGCTCTATCTAATTCTTTCTTTTTGTCCTTTTTATCATCGCCATCTGTCTTTTTCCGTTTACCCGTCTTTATTTTATGAGCAGGTGCCACTCAAGGAATTGGCAGTTTGGATTGTTTGTCCGCCATAAGCAAAGCTGCGGCACACCGGTAAGCTTGAATTTGAACGCCTGTACGCGCTGTGCATGAGAGGGGTGTGATCAGCGCACACGAGCTTGATTGACACTGCTAAGACACTCCTCCTGGCTCTGATTGGTTGTTTCTTACAGGGAGCGGTGTATTTCTGCAAATGGCAATTGGACCACTGGGAGGATCCAGAGGAGCTTGATTTTTTCACAGATTATCTGTCTCATATTCTACTGTCAGGACATAATGACAGGTTTAACAATATGTAAAAAAATACAAAAATACATTTTTACAAAAGTTACCTACTGCAGCTTTAATGAGGACGAAAGTGAAAGCGATCTGGGTTCGGGGTTTGTGCACGCCATCTGTGTGTGTGTGTGTGTGTATGTGTGTGGCAGCAC
This sequence comes from Gobio gobio, assembly GCF_949357685.1. Taxonomy (NCBI): domain Eukaryota; kingdom Metazoa; phylum Chordata; class Actinopteri; order Cypriniformes; family Gobionidae; genus Gobio; species Gobio gobio. Next base: position 55,002,278 of record NC_137101.1, on the reverse strand, counting down.
GTAGGCTATAAGAACGGCAATTAACTGACCTGTATAAACTGTGTAAAACATGCAGTTACTATAGTGATCTGGGCCTCTATAAACAAAGATAACTGCTCCTGCATCTCTGTGTGCCTTCAAACGGCACTTGATGAGGTTCTGAGGTTCTGAATTTTGGTTTCGATTATTTTTTGGTTAATTGTACAGTAGTGGAAAACCTGTTTCTCTTTCATTTCCAATGTGAATATCATGATGTATTCTCTTGAAAATTCTTTATTGTGTGTTGAACGCAGACTCCCCTTAATTTCACCATTCAATGTGAATTTATCTGAGAATATTCTTAAATAAGGAAATCTTTTGGAATTGGTAATTCCATGACTTACTGGCAACATAAATGCAACGTCACCTGCTCGTAATTTCATTACCATCATTTGCAGGTTTCTTTATGTTCTGATTTATGTTGTTATTATCAGAATTTGCCATTTAAACTGTGTAATTAAACGTCAGACACAAGATTTTTTAAGATAAATGTTTCTTTTCAACAATTAAGAATATGAACGATCTTTTTATATACAGTGACTTGTCACGTGACAATCAGCGCACGCCTCCACAACTGAAGAGTGTACGCCACGCGGCAATATTATTATTAACAATAGTAATTTTTTTCTGGGGTGTTAAACGTTTTATTGCATAATATTTCATAGAAAACTTTGGAATAATGACAGACATGGCCTGTCTAAATCTCATCTAACAGATACTGAATGAGAATGTGCTTGCCTGGTGGCCGTTGAGAGTTGCCATGGCAACCGTAAACAAATTATTGTTATTGTTTAATGACGTTTATGTAATCTTGCTGGTTATTGGCCTAGTCCTACGCCCGCACACTGGTGATTGGTCGGTCCACTTTCCCATCCCTTTAGCCTGGACCTGAAAGTCTATAATTGACCCCTGCACAGACAATCTGTCATTCATTTACATTTGTTCATTGACGCACCATTGACATTTCTTCACACATACATTGCACCAGACACACTTTTTTTCATCTGTAATGCCTTTTCACGACTGCCCGCTGTGCTTCCGTGGCTACTCTCAGCTGAACCAGCACCTGAGGGTGACCCATGGGGTCAAGAACACGGACGAACGCAAGCTGCTGCTTGCCATTGCGTCCGGGAGGGTGGACATCCGCAAGGGCACCTGCCCCGTGCCCGACTGCGGTAAGTCCACCTCCCGCATGGACCGCCACCTGAAGGGCCACAAGAAGATGACTGTGGTGGCCCGGCAAAGGATCCTGCAGGCTCTGAAGAGGAGAAAGATCCTGCACAACCTCGCCGAGCTGCGGGCGAGTGAACCGGGCTTACCTATGGCCTCGACCCGGGATCTGGATGAGTCTCGTGACCTGGAGGAGGAGGAGGAGCGGGCCTGCCATAACCCTCGCTGCCTAAAGCTCCTGGATCAGGTGGCGGAGCTCAACGGGCAGTTGGACACGCTGAGCAGTGCCTTCAGAGACGTGACCCGCCACTACCTCCAGTTGAGGAGGAGATCAGCCCAGGTCACGGACAGACTCCTGTCGGAGGAGGAGGAAGCAGGCAAGCTCCGTGCCGGGACCCCAGGGGAACCGAACGGCAAGGGCCCCCAGACCAGCCCCCCACTGCCCAAAGCAGCGTCGACCCGGAAGTGCCCCGCCACCTCCGAGGGGCAGCCAGCCCGTCACCCTCCACGCACGCACGAAGGCCCAGAGTCAAGAGAGTCCGCTTCGGTAAGTTTATTTTCTTGTGGGTCGGTTTAACCGTTTGTGATGTGTAGGGGTGTTCACTGACTCTTTGGCGTTCTCATTCTTTCCAGGAGGGGCTGAGCCCGGTGAAGCAGCGCCGGAAGATGCCGGCCAGGGGGATAAACCTTGGGGTGTGTGTCCCCGATAAATTCCCCTCAGAATAGTTTGGTGGGGGAATTGTTTTCAATTTAATGTGTTGTTGTTCGATGTTCTAGTTCTGAATGTGTTCTTGTTTGATTAAAGCTTTGTACAGGTCCTATTGTCTTGTCCTTTTTGCTGCTGCACATTTTTTGTTTTCTTCGTACTGAACAGGTGGTTTAATTAATAAAAAATGTATGATGATTAATTCATTTAAAAAAAAACACAAAGCTACTATTCGGTGGCCACTAAATAAACTGGAGCTAAAATATGTTTCAGGAAGGTCATAGACCCAGTTTATTAAATAACTCATAAATAGTAAAAAACACTATTTTTTTATGCAATTAAGCACTGAAATGGCTTGAAAGTTAGTGTGCTTATAGAACATTAAAGGTGGTTTAACCAATACAAATGTTTATTAAATGTGAAATATTAAAGAATGATTTATGGCTAAGTAAATAAAAAAGGAAATCATGCATCTTTTGCGAATAATTAAAAAAAAAGATAATTCTAGAATATTAAGTAAAATCTAAATATATACAAATTTTTCACTTGTAAATGTTTGACATCCAATAGAAGAAAATTTGACTTGTGACTCTGCATGAATAAATCAAGTAAAGTTGACAGCGTCATGAAGCGATAATTCATCTGCGCATTGACCCGATGTCTTCATCCAAAATCCTGTTTGTGGCACAGCAAAGTGTCGTAAATCATCTCTAAGACTGACACTTAAGATTTAGTCCTACACTTCACTTAAAGTATGACTGAAATGCTTGATAACTAACTTTTATCCACAGCTTTGAGCCAAGATTTTTTTTACACTAAGTCAATTCTTAGCAGTGTTCTTGTGAGTAATTCTCAGAGGCTTGATAAATACAGGCTCTGATTAAACAAAAACACTCAAAACTAACGCAACAAATTAATAAAAGAATGCAAATTATACAGACCCTTAATATATTAGTTTAGCTATTTAATGATTTGTAGAACTCGAGAAAAGAAACAGCGCTTCGAATCACTGAATCATTTGTTTTGAATCAATCGGTTCAAATGACTCGGAGAGTCGAAAGCTCCGGTTCTCTCGCCACTCCTCAGAGACTGAATTAAAGTTTGAACTGATTCACAATAAAGAGCGAAATGAGCCGCTCCTTCTGTTATTCATGAGTTTCACTGTGTTAATTTACTCACACAACGCTGATAAATGTTAGATAAATCAATGCAGTGTCACATTTAATAATATATCATTCATTCTGCGTTGCTTTAAACACTTTAAATGCTTAAAACGCAAACCTTTCTCCAGCCAGAGCACCACAGATGCAGGAGCGCGACGCAGCCTTATGACGTCACACTTATATACCAAAACAAAAGTCCCGTTCACAGAGTATTGTCTAAAATTATAGACGTGCATAGAAATTTACCTAAGAAAAAATATATTAAAGGTCCCGTTTTTCCAGTTTTTTTGAAGCTTTGATTGTGTTTACAGTGTGCAATATATAACATGTGTTCATGTTTCGCGTGTAAAAAAACACAGTATTTTTCACACAATTTACTTATCTGTATACCGCTGTTTTCACTGTCCTAAAAACGACTTGATGATTTCCTTATTCTATTAAGTCCCTCCTTCAGAAACACGTAACGAGTTCTGATTGTGCCAGCGGTTCCCGTGTTGTGATTCGACAGCAGCTTAGCGCACGTTGCCCGGAAAAGTCACGCCTCTTACCATAACGGGGAGATACATGCGCTCAAACTACAGCGTCCCTGTCCAAAGAAAGGTGATTTGACTCTAAGGGCCCTATTTTAACGATCTGAAACGCAAGTGTCAAAGCGCTAAGCGCAAGTAACTTTGTGGGCGGGTCTCGGCGCTGTTGCTATTTTCCCGGCGGGATAAATGGCTCTTGCGCCCGGCGCAAATCTAAAATGGGTTGGTCTGAAGTAGCTTCATTATTCATAGGTGTGGTTTGGGCGTAACGTGAATAAACCAATCAGAGCGTCATCCAACCTTCCCTGTAAAAGCAGGTGCGCAAGTTCCATTATGGATTGCTATTATTATGGCGTATTTACCAGGCGCACGCCAGGAGCGGTTCACAGCCGAGGAGACTAAAGTTCTTGTAAGAGCAGTGAAAGACAGAGAAGTTGTGTTGTATGGGGATGGGAGAAACCCACCCAAAATAGCGTCGGTTAAACAGGCGTGGGAGGAAATAGCCACAATAGCCACAAAAAAAAGCCACAAGGAAATAGCCACGGGCACGCCGTGTAACGGGAGGTGGATCTGCCTCTACTCAGGACCTGACGCCAGCAGAGGACATCGCTGCGTCCACCCTCACCGATTTTTTTTCCTGGTTCTTGACGGACAAACCAATTTGTTAGATGTCCTTATATACATATATGTCTTGCCAGAAGTTGCCACTATTGGGCAAACAGGTCTCCTTAATTATTAGACTACAATTAGCCTGAATAATTTGTAAGCTAGATTTATGCCTATTTTTTCACATCTTCGTGGCACACCACAATGATTTCCGTCATCTCGTGTTAATATTTTTTAGTGTAACAATTTATGATTTGCAAAAATAACTGTTGCATCTGTGTAGATTACATGAGCAAAGTGTATGCGCGTTGTAAACGCTATACATTATGGTCAAGCATGCGCCCTTAAAATAGCATAATGAACAACGCGCAACGCGCCACTGACTTTAGACTAGGTTTTTTCTGGTCAGTGGCGCAATTGTTTAATGGAACAGCAAAATAGCACCAGGGATTGTTTGCGCCGGAACACGCCTCCTTTTTTGCGCTGAACCGCCCAGGTAGCGCAAGTTCATTCACTAGTTTAGCGACGTGCTTCTGTGGAGGGAAAAGCGCGCTTTGCGCGGGTGCAAAATAGGAATGACACATGCGTCGGTGTACAAAGTCAATTGCGCTGGGTGCAAGATAGGGCCCTAACAGCGTCTCGACGACATGGCGACAAACACACTCTACAAACGCAACCGAACGCAACACTTCCTCTTCTCCACGTGGGAGAGCAACAAGACCACGCCCCCTTTTTCGAGTATTCTTGTGGGCGGAGGTTAGCCAACAAACTGTTCTACTGACGTCATTAAAGCAGGAAGTACAGGGTTGTAGTCCAAACCGGCCGTTCGCTGTAGGCTTTGAAAGGGAACTTCTGTTAAATAAAATATCTCGCTTGGCATTGAACTTTGAGCTTTATAATTTTACAGGTATTATTTATGCTCTAACAGCAACATTACACACTAACTAAAGTTTGAAAAATGGGATCAGGACCTTTAAAAAGATGGCCAAATTCAGAGTTGAATGTATTATTGAAGTACAATATCACAATGATAAGTTAACAATACAGTTCACATTGAGAGTAAGAAATATATATTTAAGCAATGACACACAATGCAGTCACTTCATTTTTTTGTGTCTGATTGAAGTACTTCTCACTACTAATAACTAATTTAAAAGTTTAATAATAAACTCAGTTACCAGGGTAACTTACTCTGTGAACCTAACCTGGTCTGGGGGCTATTCCAGAAAGCAAGGTTAACCTACCGTCATGGCGCATCATGATGTATTGTTGCTGTAGGCTAGCTGCCTATCACAATACACACATCTCACTTTATTTGGTGTTTCCAAATGGAAATGCTCCCACACCACAGATGTACAGATGTCTCTTACGTGGAGCCTCCATTTTGATCTATTCTATTAATATATCTATCTAGCCTATATATCACCTAATCGATATCTATATAATTATTTATCTCTATAACTTATGCTGTGCTATCTGTCACTATCTAACTTAGCCTATATTAATGTGTCACTATATCTATCCTATCTGTCACTGTCTATACCTATCAGTCAATATATCTCATTTAAATCTAGCCTAAATATAACTAACCAAAGTGCACTATAAATCTCTATATCACTGCTATCGATGCAATCACAAAATCTTTCTCCTCTCACAAAAACCCCCGAGGTGAAGATGGATTAACTTTTAAACTGTGTGGAATTATACAGATGTGTGACTGACTGACTGTGTGGTTTGTTCCTGCCCTCTTTAATCAACGCGGTTTCGACAGACGCCACCTGATGAAACATTTGAAGCTTCATTTAGCCATAGTCACATGACATGGGTGTTTCGAATCACAGTTCAGAGCAGTGTTTCGAAACATCTGCGCTTCGGGATCTCTGCAAAGCGCCGAAACGTCAGTTTCGCATCAGCCATCCCTATTGTTTTGCCACGTGTTTGTTTAAGTTTTGGATATTATGAATAAAACTGCACTTGGGTTCAGCAAACTTGCCTTCAGTGGACTCCGTTACACTCATACCATTATCTATTAAAGGGACAGTTCACCCAAAAATGAAAATTAGCCCATAATTTACTCACCCTCAAGTCATCCTAGGTTTATATGACATTCTTCTTTCAGACGAATAAAATCTGAGTTATATTACAAAAGTCCAGGCTAATCCAAGCATTAGAATTGGATTCATAGTTGCTTGAAGTCCATAAAAAGTGCATCTGCCCATCATATAACTGCTCCACGCGGCTCCAGGGTGTTAATAAAGGCCTTCTGTAGCGAATCGATGCGTTTGTGTAAGAAAAATATCCATGTTTAAAACTTTATCAAGTAAACTTTCGATCGACCGCCTTCTGTGTTCAATTTATGGAAAAATTGTTGAAAGTTCCCCTGCTGATCGAAAGACTAACGCGACCAGGTCCGCTCGTCAGACGTCACGGACGCATCTTGAGTTTCACTTTCAACTTTCAACACTTTTCCATGGAAGGCGGTCGGCCGAAAGTTTACTTGATAAAGTTTTAAATATGGATATTTTTCTTACACAAACGCATCGATTCGCTTCAGAAGGCCTTTATTAACACCCCAGAGCCGTGTGGAGCAGTTATATGATGGACAGATGCATTTTTTATGGACTTCAAAAACAGAGCAACTATTACTGCTATTATAATGCTTGGATTAGCCAGGACTTTATTAATTTATAACTCAGATTGTATTTGTCTGAAAGAAGAATGTCATATACACCTAGGATGACTTGGTGGTGAGTAAATTATGGGCTAATTTTCATTTTTGGGTAAACTATCCCTTTAATACATCCACTCTGTTTTGTATAGAATATAAATGCCTCCTTTTTTGTTTCATTATGCCACTGTTGCTGCCATATATCCATTGTTTCATTCCACACTATGCTCTTTCCCTCTGATTTAGATAACTTAATATTGATTTCAACATTTTCCTTTCTGGTTGCCTATGCTAGATGCATCTTCTTTCCTTCTTTTCCGGCCTTTTTTACTTCCTATCCTTCTCCATTTAGCAGTTTCACATTTATCACCATAGACTGTATAAAACACGGGTAGCAAAAAACCCAAAAACGGGTTTACGCAATTTACACGGGTTATCCAGGTCAGAAAATACGGAAATTCGTAAAGTGGAATTTGATTGTATCTTCTTGGGCAGGTCACAATTTACCTGGGAAAGTAGAGCTTATGTATGGGAAACACTGTTGTGTACCTACAAATACACCATGTATGTCTGTTCTGTCAGTTATGATCATTGTTTATGTGTAGTATGTGTTAGCTTTACACCTGCAAGTCCCCAGTGTTCTGATTTATTGAAGACTGTTTATTTATCTCATTCTTCTGCCCCCTCCTCCCTCTAAGTACATACAATTTACTTTACATTTCTATTTAACTTGGTAATTAATTTAGCAGAAAACGTGAGACTGTGAGCTTTGACTACACGTCATCAGCCCAAACTGACCATGAAAATATCGCCACTATGCCAGATAAGAAGAGAGTTGTAAAAAAAGAGGAAATTTGAGGATTATATGGAATGTAAGTGCATACATGTTTTCTAAAAAATTGTACTGATTATTTTACTTGCAAAAGTACTTACTGATATAACAATTGCAGGGCCATTTATCTCAGAAGATGATGTCTCAAAATTCAAGAAAAAGTCAAGTAAGGGGGAATACATTTCTTGAACCTATTAGAAATAAGGATTTTCGACAGATTTATCACAACATAGTGTGCTGAGTGATGTATAAATACCCGTTTGACTGTTTTATGTATAGATAAGAATACAGGTTTGCAGGCATTTCCAAAGCTTCCTGAACTCACGAAAAACCAAACCCCTGCAATCACTGTCCAAACCACTTCTGGAGGTAAATTGAGAGAACAGTTTTGCTTATTGTTGTGTAAATAATCACATTGCATATACATTTAAGTTCTCTGTATAGTATAAAGGTTAAATACAAACCAAGTAATTTCACATCACATCAGTGTAAAAGTTTCCTGTTTGATTGTTGTTGCTTTTTCCCAGAATTATCCGAGGATCAGAATGACCAGTTGGCCTATAGTGAACGTCTACCAGATTCATTCTCAGAAAACTCTGAAAGTGAAACTCCAGGGGTAATGTAATGTTAACTTATGTGTGTACAATCATCCATGGTTCTGATGGGATAAGCTGTTGAAGTGAAGCTAAGCGACATCACATGAGAGGGAGTGCTGTTAATCTGAAGACCTAGCCTGGTTAAAACCAGACCATTCTCAGTAGTAACTGAGTTATGGTCTGGCAAAGCTTCATAGACAAATCATTTCCAAAAGGGCGTCACCAACGGGCGTCGCTCAAATGCCTCTCGGCGCAATTGGATAGACCTCAAACCAATCAGAGCGATGAGGGAGATGACGTATGCAGAGCGACGGAGAAACATCTGACTGGCCGTTTCTCAATATGCGTTCTTGTCTGTACTTGTGTTCTCAAATAGGAAATGTCCCCGGTTTCCATTTAAAAAATCTGGTCACCTTACCTAAACCGCATATTAATGTTTAATATATTATTTTTAAAATGTAAACAAAAAAAAAGGCAGGGTGTTTTATACTTCGTTTTGTAGCAATTATGGACGCAGACATATAGATGAGTTAATCTTCCAATGATTCGATCAAATTAACATCCTTTTCAACAAAGCACAATGCAGCTCCAGGAAACCATCATCATCACGAGTGAGATGGGGGGTTTGTTTCTGCCCGGAGCTACTAGTTCTGACTTCCTATGGACTCGCCACCAAACTCAGTTAAAAGAGGACAAAAGGCTCGTGGTTGTCACAAGACAAAGAAACAACCAGACCTCTGTCTTTGCATGACCAGCAAATGAACTCCACGTGACAGCTAAAACTCAGAGTAAGCTCACAGAAACTGTTAGCTTATGGAGTACATCAAATAACTGATTATTGGACTTTCATTCAAATAGCCTTCGACATAACTTGTTAGTGTGTTTACAACTAATACACATGACTATCATGCATGTATATTACTCACAATTCATGCAATTATGTAACTATTGAATGAGTGGATGAAAAAGCATCGTGTTTGGTACCGGTGCGTTCGTATGGGTATAATCCAACAGATGAGCTGAATGAAATCTTTATAGAATTGATCATGTCCTTATAGTAAGAAATTAGGTCTAAATTTACTCTCTGCTTAAGAGCAGGAAACTAAATTCTAGAGATAACCTAATTTTGTGGGAGGGGTGGAGACACAGTCACCCCTGAAGCCTAATTGGCCAGAACCCATCCAGGGGATGGGCAAATGTTTGAGTTTAGTCTCAGAACACGAACGAAAAGTTCAGTTCTGTTTTCAGTTCTGTTCTCAAGTTCAGTTCTCAGTTCTGTTCTCAAGTTCAGTTCTCAGTTCTGTTCACAGTTCTGTTCTCTACAGTTCTGTACAGTTCAGACCAGAAGCAGTGCAGAGTTCAGCTCAAGTTCGGTTCCAGTTCGGTTCGAGCTGGTTCGCGGCCTGTTCGCAGTTCAGAGATGAGCTCAGTCCTAGCAGTATGACCAGAGAGAGTTCGGAACGGAGAGCTCCCAGGAGACGATCTGACGATCGTGACAGACCAACATCAGAGAAAATGGGTTAACAACGATTTCATTCAGGCCATCGGCTTTTCTCTCACTTTCCTTTCTTTTACTTAAAGTTTATTTTATTTCCGCTAAGTCTCGGGTCTGTTAAAGTTTCGCCGTAAAAGTCTCTCAACAACGAGTTTCTAACAGCGCGCTCCAACTTCAAACAACGCCCACAAGACTTTCATCCAGCCGCCAACACCCCACGTGTTCGGCCTCCCCAGACGTCGACCAGACCTTCAGCGAATCAAAGATCCGGGAAAATCCCTGTACAGCCAGGAGAAGGGAATCCCCCTTTGTCAGACGACACGCGAAACCCAAACGCAAGTAACGCCTTTTTGATTCCAAGCTGAACTGGTGCATTAGATCAAATGTAATAACCCTGCCTAAGAAACGATAGGAGGTTAAATTACTGATCAATGGTTTCTTCAGGTCATGTTTCATAAATGCATAGATTGCTTAGGATTTCATAATTTCTCTCTCTTAGAACTTATTCTTTCCTCACCTTCTTCCTTTCTGCAACGTGTGAATGTGCGAGTGTGTGTGTTTATGTTAGATATTAGTTTGATGTGTTAGATTAGTCAATAAAGTTCCGTTTGTATTCAAAGATAACTGTTCTTGTGTTATGTGCTTATCAATTTAATGTCTTGAACTGCCGATCTAAGTTACCTGGCTGTTAAATAGTGTTTCACTATTGTTCGGATATTAATATCCGCTGCAGAGTTGATATTTACGGCCCGTTCAAATGAACGCTAGAAGAGTCATTTGCTCGGCTGTAAAATAGACTCTCAAAATTCCCTATGAATTCATTAAATTCATTCATTTGAGCTAAATATACATGTTTCCCTTTAACAGAGCCCCCTTTAAGTCCTTACATATCGGCGGACGAATAAGTTAAGGTGTAAACATTAATTCTGAATTATTTATACTACATAGTGTCATTCGAGTCTTTCATTTTAATTCAGTTCCCCGTTGAGTTATTATTTTATCTGACTCATAGTCGCTACAGTTTTATTATAAATATATAAGATAATCATTGTAGGCCTAGCTACGCATTGCCTGAACCACATTCGTGTGGCTATTATTATTATTATGTTTAATTTTTATTTTTTTATGAAATGAGGCAGTGGTGTTTTATGACATATTTCGTACGCGAACTTCTGACTTGCGTCCGTGACTTACCAAGTTTGACTCCGTAGAACGAACTCCCGAGGACGGGAGGACACTAGTCCGCATACTATGCTCTTGACAGTATCACTCAGTATATATTTGTATATGTAGTGCAGGCAATGCATATTATCTTCAATGCATGTTTATAACAAAACGAAATATAAAAAACCCAGCCTCTTTTCGTTTACATAAAAAAAAACACACACACATAATATAGGCTATGAATATCACTGTAATAAATTAAATATGACACAAAACACAACCCAGTCTCTTTTTGTTAAATGTCAGTTTATGTGTGATCATCAATAGCAATTATAAAAGTATAAGTAAAAGGTATAAGAAGCTATACAATAAATAAAGCAATTCAGTCAAAGTCAGCGCTAGACTACAACGGTAAAGTTTAATATCTTAAAAATATAAAGTAATGAAACTTCACTTTGCCCTCAGATAAAACGATCTGTCTAGGAACAAATGATAGATTAATGAGAGTAAAGATCAGCCGTTAGATCTACACAAGACGAGACGGTTTAACCACTACAGAGACATCAGAGCCAGCGGCAGACGGCAGAAGGACTGGCCGAGGAAAGGCGCCTCTCGGCGGGCTCAATGATCGATTGAGCGCCGCTGGACCACTGGAACTCACAACTCCGAAAACGGCAGATAAAATTTTTAAAAAAGGCGCTCTCTTTATAAATAAACCACAGATTTGAGCTTTAAACAACTTCATTCACTCCTGAAAAGGACTTAAAACTATATTTTGTAAAACATTAACACTACTTTTTATTTTGTTAAGGCTGTCTGGGTGGAAGAGGTTGAGAGACGGGGGAGCTTAAACAGTTATTGTGGTTCGAGTCCACATAGTTATCCTCAATTTAGACCCCGACGTGATGTCTCTGATCAGGTAAGACATGAATTTGGTTTTGACTACCTGATTAGTGGCATCACTGAATAAATGTTATTGTGGTTCGAGTCCACATAGGTGCGAGGACGATCCGTTTAGATCTGCTCTGACGGATAGATCTGTATAGCCTTGGTGGTAAGAGGATAGCCCTGGTGTTCCGGTCCAGGAAGATTTGTCTGTAAGGGTAATGTTTAAATGCACAGTTACCTGACAAATATTTTTTGAGTACTCGCTCTGGTGCGAGGAAGACCCGTTTAGATCTGCTCTGGCGGGTAAAACATCTAGAGAACACCCTCAAGTTAGGCCAAGAAGATTTGTCTGTAAGGGTACTGTCTAAACGCACAGTTACCTGACAAATATTTTTTAAAGTAAACCTGACTCTCCATTTTCTTCAACCACGGATAGGGGATTTCATCTTTATTTTTATTTCCTTTTAATTTCCTTTTAATTCCTTTTATAACTATTATACTATATATGTTTTTATTTTTATTCACTTGTAACTATTTTAACTTCATTTCTGTGTAAAGCACTTTGAATTGCCACTGTGTATGAAATGTGCTATACAAATAAACTTGCCTTGCCTTGCCAGAGGACTCTCGCAAAGACCCATTCGTTTTTCCACACGACTTTTGCCGAATCCAGTTGGTAAAACAGCGATAACATCTTTTTTAGATATAAAGGCTTCGAGTGTTGTTCTTTGCTCGGGTTTTAACGAAAAGGAGAAGTTTAAATCGCTTAAAACAGACGCGATAGCTGATTCGAACGAGTTATGCTCCACAGCAGTGGCAAATCTGCTTCAACGTCGCTGCGCTGTCGTCATCGTGTAAAGCCCGCCCCAACGTTTCTAATTGGTGCCGCGATTTCTAGGGTTTAGAAATGGGTTTGAATGGACTCTTTGCCAGACTACTTGCAGAGCAAATCTAAATTTGCCGGAAGTTGTCTGGGTTTTCCCAGGCTACTGAAGACCACCATTATGATGTGAATTGTTTGTAGATGTTTAAGATAATTCCACCCCAATAAGGGAGCGTTCCAGATCTTCCAGTCACAGATCACATGGGAGTGATAGAAGGCACTCCACTTCTACTTCTAGACATGGTAAGATAATCAGCTTGTTAGATAGATTTGTTGGCAAGAAGTACCTGACTGTGATGTGTTTCCTGTTTATCCCAAAGGGGAAACGGAGAGAAAACACATGCAAAATGCCTAAGTAACAAATGCACTGTAAGAGATACATATGTTTCTTATGTTTAAAAAAGCTATAACAATTATAACGTAACGATTTTTATTATTATATAGATTATAATTATATAATTAATAATTATTTATATATAATTATTACAATTATAACGAGTTTATAATGTAATACTTTTTTATTACACTATAGCCCTATTCGGACGGTAATAGCCTACGTGCACAATAGAACTTCCGGTTAACTTCCGTGTTTTGAGTGTGCGCTCGGCTACTTCCTGTCGCTAGTTTCTGGAGGCGCTAGTTTTGAGTAGACGTACAGTAGAAAAAGTTTCAATATGAGCGGATTTCGGGTAAAAGAGAGGCGGTTGGTGTACCAACGCGTGAAAAAGACCGCACTCCATTGTTGTGTACCCCTGTGTGCCAATTCGTCCAGGTACAACAGTACTATAAGCTTTCATAGCTTTCCAGTGGATGTGTCGGTGAGAGCCGAATGGGTGGTAAGAGTGCGACGGGACGACTTCACCCCAAGCAAGACGAGTCGTGTTTGCAGCAGGCATTTCAAAAAGGGCGATTTTGTTAACAACCCGGGTAAACTGAGGAGGTTGAAGAAAGGGGCCATTCCTGCTCTTTTTTCCTGGAATAATTTTCAAATACCGGCGCCGAGGGCGAGCGTGTGGGAGCGGAGACCCAGAGCGGATAGCCCTCCTCTTGCCCATGAAATCAACTCGGAAGAGGAGATGGAGGTGGCTACCCTGGCACCAGATCACGATTATTGTATTACTCCTACAACAGTAATGGTCGCAGATCAGCTCGCTGAGGAAACGATACACTGCGCCAGAAAGTAAAGGAGCTCAAACTACAAATTCAGGCTCTCCAGCTACGGAGTTGTTTTGGACTGAAGCGCTTTGCAGGATCGGACAAGGACATCCGATTTTATACCAGGTAAGTCATAATTAAGGTGTTTTGAATTGCAGGAAGCTGATGTCTTGAACCATATTAACAGCCATGGACAAAAAAAACAATTCACGCAAGTCATGTACTTTAGTGAAAGTAAAGGGGGCTACTACACATGTAAAATGTTGCTCCACTAAAAGTACACCTTACAAGAGGAATAGTTTTTTCCTTCAAGTGTACATCAAATATCAAAAGTAAAAGTAATGACTGACATAAGGATATGATCAGGCCCAAACTTGTGCTATTTACAGCACTCAGATGTGTAGACAACCTTTTATTGTCTTTTCTTCATGTTAAACAAATGTAGTATAATAATAGTGGAAATAACATCATAATTTAAAGTCTAAATTTAAAATGCATGTTTTATGTATCCTTCTCACATTTGTAATATTTTGGTCAGTCAATAAGAATAATTTATGTAGTTTTAGATTTTTTTTGACTGAATTAAGTTTCATGTCTATTCTTGGTTCGCTTAACTAGTCGAGGATGATATAGGTTATAGAAAGTAATAAGTAATTAAATAATTTTTGGAGAGTAATTTGTACAGTAATCTAATTATTGAAGATGTAATTACTATCTAGTAATTCATAATTTACCTAACTTACCCAAACCATTCTAACAACAATGTTATTTTTGTGTATTTTGTTTAAAAGATTCCATTCTTATGACCACCTGATGGCATTCTGGAGGCTCATCGAACCAGCAACATCAAGGATGATCCGTGTGACAAGTGTGGCAAGAGAAGCATCGGCCTCTGTGGCAGAGGACTGTGTGTATCTGTATGACACCTGAAGAAATCACAGCCAACCTACCTCCTGAGTTCAAGGAATATGCAGACACTCAGGTCATTGTTGACTGCACAGAACTGCGGTGCCAAACTCCATTCTCACTTGTGCTACAGAGTGAGGTGTACTCGCACTACAAATCACACTGTACCTTCAAGGCCATGATTGGCATGGCACCACATGGTCCTCTGACATTTGTTTCTGCACTCTATGGGGGCTCTATCAGTGACCGTGAGCTCTTCAGATTGTCTGGCATCATACCTCTCCTGTCCCCTGACATGGCTATGATGGTGGACAAGGGCTTTAGGGTGGACAACCTTGTGCCAGGAAAACTTCACAGGCCTGCCTTCCGCTCCAACAAGGACCAAATGGCAGCACAGGACGTCCTGGAGACCCAGTCGATTGCGCGGCTGAGAGTTCATGTTGAAAGGCTAATCAGACGGAGGGGTGTCCAAACTTTTTTTAAAGGGGGCCGGATTCGATATTGTGGACATACCCGGGGGCCGGTCCCTTTTCTAGTCTATTATATATATATATATATATATATATATATATATATATATATATATATATATATATATATATATATATATATATATATATATATATATATATATATATATATATATATATATATATATATATATATGACATGTTTTGTTTCTTGGAAACATGACAGATTTGACAAAAGCTTGAGCTGACAGTAGATTCGCTTGAGATAGGGCACAGGAAATGTATAGATATTTAACAATATCTGTAAAACTTTCATCAACCAAAAAGTTTTAATGGGTGAAATTTTAATATTATTACAGAGTTAGAACTCTATTCTTATTTAAATTTAATAATTGCTCTATTTAGATCACCACAGGTAAAACCACACTACAAAACATGCTTTTGTGACTTGGCATTTCTGTCTTTTTTCCCGTCTAAATATATAAAAATTCTTATATCAAGATGCTTTTACTAAGGAAAATTACATATTTTTTCCTGGGGGAAAAAATCTAAATGAATTGAGTTTTTGCTTGAAACAAACTAAATTATCTGCCAATGGATTAGAAAAATAATCTTCCAAAATCTTCCTTAAAGATTCCAAACAGAAACATTATTTTTCTTACCCCATTGGCAGATATATTTGCTTGTTTTAAACAAAAACTCACTCAGAAAACAAGAAAAAATATCTAATGTCATTTAACTTATCTCGTAACATCATGATTTAAGAATTTTTTGATATATTTAGACTAGAAACAAGACAAAAAATACTAAATGACAGCATTTTTTGCAGTGCACACAAGGCAAAAAGTAATACATACATATATTATATAATAATATAATATATACATACATACATACACACACACACATATATATATATATATATATATATATATATATATATATATATATATATATATATATATATATATATATATATATATATATATATATATATATATATATATATATATATATATATATATATACACACATCTAGAATGGTATTTAGTCTACATATAAATTCAAATGCACAAAACTGCAAGTTTATGACAAAAAATAGTCTGCAATTTGGCCTTTATTACTCATTGAATACATGTCTACATTACAAATGGAATAAAATTAGATATTAACCTACATTTCTGACAAATTACCATGGTTACAGCAGGTAGTGTTACTACAGTAAATCCATGATAAATTCGAAATGCGAATTGTTGTTTGAAAAGTATTTTGAATCGGCTCAGCTGATTTGCACGTTTGTGTTGTTGATTAAGTCAGCGCTGTTTAACTGGAAATTAAATCAAATCACCGAGAGATTCACAGCTCGTACCGGAGACCTCAGTGCCGAACTCGAACACTTCTCACGGGCTTCGGAAGGCTGTTTAGTGGTAGCGTGATCGAGACACTCAGCAGGTAAACACATTTTTTCAGAGTCAGAGCTTGCGCGAGTTGCGCAGAGCACAAGTACCGCTGTTTCGTTCCGCTTTGGGCGCTGTTTCTCTGGCCTAAAGTCTAGTACTGCCACCTTGCGGTGACATCGTGGAACTGCATGATTTGTAAATGATCCGTGGCGGGCCACATATAATACATTTTAATAGACGCGCTGCGGGCCGTTTGAAATTCATCCCCGGGCCGCATTTGGCCCGCGGGCCGGACTTTGGACACCCCTGGGTTAAGGAGAACAAACTTTTTGACACTGTAATCCCTTTGTCTATTTCAGGGAGCATTAGCCAACTTTTCACTGTATCTTGTATCTTGTGCAACTACCAAAATGGACCTCTGGTCAAAGACTGGAGAGAACACAAGAGCCAGGTAGAAATCTGACTGTTTGCTTCATGGCTGGCTGCTCCTCTTCCTCATTTTCCTTTTTTTTTTAAATTTATTTATTTCTTTTTTTACAAACAACATACTGATTCACACCACAATTTAGTTTTTGCTTACATTTACTGCCTTTTTTTAACTAATAAATTATTTATTTGAAATCTATATTAACTTGGTCTCCTTTTTGTTGTTTAATTTCCCCTCCTGCCTGACTCATTGAATATTAGTTTAACATCTAGCAATACATTGGTATGGGTTCACCTTTGCTGTGTACACTTTAAGTCCAGTGGTCAATCCTAAGTGTTACAACTCGGTTTAGCACATTTTCTTATTAGTAACTTGACAAATTTAAATTAACTTAAAATAACCCACTTGAAGGCTTCACATTATAATTAAATATCAACAAGAACACGACAGTTCTTAGAAGTTTTTGTTTACTGATAATTCATTTTATTACAGCAAATATTTGTGTAGGTATGTGTAGAAAAAAAAGAAGTCTGCTTTCTCTCTTATTTTCTGCATCACACTACTGTCCCGGTATATTCTTTGAATCAGGGTGTCTTCCTCCGCAAACACCACAAAATCGCACCACTCCATCCCTGTTAGGAGCAGCTGACCCTGCACCTGCCAGTAGTAGCCATGACCCTGCTTCAATTCCAGGTTGCCGTCTTTCATTTTCAGATGTGGATAATCCACATAGCTCTTAACATTTGGACATTTTATTTCCACAAGGCCGAATTCAGTACTTTCTGTTGGGTCAAAGACAACCCCATCTGGGGACGTACCTAGCCATGGAGTGTCGGGGTGTATAATGAAGCCACAAGGGTAGTAGTTCACCCTCTTGAGCTTGCAGTACTCTTCGATGGCATCAGCTTCCATTTCGAGACCCCTTTTCATTGCTGCTGTCTGACGGACCCCTTTGAGCAGCTGGTCTGCCATCTTATCTAAGGTGCATGGTTTAGCATGGCATATTTCCCCAAAATGTGAGGAAGTGAGTCTGGGTTTTCTCAGTCTATGCCAGTCCGCTGATGAACTTTGACTCTTAGTTGCATCCTCTATTTTATTAGCCATCTCCCAGGTAACCTCAAGTGACTTGAAGTGCAGTTGTTGATGCTCAGTGAAAACAAACATACAGCATGATGTCTCCAGTCTGCAGCCAGCCAATGGCAAATCTGGGCATGGTGGAGCATCATGGTGAGCAACAGGGCGACTTCTTGCCTTGGGTTGTTGGTATGACAGGGGGCTGCCTGCTTGTACCAAACCGAGTGCAGAGTCCACTAGTGGCACCTCACAGGTGATACCCAATGTACAAATGGTTGGTGCAGAAACAGGGGTGAACTCTTTGTAGATCTCTGACACTCTGAGAACAGACAGATCCAGCAACTCTCCACTGATGGCTTTGTACAGTGTGGACCTATTTGAAACAAATTGAGAAACATGAATTAAAGGGGTGGTAAAACACATTCTTTTGAAGACTTGACTGTGTTTGTGGGGTGCACTGTAACATGTGTTCATGCTTCGTTTAAAAAAAAATTGCCTTATTTTTCATATATTTGACCTTTATTCTACACTGCTCTGTCCCTCCTTGTAAAACGGTCTGATGCTTTCCGGGTTGTATGAAGCCAGTCCCTCAAAAATACGCAGTGGGCTCTGATTGGTTAGCTGGCCCAGTGTGTTGTGATTCGCTAACCGCCTAGTGTACGTTTGTCGGAAACGTCACGCCCCTTACCGGAGGCTGTGCTTTGGTCAGTGAAACAACAGCATCAATAAAACCATATGAGCCCCAATCAGACCCAGAACATTTGAGTGAAGATGATCGAGCAGAAGCTGTTCAGTCCTCAAGAGTAAAGACTGCGGATCTATAGTGATCGCTACTGAATGGCACTTTAACTTTTGTATTTTTAGAACGATTATAGCCAAATATCTGTCGCAAGAACTAACCCAAAACGAACACTAAGCACTGGCTTTAACTAGTAAGTTAGCCAAATCACACACAGAACCATGTTTAGCATGCCTGTAGATAAACAATACATAAAAGCTCTAATCAAAGAATCATTTACACTAATGTCAGGTTCGCTGT
This sequence comes from Gobio gobio, assembly GCF_949357685.1. NCBI lineage: Eukaryota > Metazoa > Chordata > Actinopteri > Cypriniformes > Gobionidae > Gobio > Gobio gobio. The sequence continues at coordinate 54,983,091 of NC_137101.1, read as the reverse complement.
TGAGATTTTAACGTTAGTGTTTGTAACGTTAGGTGTTCGTCGGATAACGTTAAGTATGAATGAGCATTTAACAGACTGGTTTGCAGAACAGCGTTGTCATCTGTTTACTTCCTTGCTACAACCTATTACAGGAAAACACATCGATGAAAAATAAATCAGACTTACAGGTTGTGGCCCGTAAACAGCTTCTGTTTGTAAATCCAGCTTTCAGGACAAGCCGTTGTGCATATCCTGTATTGAACTCGCGAAGTTTGTGGAAGTTTGTGTTTTCCTCCATGAAATGTGCAGCGCGCGCGTCGTGCATCCACGCACCGGCAGTGTTTTTTCACGCAGCTGACGTTGTGCAAATCTGGCATTGAAATCGCGAAGACGGTGGATGTTTTCCTCTGTTGTGCTGCAGGAGCCCTGCGCGCCTGATTCCCTGCTGACTCAAACACACGTGCATATAACATGCTGTATGTTAAACACTCTGCAACGCACCCCCGTCCCAAGGAAGGCTGAACAGAGCAAGTACCCCAGACCTGCAATCCGGATGAAAATAACAGCGTTTCCTCGTTATCGCGGCAACAACACTCCAGCCTTACTATACCACAACAGCGCCGCGATACAAAATGGCCTCACCCCCCCTTAGTTAATATTCTTGGAGGAGGGGTTTATGTAAATATTGGGCCTGGTGATGTCAGCAAGCCCTGGAGGAATGTGTGTAGTCGCCTACTGGCCGTTTGCTGTAGTTCTTAGAAACTGATTTCTTTAAAAGCAAATATCTCCCTTTGCTTTAAACTTTGAACGTTGTAACTTTGCAGATGTTGTTTATGCTCAAGCAGCAACATTACACGCTAGCTAAAGTTAGAATAGTGAAATCGTGGTTTACCACCCCTTTTATATTAGATATTTTAAAGAATGTCGGTAACTAGACAGTTGACATTAGCCATTACTACTACAGCCTATATGTTAAAATATAATTCCATTAAAGTTGAAATGTTGTAATGTTGTTCTGACCAATAAGTTTTTGATCTAAAAAAAGAAAGATGCACAAAGAAAATGACTCTAACATGACCATATTAATTGATTCTAAATTATTTAGTTTGCTACAAACAATGTGCAATCTGTAAAACAAAAACCTCAAAATTAAAGTTGAAATGGTACACTGTTGAAAAGTTTTTGACCTTGAGAAAAAGCTTTAAGTATATACCAACAATTTTGTATGTTTATTATTTAATTTTATGTTGGTACTTTTTTGTGACGTATACCTGTTTTGGCCTGACATCCATTGAAATGGACAAAATTTTTTTACAATTAAAGCCAAACATTTTTATCATTTATAGAAGCCACATGAGCTGGGAAAATGTACTTTTATATTTTTCAGAAACTTTAAACATAATTCTGGTCTGAAGGGGTTAAATAATAGATACTAAATACAAGCCAAGTTCTCACCTTACTCCCTCGGCCATGGTCCTCTGCTTTGGTTTTGCAGACATCACAGCCATCTTCTCGACAGGGCCTGGTTTAACACCCTGCGTATATAGGCAATAAGCAGTGATGTGTGGGTGTGTGTGTGTGTGTGTGTGTGTGTGTGTGTGTGTGTGTGTGTGTGTGGGTGTGTGTAGATGTAGTATTGAAATTATTGTTACATTATTCCAAGACCTTCCAGGGTTCTTGGCTTGTGCCACTGTTGTTCACTCTCCGTACAGCTCAGCACTGGTGGAACAACTGGAATGTCTAGCTGAGAATAATGTGCAGACTGGAAAAGTAGAGCCACACAATGGTTACAGAGCACTGGTCCAGCTACACATGTACAGCTGTGATGAGCCAGCTCAACAGGGATTGAGTCCTTCAGCCCCACCTGTAACAAGATGTTTAAAAAAAAAAAAAAAAAAAAAAAATATATATATATATATATATATATATATATATATATATATATATATATATATATATATATATATATATATATATATATATGTATATATATATATATAAATAAAGTAGTATAACTGATGTAATAAATGTATATGGACTACTCAAGTAAGCTACTATTTATGTTTGTACACTTTTAGTTAAAATAGCTAGTAAAAAAAACGTTAACTTTTTTTCTTGTAAGCACTGTTAGTAATTTATTTATTTTAATGTGGTCAGTGGAGCAGTCTATTTGATTTGCAGGTACACTCAGAATCCCCACTTAAAAAGTACCAAGATTGCAGTATACCTACTTAGACTTAGCAGGTTTACATAAATTTATATACCTATCTTATGCGTTTCACCTTTCACCTGGGATGTTCAGCATACCTGGAAAAACAAACTATACTACACCACTGATTGCTGTTAGTGAAAACATTGTAGTAACGTTGCACTAAACGTATACTGGTCGTTTTTACCGTGAATGAGGGACATGGTCAACCAAATGAACATGCACTGCATGAAAAGTGGGATTTTCGACCCCGTAAACGCCTGTAGACTCCCGGAAATCTCCCTAATTTTCGGCAGTTTTCGACAATTTAGAGGCAGCGAACGTCGCGTTCGTCTTTGCCACAAATTGTCGTAAACGAACCATGACGTAGGTGGAGAGCCCCCGCTGAGAGACCGCGCGGAGGTGCGACGCCTCTATTTAGCATATGAATAGCAGCGAAACCACAGAGTCAACGGCCAGACTTGAATTTACTCACTCACTATTGGCTGAAGCCACTACATTTAAACAAGAAAAATCCCTTGTGATTGGTTGGCAGATCACTGCAAACCAATCATTATTGGTCCCCCTGGCTCATTATAAATGTAAACCCCTATAATAATAATAAATATATAATTTATGTTGTAATAATTTATGTTTTTAGTAATGTTATTGTGCTATGAACTACTCTATTCATACCATCAAGGAATATATGGGAAAATTTGCCCGGACCGTGCCGTTTATTCAAAGAAAGAGCTTATAAACACACAGCTGTTTATTCAAAGAAAGAGCTTTATTGTCAAACACACAACTATGTACAGTGCAGCATCCATCCAGACACCCCGTCAACAATGCCTCCCTCATCAGATATGAGTTCAATGGTCGCGCACTTCCAGTCCATCTCATCCTCACCCAGCACACTTTGTCTCGCTTCCAGCAACTGTAATACAATCCATAAAGACAATAAGTAACCTGAAAAATACTCACATTGACAAAAAACGGATCTAATATAATAAATCTTACCCTTTTTCTTCTTGATCGACTCCGAGCTAAACTTCGCAGTTTCCGCCTGCTATGTAAGTTCAGGTTGTTTGTATCTGAAGCTCCGGCGTGACGATTCATAATACGTCTTACAGGCAGCTGGAAAACAATTACATGAGACTGGTATTAATAAAAACAGTCACGGTAAAATTAAACAAGGAATGAGAAACACATTAGAAGTTACTTACACACAATTTCGTCATGATCAGCGGTTAAATCTGGACTCGCGGAAATCGCTCCAAGCAGATAAGAGCTCACGGCTTCGTTATGAGGCGAGGATAGTCTGTGTAAACAAAATGTGCAGTTTTAAGCTCGGATCTATTAACGCATCCATTTCCTTATACAGCTGAATAAAAGCATATTCTTTAAATCGTAACGTTACATTACCCATGCTGTGGTTCATAGCGCCTGCAGTTTGCCTCAGAGTTGTGAAGACGAAGACAGCCTCCTGAAAATTAGTCCAAAAAGTTGGCCGCGTCCATGCAGAGATTGAGTTGAAGGCGGCGTCCTGTCATTGTTGATCACGAAAAAGGAAAGTAGGGCTCTACTATGGAACGCGCCCGGGGCCAAATCTCTTTATACGAAACGCATGACTATGACCGTGTCAACACGCACTGTTTGTCCGCGTCAAGCAGCAATTTTTTACGTGTTTCTTTTGTATGTGTAGACACGCACATTCTGGTCGTGTAACAGGCATACACACACAGTCGACGCACAGCTTTAACATGTTAAGAAGACACATTTGAACGTGTTTCTTAACGCGCACATTCTGTACATGTCGAAGTGTAATATATATATTTTTTAAAGCAGAATTACCTTTAGATGTAGCCTAGGCTACATACATATTAATATAAGATATTAATTAATTGCTTAACTGACTACTGTGCTAGAGTAAAGTAGCCTAATGTTACAATTTATATTAAGTAAATGCTTAAAGCTACACTGTGTGATATTTTCCCCCATCTAGTGGTGAACTTGTATATGACCATCCAGTGAATTTTAGTTTCTGTTCTGTTCAATTCCGATTTCGTTTTAACTCCTATGGTGGCCGATTTAGTCCAAGATTAATATGGCTTCCAGTTCGACCTCGTCCACATTCGACACGGTGCCTGTGGGATATTCTGTGCGCAGTGGGATGGTTGGAACTAAACTGGCCTAATTATTCGGCTAGAAAGAACTGCAGCTAATCCAGAGTGAACTTTGATGATAGTAATGTTTATTCAGTCATCCAATTGCAAGACATAAACAGGTTTGCATGGATATGTACATAAATGTGGTTTCTGTGAGAGAACAAATTAGGATGGTAAATATACATGATAATGACATGACAGAATATACACAGTTAAGAACTGTATAACTATACTTATAAGTTACATTTGTATAATGTAACCGTAAACCAGAGCTTATTGTACCATATATAGGCGCTAAATGCAGCTGCATTAAAAGGAGCGGAGCTTCCTGCTGCTGCTAACAAGCGGTGTCCGGTTACAAAAGTGTGTGCGCAGGTTTAGCTCTGTATAACAAGTGTTAATATGCCGATCAGACCTGATACATATTTCCATCAACATACATTACAAGCAAATATTTTCTATAAACGAATAAACATTGTTATAACTGAATGACTATTCAAATAGGTGAGCATTACGCTATTGTATGTTGACACAAAAATACTTCTGAGGTGACATCAACTGAATTACATGATGATACACTCTGAAACACATCTACAATGACAATAACTATTATTACTTACGGAGTTATTAACGCACAGAAATACCACACAAGGAAAAACAGACTTTTGAGGAATAAACAAGCCAGGAAAACTCCGTATAACTCTGTTACTGGAGCTGCTGAGATGAAAACTCTCTGCGCATGCACCAGACAAGTCTGAACAAGTTGACGCGCACAGTGTTAAAACCGGTTAAAACGCGAAAGGCGAAGCTTGAATTTACGGGTATGTCCCTCTTTGGCTAATGTACTTTCAAGATGGAGGGGCAACATGGCGACCACCGTTAGATCCCATTACCTTATGTATTTTCAATGGCATATTATAAACTTACGAGAATACTTTATTACTTGAAAGAAGTAAATATACATTAATGAGCACATATATTTTTGAAAGAACTAAGTGTTTTTAGCTAAGAATAGACTAAAAAAGTTACACAGTGTAGCTTTAATATTATACAATTATTATAATTTATCTATATGGGTTATTGTTTGTTTTTTAAAGTTAGGCTATATATAATTTCTAAAGGTATATTATACTGTTCTGTCTCTGTTTTGTTTCCAGGAAAATCTGATGAGTGCTATAATAAAATGACTTCATTATATTTAAAATATGTTTGATATTCATTTTATTTATATTATTAATATTTTATTTACCCATAAACGTGTCTTTAGGAAGCCATAAGTTATAGAGACAAGAATGACTTTTGCCATTTAAATGCCACATTCATTTACTGAGGACCCATACAGCCAATGATCATGTGTGAAAACACTTATACATAAATTGATCACTTAGAAATCAAAACTAAGGTTTGAGAAAGAAAGAATATGCATACAACAAAATATATTGTTTCATAGCAGCTTCAGTAACAAGTTCAAAATAAATTCTGCTGTAAACCGGCTCTAACAAGCCAATATAGTGTCAATATTCAGCTCAAGTGACTTCAGTGTTGATTCAGTTCAGCTGATTTCAGTTCAACTGTAAATTCCTCAGTTGTGCATATTTGTGTGTAGTTAGATATATGCAAAAACAACATTTTTGGAAGAGTTAAAATAGTTTTGCACAAAGTGTTGCTTTTGCAAGCGATGTCTGATGTTTTGCATGTTGTGTGTTTTGTGTGTAGAGTTACAAGAAATGGAGCCATATTTTCAGAAATTGTGTGTAAGCAATTAGATAAAACTGTAAATGAATCCAGTTTATTTTAGTTCAGGACTCATAGTCCAGGTGTTAGTAATCTGTGCTTAATCTTTGTTCCAGGCAACAATTTTTTAACTCACGATTTACTAGATTAAGGCCTACTCTTGGCATAATTTAAACCAGGAAACCATCTCTTGAAAATCTGCATTGATAATTCATAAAATGTGGTGTGAGCTCAATTTAAATGACAATTACAGAAAAACACAATCTGACTTAACTATAAACACACAAACTTGTACTTTTCACATTTATGATTAATAGCCATTTAGAAATCATTCACAGTGCAGGGTGGAAAAATGTATTTTGGTATGTAAACTGTATGCTTTATTTGATTTATTTGTGTGCTTTGATTCATTGTCTTGTTGCATCACATAACCTCTCTAAAGGTTGAAGACATGAACTGCTGTCCTGTATTTTTTTATTTTTTTTTACATAACATTGGTTATTGCTAATGACATACAGAGTAATTAATCTACACTGTGAGCCCGGACAAGTTGAATCTACTTAAAAAATTGGAGCAAACTGGTTGCCCTAAAAATTTAGTAATGTGAACTAAAACGAGTACATTTAACTTAAATTTAAGTTAAAATTTTAACTTAAACTTTAAACTTGTTTTAGTTAAAAAAAATTCAGAACCTAGATAAAACTCCCCCTGCTGCTACTCTGATTTGCATTTGTGTAGCTCACAGCATGTTCATTTACATGATAAAGCCTCCCCTAGAATTAAGGGGAGGGGGGGTCATGGGGGGACAAGGCCCACGTCAATTTCCGACAATTTACGGCAGTTTTCAGTGTTGCCTGCAAATTGCCGTGCACAGTCGTAAACCTGAAGTTCCACGGCAATCTCTGCAGTGCCACGGCAATCTCTGCAGTGCCACATACTGACGAAAATCCCACTTTTCATGCAGTGTATGGTATCGGACACCACTACAAATGGATGTTCACTCAAATAGTGCCCTATCCGAGGGTATAGGGGGCGATTTGGAACACAGCCTAGTAATCCTGAAGAGCTTAATTAGCTGTTTCAGGTGTGTTTGATTAGGGTTGGAGCTAAACTCTGCAGGACAGTGGGCCTCGAGGACCAGGGTTGAGAATGCCTGGTTTAGAGTATGAGAGTAAAAAAAACGTCTCGGTTACGTATGTAACCCTCGTTCCCTGAGGAGGGAACGGAGACGTACGTTAGTGACTAACGAATGGGGGTTTCACTTAGAAGCCAATCATCTTCATCGTATTCAACAGCGCCCAATGGCAGTGCCAATGCCATGGGCATGCGGAATTTGCATGCGTAACTCCGCCCCACCTCGTGGGTATATAAGGAAGTACGCTGCCAACATCGCATTATGTTACTGCTGCAGGAGCCAAGACTGAACTCCCGCGTTCCAGGCAGCACAGCTGACGTGGCTAAGGAAACGTACGTCTCCGTTCCCTCCTCAGGGAACGAGGGTTACATACGTAACCGAGACGTTCCCTTTCGTTCAGTCACTACGACGTACGTTAGTGACTAACGAATGGGGGATCCTATTCAACAACGCCACTCAGCTGTCGTCCAGTGCCCTGCGTAAGTGTGAGATCCCGCCAGTTAAGGCCCTAGGACTCCCACTTATCACAGGATTACCAAGGTACACTGGGAAGCATATCCCAGTGAGGGAATGCCAAGATGCCTACCGTAGGGAGGACTTAGAGAATACACATATGACCCGCTGAGGGTTGCATATGGAAGATCTCTAGGGTACCAGCCGAAGGTGGATTTTTAACCCTAGGGGTGGCAGGGACTTGCCAAGGGAAAGACACCTGCTCACTGAGGAGGCTTACGGTGGGAATACTCGTGTGGGGGTCGCCGGAGGGGAACCATGCACACGGAGCACCTGGCCGGACATGAGGGTCTGGGCTCGAAAGGGCAGACTGAACTGATGTCGGCGTAAGCAGTGCTGGAGGAGCTCAGGGCTCTCGGGGAGCTCACCTGAGGAAAATATCGCACGTATCCAGTCCTTGGAGTGGAATGGCGAGCAAGCGAAGACACCTGAGCCTGGCCCATTACCGGCCACCCGTAGGGGCGAGTACATAGTCGGACACTGGCTCCACTCGGAGATTGTAGAATCTGGCGAATGTGTTGGGTGTCGCCCAGCCTGCAGCTCTGCAGATGTCTGTTAGCGAGGCGCCATGCGCTAGAGCCCAAGAGGAGGCCACACTCCGGGTGGAGTGTGCCCTCACACCAAGGGGACATGGTCGGCCTTGCTGCTGGTAAGCCAAAACAATGGTGTCCACTATCCAGTGAGACAACCTCTGCTTTGAGAGAGCGCTTCCCTTCCGCTCTCCACCATAACAGACAAAGAGCTGGTCTGAGGTCCTGAAACACTGCGTCATGTCTACGTAGGCGCGGAGAGCGCGTACTGGACAGAGCAATGCCAAGGCTGGGTCTGCCTCCTCCAAAGGCAGCGCTTGCAGGTTCACCACCTGGTCTCGGAACGGAGTGGTGGGAACCTTGGGCACATATCCGGGCCGGGGTCTCAGGATCACGTGAGAGTTAGCCGGCCCGAACTCAAGGCACGCTTCGTCAACCGAAAATGCTTGCAGGTCCCCGACCCTCTTAAGCGAGGCCAATGCGGTCAGCAGAGCCGTCTTCATAGACAAGAACTTAATCTCGGCCGACCGCAAAGGCTCAAAGGGAGGCCTCTGCAGAGCACTTAAGACTACTGAGAGGTCCCAAGAGGGAACGAGAGGAGAGCGAGGAGGATTCAGTCTCCTCGCCCCCCTCAGGAACCTGATGATCAGGTCGTGCTGACTTACCTTTTTGTCTCCCAGGAGATCGTGGTAGGCAGATATTGCGGCCACGTACACTTTAAGGGTGGAGGGAGACAGCCTTCGCTCCACCCCCTCCTGGAGAAACGATAGCACGGACCCGATCGGGCATTTCCAGGGGTCTTCTTGGCGGGAAGAGCACCATGTGACGAAGAGGTTCCACTTCAACGCGTAGAGACGTCGTGTAGACTCAGCTCTAGCGGAAGTGATGGTAGCGACCACCGCAGGTGGAAGGCTACTCAAACCTACCGTGTCCCGTCCAGAAGCCACACGTGGAGCTTCCAGAACGCTGGACGCGGGTGCCAAAAGGTGCCCCGTCTCTGAGTAAGGAGGTCCGGTCTCAGAGGAATAGGCCAGGGAGGGGCTGTCGCAAGGAGTAAGAGTTCTGGGAACCAGGTCTGGCCGTGCCAAAGCGGGGCGACCAAGACGACCTGCTCCTTGTCCTCCCTGATCTTGCACAGTACCCGTGCAAGAAGGCTCACTGGGGGAAACGCATACTTGCGTAGCCCTGACGGCCAGCTGTGCGCCAGTGCATCCGTGCCGAGGGTGCCCTCGGTCAGGGAATAATACAGGGAGCAATGGGAAGAGTCCTGGGAGGCAAACAGATCTACCTGTGCGTCGCCGAACCGTTCCCATATCAGCTGGATCGTCTGGGGGTGGAGTCTCCACTCTCCGGGGAGAGGCTGAAACCGTGAGAGCTCGTCGGCTGCACAGTTCAGGTCTCCAGGGATGTGGACAGCACGAAGGGACCTCAGGCGCTTCTGACTCCACAAAACGAGATGGCGGGCGAGTTGAGACATACGGTGGGAGCGTAGACCGCCCTGGTGGTTGATGTACGCTACTACGGCCGTGTTGTCTGTCCTGACTAGCACATGTTGACCCTTCAGCAACGCTCGGAAGCGGTGCAGGGCGAACCGTACAGCCAGTAACTCGAGGCAATTGACATGCAGAAGGCGCTGGGGTCCTGTCCAGGAGCCCGCGGCTGCTTGTCCATTGCACATGGCACCCCAGCCCGTGGATGATGCATCTGTTGTCACAACAACATGCCGGGAAGCTCGTTCTAAGGACACTCCGGTCCGTAGAAACTTGAGGTTCGACCACGGGGTGAGTGTCTGTAAGCAGGCCCGGGTCACTGGGACCCGGAGCGTGCCAGACCGCCATGCCCATCTCGGGACTCGATCGCGTAGCCAGTGCTGAAACGGTCTCATATGAAGCAATCCGAGCGGCGTTACCGCGGCTGCAGATGCCATATGCCCCAGGAGCCTCTGAAACCATTTCAGTGGAACCGCACTCTTGCCCTCGAGTTGTCGAAGGGAAGTCAGCAGAGACTGCGCGCGCTCGCTCGAAAGCTGCGCGCACATGGCGACCGAGTCGATATCCATACCGAGAAAAGAGATCCTCTGCGCGGGGCAAAGTTTGCTCTTCTCCCAGTTGACCCGAAGGCCCAGACGGGCTAGGTGATGGAGCACCAGATCTCTGTGTCCGCAAACCTGCTCTCGAGAGGGACCCAGTATGAGCCAGTCGTCGAGGTAGTTCAGGATGCGGACCCCGTGCTGCCGAAGGGGCGCAAGGGCTGCCTCGGCAATCTTCGTAAAGACGCGAGGGGACAGAGATAGCCCGAATGGTAGAACTGCGTACTGATATGCCCGCCCCTCGAAAGCAAACCGTAGGAACGGTCTGTGTCGAGGCAAAATGGAGACATGGAAGTAGGCGTCCTTCAGGTCGATCGCTGCAAACCAATCGTGTGGACGAACGCATTCGAAAAGGCGTTTCGCTGTCAACATCTTGAACGGAAACCGGTGAAGGTAACGGTTCAAGACGCACAGGTCCAGGATTGGCCGTAGCCCACCGGTCTTTTTGGGTACAATGAAGTACGGGCTGTAAAACCCGTAATTCATCTCGGCTGGAGGGACAGGTTCGATCGCACCCTTCGGCAGTAGGGTGGCAATCTCCGCTCGCATGACGGGGGCGTTGGCCCCGATCATAGTGGAACAGACTCCCCGGAAGCAGGGAGGAACCTGCGCGAACTGAATCGCGTAGCCGCGCCTGACGGTCCGCTCGACCCAGCGGGACAGCCCTGGAAGCTGAAGCCAGACATCCAGAAACTGCACCAGCGGGGTCATACGGTGTACAGACGTACCCGGTGTGGGCTTGCAGCGATGCAGCGTCACCGGCCCGGACATGGGAGGCTGTGGGGCGTCCCGGTGCGGGGGCACGGTTGACAGCTGCGTCCTGACAGAGGAGACCAGGGAAGGACGCGCGTTCCACTGGGGTCTGCTCTGCCAGGAGGCTGGCGACAGAGTGGGATGCGAGTGGCGGGACCCGTGGGTGGCGCGCACCGTCATCACCGGACTCTGGGGGCTCAGGGATGGGAGTGTTAATTCTTTCTTTGACCAACATAGGGTGCTGCTGACCCGGGGGCCAGCAGCTGAACAAAGGATTCTCCCCCGGCCCTCCACCGGGGGAAGGAGTGGTCCTGCTACCATCTCCTTGAAAGAATTTCCCATCCCTGAGCCGTCCGTCTCAGGAGCGCCGCTTGGCCTGGCGTTTAGCGGGGCGCGGGGCGGCCTGAGGGGACTTGGACGCCTTCCTACGGCTTCCTCCGCGACCCGGCCCGGGTGAAGGCTGCTGCTTGGACCGGGTGGGAGGGGCGGGAGCCTTAGGAGGGCGTCCTCGGCGTGGAGCAGACTGAGTTGACTGTGCCGGCGGCTGGGTGGAGGCAGCAGCTGGCCGCCGGGGCAGTACGTGCTTGATAGCCTCAGTCTGCTTCTGGGCGATTGAGAACTGTTGGGCAAAGTCCTCAACCGCCCCGCCGAAGAGGCCGGCCTGGGATATGGGGGCATCGAGGAACCGGGTTCGCTCGGTGTCCCGCATATCGGCCAGGTTCAGCCACAGGTGACGCTCCTGGACCACATTTGTGGACATCACTTGACCCAGGGAGCGTGCGGTCACCTTCGTCGCCCGGAGAGCGAGGTCGGTGGCGGCACGCAGCTCATTTAAGAGCCCCGGATCAACTCCACCCTCGTGCATGTCCTTGAGGATCCTGGCCTGGTAGACCTGGAGGATCGCCATGGCATGCAGCGAAGCGGCAGCCTGCCCCGCGGCTCTGTGCGATTTCGACACCAAGGTTGATGTGAATCGACAGGCTTTGGAGGGGTGCTTAGGATCACCACGCCAGGTTGAAGCGCTCTGAGGACACAGTTGCATCGCAACAGAACGTTCAACTGGAGGGACCCCAGTGTACCCTTTAGCTGCCGCCCCATCGAGGACGGAGAAGGCGGAGGAAGTCAGTGAACGGTCACGGGAAGACAACGGGGACTTCCAGGACCGCGTGAGTTCCTCATGCAGCTCGGGAAAGAAAGGTATTGAGGGCAAGGACTGACGGGTGTCAGCGCGAGCCCCCAAAAACCAATCATCGAGCCTTGAGCGTTCGGGACAGGTACCCCTTTTCCACCAAAGCAGAGCCAGAGCTAGATCGGAGCCAGAGCCTAGTTTCTAATCGGTTCTTTGTGTTTCCACACCCAAAGCCCTAGCTCCGAGCCAGGAAAAGTGGTTCTTAAGTAGCACCAAAACATTGCTGGGCTAGAACAGGGCTAGAAGTAAGAACCGATTACGTCAGGCGCTGGGGGCGGGGTCAACAAGACCAACACACACTTGAGATCCGCCATTGTGAAATAGCAGCTAATGGAGCTAACAGCTACTGTTCGTTTGTAATCTCCGTCTATACAAATTACGGCGAACTACATGAATGCGTTGGATTCGCTGTGTTTGCGTTGTGTTTTGATGCCGATGTAGGATCGTAAAGCCATGTGAATCAATAGTAACGCAACGTTTGCATTGTTGATGGAAGGCTTGTTCGCAGCGGTGCTGTGCAGAGACCGATCGCCGTATGATAACGAGTCCAGCGAGAGCACATGACTCCTTATGCTTTTGATTCACTCATGCGTTTTTATATCATATGTGGATCGGTCTGGCAAGCGCTGATGCGTCTCGAACAAGCCTGGTGTGTGTGTGTGTGTGTGTGTTTCCCGGCAGGGTTGCTAGGTTTTCACAACAAACCCGCCCAATTGCTACTCAAAACAAGCCCAATCGCGTTCCAGGGGGGATTCCCCAGTAAAAATCACATTTGGGGGTAAAATATGTGTTTTTTGGCATGGTTGCCTACTAAAATTCGCAATATGGGGCTAAATATCACATAATTGGGGTCGCTTCATCCCGTGGACATGAAAAAACAGCCCGCGGCAAAACCACGGACTTGGCAACATTGCCGCTGCCTCGCTAGCTTTGCTGAGAGAGATGAGACGTATACAGTGACGTAAGACATGGCTCTGTTGTGGCTCTCAGCCCGTGGAAAAGCAAACGGTTCTTAGAAAGCTCCACAGTCGAACCAACTATGAACTGGGACTAGCTCTGGCTCTGAATTAGCTCTAGCACTGCCTTGGTGGAAAAGGGGTAAGGGTGGAGGGTTCCACTCGATCCCTAAACTCGCGGCTGCCCGAGACAACATGGCTGTCAGCTCTGGATCTGACTCGGGCAATGCTGGCACGCCCGAGGGCGGCAGCACAGCCGAGTCATCATCTCCAGAGGACTCGAGCCCACCTTGTGATGCGGTGATCGACATCGCATCCTCCTCCGGAGCGCCAAATGAGATGCGCGGGGGGGCCGGAGCCGGCCCCGCGATCTGCATCTGAACACTCGCGGGTTGCAATGTGCAAGACGGGGGTGTGGCCCGAGGCATGAGCGTCGGGGCTTTGTTCCACACCGTAACCGTCAAGTCACCCTGACCACCAGCCGAAGTACTGGGCCTCTGGGACTCAGTAGATCGGGGTGTGGTAGAGGGGACTCTCACTTCAGAACGAAGGTCATGGAGTCTTGACCGCAACATTGCGATGGTCATGTTCCCGCAGTGAGAACATGACTCATCCGCGAACGCTGTCTGAGCATGCTGAAAGCCCAAACATACCAGACAGTGTTCGTGCCCATCAGAGGAGGAAAGCAACCGACCACACCCAGAAGTACACGGACGAGACATCCTGAAAAGGACGCGTCACGTGTAAGCTCTTTTATGAGAGGAAAGCCTCGCAGAGAACGCCGAAGCGCCCAGGGACCACACACCAGCTGTCTAGCGGACCACTGCGCAGATCAGCAGGCAGGCAGTATGATGATCACTGGAACGCGCCGTAACACCAACGCCTCTGGAAAGCTGCTCGTCTCGAAAGCTGTCGATGACTCAGATCAGGCTTGTAGGAGTGAAGAGATCCTCTTGGCTCCAAAGCAGAAACATAATGCGATGTTGGCAGCGTACTTCCTTATATACCCACGAGGTGGGGCGGAGTTACGCATGCAAATTCCGCATGCCCATGGCATTGGCACTGCCATTGGGCGCTGTTGAATACGATGAAGATGATTGGCTTCTAAGCGAAACCCCCATTCGTTAGTCACTAACGTACGTCGTAGTGACTGAACGAAAGGGAACCATAGACATACGAATCCATATTAAACTCTGCGGCTCAATATGGGTTTAATATGGATTTGTATGTCTATGTTTATTTTAATCTCATAGCTCTCATACTCTAAAATGTGACCATTGACATGCATTATACGACTGACAGACTGCAACGGCTGGAGTTAAAAATCTTAATTTGTGTTCTTCTGAAGAAACAAACACACCTACATCTTGGATGCCCTGGGGGTAAGCAGATACACATGAAATTTTCATTGGGTGAACTATCCTTTTAAGCTGTTGTTTCCTCTTTCTAAATTGTGTGAATGTACAGCTGTACTGTACATTTGAAAACGTTTTATAACTAGTATAAAGTGTTACTGTAATGCAATGTTACTGTCAGTTGTTACTGTCAGCTCTATTGTGCGCAGAATTGCCTGCACGCTTTGCTAATGCAGTAACAAAAACACATGCTGCTTTCTTTTTTGAACATTAGTAGGCCTGTCTTTTCATTTCAATTAAATGTTCCACACCATAAAATTGATATGTAAAGGTTGACACCAATGAAGTGAAATACAGTGTGTAAGTCAAAATGACATTCATTGTGATCATATCAAGATACTGCTGCGCGACATCAACTATTTTTGTACATTACCAAGCAGAGAATAACATTTGTTTTCAGGTGCACTCAAATGACACAAATAATGTTAGTCTGTGTCATTTAGTTCATTATTTAGTTCATTATTTAGTTCATTTTATCAACTCCCGGAGTTTGATATAAATATCCACAGTTGAATAGACATCTCTTGATATATCCAGATTGTGTTCTGTAATGAGGTGAACACAGGTATCAAACACATCTTTGTCACATGGGTAGTCTTTGAAAACACATTCCTTCAGACACACTTCAACTTCTTCTGGGCCGACAGGGTGTAAGTAATCTCTTGCGCCATATAGCTGAGGTGCTGCATGCATAATGGCTGGGCGACCATTTGGAGATCGAGAATTATGTACTGGTCGTATTCTGTGATTGTTCCATGATGATGCCACTTGATTCAGTTCCTCCTGAAAAATGAAATTAATAAAAGGGTATTTATTGGGTTCATAATCTTTAGTCAGTAAGGATAGCTAACACCCTTATAAAAAAAATGTTTTCATAATGTAATTTACCAATTACTCTATTGTCAGCAGTGTTCTTCTGTTGAACATTGAGGGAGATGTTCTGAAGAATGTTGGTAATCAAACAGTTTGGGTCGCCTTTGACTTCCATAGTATTTTTTTTTTTCAATACTATTTGGAGGTCAAAGGGGACAAAACTGTTTGGTTACCAACATTCTTCAGAACATCTCCCTCAATGTTCAACAAAAGAAAGAAACTGATATATATAAGGTTTGTAACAACATAAAGGTGAGTATGATGACAAAATGTTCATTTTGGGTGAACTATCCCTTTAAATACAAATGAACAAAATAAAACTTGTGACTTGCCTGTATTAAGTGAAAACAAAATTGAATCAAACATTTGTCCAGGAAAGTGGCATCATAATGTCCATCCTCTTTTAGATTGTCGAACAGATTCATCCAAAATTGGATGCACTGACTTCTAAGTGTAAGCTACCATCTCTCAATCCGTTGGTTGCTTGTGCTTGGACCAGAACTGACGCTAGCAGAGTCGGGCTGCGTTCCATGATGCAGAAATTTCTGGGCAGCCCTCCGCCTCTATGACAGCTGTCATAAAGTACCCAGCAATAACCCGAGGATCACTTTGTTCTGTATGCTTCAAGCCACATTATTCTTCTTGAAAACCCGTCTATGCACCCACTTATACCAATTCCGTATGGCTTTAATTTATCGTATCCATCGATATGCCACACATAATTAGGTCCACGGCTGAAATACACTCTGCGGCGAAGTCGATTCCTAGACCTCAGGTCAACTCCCCCGCCAATCTAGCAACCGTAAAATCACCCGCACTGCCTCTGTCAGTGATAATTCCATTGAGCCAGCATTTCTGATGCACCCACCTGTAACCATGTAATTGCCCCGATGTTTGTATTTGTTGCTGAATGAAAGCTGCCACATCAGCTTCATCAGTTTTGTTCTTCCTCCTCCAAAGCTGGTGTTTGTTCAAAAGTCGCTCAAAAGTGCGATTGCTAATTTTGACTCCATGTACCTCGTTCAGCAGAGTTAGTATTTCACCATTTGTTAAGGCCTTTGCACACTGAGTCCGCATGCAAAATTTCCGCACATCAGAAAATAAATTCGACCTCACGTTATGTCAATCACGCTTGCACACTGCCTCCGAAACTTTCGTCCATCAAAAAAAAAATCTGAACAGGTTCGATTTTCTGCGTTTTTCGCATCCGTTTTTCCCGTCTACAGTGCTGATGCCCAACCTAAAACTGCTGGCAATGGCGGTGAATAAATCACCAGTGCTCAGATAGATACCTACAATTATATATACAAATATTATTGTATCAAAAATAGTACAAATATTATTATATCACAGCTATAATTATAACACACCAAGTCCCTGTAAACCGTGTGTGTGTGTGTGTGTGGAGAGAGAGAGAGAGTCTCGAGAGTAGGCCTACGTTACATCTTATTGAATCATATAAGATCATATTATATTTTATTGACACATTTTAATGGGTAAATTTTTTTTTTTACTGGACACATTTAACACACACGTATAAAGCTTTTATTTGTACACATAGCATTGAAACGATGGAGTGTGTTGTGGTTGCTTCATCTGACAGAGCTTCTTCCACAGGTTTCTGCCTGCTTTATTTTAAATAAGCACCAGATGGCGCTGTTCTTGACACTCTCGAAGCTTTGAATCTTTTCCTGAAAAAGTCAGGGTAAAGGCCCGGGTATCCTTCAGCCCTGTCTGCGCGTCTTTCAAATACTACACAACGGATGCGCGCGTTCGACACATGCGCAGTAAAAAAGTGTCTATGCTCTACCAGACCTCGGAGGGCAGCACTGAGTCCTGTCATCAACGGGACATTCGCTGGGCATGATCGGAGAAGAATTGTAGTGCATCCACCATTGCAACATAGTTTGGAAGAAACACTGAAGAATCAAAAATTCTCTCTTTTTTCCAAGCGTGTTGTTTTTAAACCGGTCTTTGCACACTCTTCTTCGACGGCTGAACACTGTGCTCAATACTGTGCGTATTGCCACCTAGTGGACTCTTCTGTACTGCTGGCGCATGCGCTGTTGCACGCGGACCGTCCATGCAGTCTGAAAATTTGGGCTGCGCAAAAAAAACACCCCGTCCGCGAGCCCTCCGAGTGACGAAAATTACGTCATGCGGGCGGTGCACGAACGCGGACAGCCGAAGTATACCCGGGCCTTAAAGCCTCACTGCTTCATGAGGCTTCATTTCCACATCCCTACCTCATAGTGTTACTAGACATATCATTTTTAATGCCATCCATCTATGGCAGGGGTGGCGAACTGCTCTATGGATATGGAAAAACTGTGACAGATATTTCACTCTGTTACAGTGTGTTTTCTATATTTTATATATACAAACAATATATTTTTTAAAAGTTATGTACTGTATCTTGATTTAGGGTAATTTAACATTTACTGTGGTGAAATACTATTATAGATTATTATAGTCTGTTACTGCTGGACAGTTTTTACTGTAGTTTTACACTATTTTTAACAGTGTGGGTGTCATGAGGGTGAGTAAATTATTTAATTTGTTGGTGAACTATGCAGATGCTGCATTTATTGTTTTAATTTTTATATGAACTCTCAATATGAACTGTAACATTAACTTACCAATTTGTTATTAAATGTATTTCTTCATTTATTTTCACCATATTTTTGTTAATATATTTTTTATTTGTAAATGCCCCTTTGCACACCAACAGTTTTTAATGTCTGCGTACTTTGGTGATTTTAGACTCATCCACGTGTGAATAGGACTTTTATTTTGATTTTGTGTATGACGTCATAAGGCTGCGCCGCGCTCCTGCATCTGCTGTAATTCTGCTGAAGAAAGGTTTGTGTTTAAAGTGTTTAAAGCGACGCATAATGAATGCTGTATTATTAAATGTAATTGCATTGCTTTATCTAACATGTATCAGCGTTGTGTGAGTAAAGTAAGAGAATAAACTCATGAGTAACAGAAGGAGCGGCTCATTTCAGTCTTTATCGTGAATCAGTTCAAACAAGTCTCTGGCGACTGACGAGAGAACCGGAGCTTTAGACTCTCCGAGTCAATTGAACCGATTGATTCACAACAAATGATTCAGTGATTCGAAGCGCTCTATTTCTATCTCGATTTCAACAAATCATTAAATAGCTTAACTAATATATTAAGGGTCTGTATACTTTGCATTCTTTCATTAATCTGTAATGTTAGTTCTGAATGTTTTTGTCTAATCAGTTAATTTAAATCCATTAACTATCGCTCTGACTGATGAATAGAGATATAATATTTTTTGGCAGAAATATAATTAATGACAAAACATTCATATGTCAATACAGAAATATGACACTTAAATATAGTTCAGAAATCTCAAAAGCTGACCATCATAATTCAACAACTGACCGACTAATAATATATTAAACTCAACCCACATGTGTGATGTGTTATTCCACATATAAATGGAGTGAGAAGAGAAGACATTTAAAAACCAAACACTGCGTCATGAGAACTTTGAAAATGAGATCATCACAGAGGTGTTTAGGTCATATCAAAACTGCATCTAAGAAAGAAATTGACACCAGTTGTTTAAATAAATGGTCAGGGAAAATATTCCACATACAGCATTTTTTGTTGTATTAATCCTAACATTTGTTTTTAGATCAACTTGATTTAATTAATGATGAATGCAGTGACCAATCGATTAGATCTCTTTTTGTTTAAATCTCTTCTCCTCCATCTAAATTAGTTTGGGTTCATATGTTTCCCTCATTTGAGTGGGAGGATTTTGGGGATTTCTCAGTTGGTATTGTGTAACAAACAAAACCAAAGAAGAGTCATTTAACATTGTTCACAGATTATATCCTGAGAAACACATTAGATATGAGATGTCTCATTTTATAAGAATTAAAATGAACTGCAATTTAGTCTTAAATTTGTCATTTTTACTTTATTCAAGTGAATCATTATATATATATATATATATATATATATATATATATATATATATATATATATATATATATATATATATATATATATATATATATATATATATATATATATATGATTTTTTTGTGTTATTAGGAAAATGTTATATTCATCAAACTAAATGGAGTAATTTAAAACCCAAGTTTGCTCATTTTCAAGCAGCCTTTAAAGTTTAAGTTTTTTTTAATCAAAAAGCTCAAAGAACTGAATCTCTGCTAAATTAACTTATGTTTGTGATGTTGATGCACTTTCACTTTTAACATTTAAACGTTTTAACTTCAGCTTTTTTCTTCACACTATTATAAAGATGGCATTTATTAAAGAGGAGACTGAAGACATGAAGATTGAAGAAATATTGAGAGTGAAAGATGAAGAAACTGAGGAACAAACAGAGAAAGAGGAGAGTGAAGACGTGAAGATTGAAGAAACATTGAGAGTGAAACATGAAGAAACTGAGGAACAAACAGAGAAAGAGGAGACAGAAGAACTGAAGATTGAAGAAACATTGAGAGTGAAACATGAAGAAACTGAGGAACAAACAGGTTGGTTTCTTTCTCAAAGCTGAACTCACTCATTTGACCCTTATTAAAATCTCCAGCTCTACAGAAATGAATCATTTTGAAGAATTTCAATAATATTTTACCTTTTAATATTTTGTATTTTAAGGGGGATTTAACTAAAAAAAATAGTAAATACGCTTGATATTTACCTCTAAATTATGCACCATTAATCATCTGCAACGCAAAAGTGTAGTCACTAGGTGGCTGTATGGCCTTACTTATAATTATAAACAGCTGCTGCTGAGTCAGAACACAAGATAAAGAACATTTCTTGAATTAGGTTATTTATTTGGATATATTTAACATGTCCTTCGAACCGGAGTCTCAGGTGCCATTTCAATGGCAAAAAGTGTTAGAATAATTTGATTGTGTAAACTATTCGATACACAAAATACTCAAATATAGCCTATATCTCAAACTGGCTGTCAAAGTGCAAAATGGCTACACATTTAACATCAGTGCAAGAACAAAATGTATGCAACTTAAAGGAAATACTCAGGAGTCAGGATTAGTCTAAAAATGCAGGTTAAACTCACAGTACATGCAGTGATGGAGCGCGAACATTTAAAAGTGGACATTTTCAAGCTTTCTATACACATATTTCTCATGTCTGTGAGGATATTAGCCTATATGCTGCTGAGTTTGGGTTTATTTTTGAGACATGTTCAAGAGCAATATAAGTGATCGCTCCTGCGCCTCCATGTCACAATTATTGTCTGCTATATGTCTATTTGCTTCTTATTTATTAAATCCAGGCAACTGGCTGATGAAACATTGATTAAAATTAAGATACAATTTATACAAAACAAAATTTACCTTAAAGAAAGTCTTGCTAAAAAACAAAAATTAATGAAGTGGTCAAAATCTTTTCTGACCCTATGTCTTTGACATTTTACGCATCTTTGCACTTTTCATAATTAGGGATGGGCGGATCGATCCTAGAGTATCGATACTTCCGATACTGGCATTGTATCGAAAGTATCGATTCTCACATTGAAATATCGATTCTACATGGGATTTATTTTAAACAAAGTGAAAGTGAAATGTAACAAAAAAAGGAGTAATGTCTATTGCTGTTTATTTAATATTAATTACGATGGCTTTCAAAATGCATTATAAAATCATTCAAATTAAAATATTTAAAGTATCGGTATCAGTATCGATATCGTCGATACTGGTCTTGAAAGTACTTGGTATCGGATCAAAAAGAAAATGATTGGTATCGCCCATCCCTATTCATAATCAATATAGCCTAGATGAAATTTAAAAATAACAATATTTAAACATAAATATGCAACAAAAACATTGTTTTTGGTTAGTTTACAACAAGTATAGTAGGCTACAGTACAGATAAATGTCATGTCTGAGTGGGATTGGAGCGAACGTTGTTTTACCGTGAGCAGGATGAGTGGAGCGTATCTGCATAGAGCGGATTATTGAGCTGAGCGTCCATCACACCACTCCGCTTCGCTCATTACAGGCTCGTCCTCATCAGAACCCAAAACAGAATATAGCTTTTGGTCACGCTAAAAGCTACACTCTTTTAAAAGTAACTGAGCTATTGACAAATGTTGCTAAGCTAGTAGCGTAACTACTTGTAGCTCGCTACTGCCCAACACTATCTATTGAATATTTTCTTTTTGTCAAAGTTGACATTTAAATGTTGATTTGAAGTGTCAGTTTTTGCATTATTATTGCTATCAAATCTGGACAGAAAGCATTTCTGTTACTCATACTAGCTCCTTATAATATCATGATCAGTCACATGAAAGCAGGGGTGCCGCTAGCAATGTTGGGCCCTATAAAGGAATATGAGGTTGGGCCCCCTACCACACTCATTCTGCACCAAACATACAAGCCAACCTAGCAATCCAAAATGTTTGTCTGCAATTTAATGATAGGCTATACATGTAGGCTTTATCTGTGTTAAATAACACAATACCTGATTCTCATCTCCATCACCTTCTCTCTTCTCTGTCACCTTATCCTTCCTGACCTGTATATTTCCCTTCCCAAAGCTGAGCTTTGTCTGATAGATGTTTTTAAAAATCAGTCTGCAAAGACTATTATAACCCAGCTGTTATAGCTACACATCTTATCTCGCACTTTATGACCAATAACTGAAGTGGAATCTATGCTCAGCAGCTGTGAACAGAAAGCCCGCAGAACTTTTTATATGATCGGTTGACTATTTTATTTTGATAATGAACAGGCTGTGATGTCAATTGGCAGTGCTAGAAGTTAGAAACTGACATATTATGCATGCTCATGTAAGGGTTGAGTTAAATCAAATAATTCAAAGGGGAATTGAGTTACAATGAAAGAGACCCGAATTACATATAAATAATTCAGAATTAATGTTTAACACCTTATATATTCATCCACCGATATGTAGGAATGTAAAGGGGACCGTGTTAAAGGGAAACAGTTATACAGTTAGCTTGAATAAATGAATTAATTAATTCATAGGGAATTTTGAGAGTCTATTTTACGGCTGAGCAAATGACTCGTCCAGTGTTCATTTGAACGAGCCGCAACCATCAACTCTGCAGCAGATATTAATATCCCAACAATAGTGAAACACTATTTAGCCAGGCAACATAGATCGGCAGTTTAAGACATTCAATTCGTAAGCACATAACACAAGAACACTTAACCCTCCTATCGTTTCTACACTTACAGAGTAGCATTTTCTATGAATTTAAATTGAAAAAATGAACACAATGTTGTGCTTTTTTCTGAAACGTGCAGCATGTTGGTTTATATATTTATATAGTTAACATCACATTTATACACTGAACAAAATGAACGCAACACTTTTATTTTTGCCCTTGTTTTTCATGAGATGTACACAAAAGGCCTATTTCTCTCAAATATTGTTCACAAATCTGTCTAAATCTGTGTTAGTGAGCACTTCTCCTTTGCCGAGATAATCCATCCACCTCACAGGTGTGGCATATCAAGATGCTGATTAGACAGCATGATTATTGCACAGGTGTCCCTTAGGCTGGCCACAATAAAAGGCCACAAGGAGACACGTTTGGCTGTATACGTTAAAATTTTAAATCGTATCAGTGTTTCGTCCATACAGATCCATCGTTTTGGGAGCATGAAACCGATATTTTTTTTAAACCGGATCCCAGAGTGGATAAATCCGAAAATGACACCCTTGCGTTTTCATGTATATACAGCCAATCCATATATTTTGTGAAATGGTGATGTAATAACACCCCATTCCGCGTGGGAAAGACTAGAAAGAAAGTTTCCTCATATTTATACTCCTGTGGCTGGACAATTTCATGTTCCTCGTCACCCTGGTGTGCCAATTTCTTTTTTAAATGAATGAGAATATACTTCAGAGATATTTTACTCATAAAAACAATTCTTGGGGTGCCAATAATTGTGTCTAATGTGTTTTGGAGAAAAACATTTATTTCTGACTGATTTTTATGAAATATCAAAGGGATAAACAAGGAAGATTTATTTTGACAGCCATCTTTGATATAATATGTAATCAATAATTCTGACCACAACTGTATATCTGTGTGTATATCTGTGCTCTGTGTAATGTCCAAAACTTAGTACTTCAGGCTCTTTCTGTGTTTCGCTGCCTCTTCATGACGGATCGCTTCCTGTACTCCTCAGTTGTAAGCTGCTTTGGATAACATCTGCTAAATGCATAAATGTAAATGTAAATATCAGGGAGTGGAAATGGCTAATAAGCTGCTCTGCAGCTATCTACTAGCTATGGTGGTAATTTCATGTGTTTTTTGTTTTGCTAAATCTTAAATTTACATTGTCCTTTAGTAGTAGAGCCCAACCGATATATCGGCGGGCCGATATTATCGGCCGATATTAGGCTTTTTCCAAACTATCGGTATCGGCATTTATGATGGCCGATAAATGAATATTTTTAAAAAAATAAAAAAAACCGGACGAAACACCGCTCAAACACATTGAGTGTTGGCGTTTCATAGTTTGTCCACCAGAGGGCACCCTACAACGTGCCGGCTGGCAACACCACCAGCTGATCCAGCAGAGTCATGCTGAGCTTCAGCGCTGTGAGCGTTGCATTCACAACACAGATCATCCTTGAAGTGCATGTAAGTTGGCAACGAGCCATACATTGCTTGAATTGAATAACAATTAAAAGAACATCCCCATCAGTTCTCTTAACTCAAATAACATGACAATTTGTAACTGCCAAGTCCAGTTTTGCTGTTACATGTAAGCCAAGAGAGCTGGTAATTACGCTAGGTTACAGTTGACTGACTAAGTTTAACTCGGACAATGTGACTGAATAAGATGTATTTCTTTAATAGTCTGACAGTTTGACAGCATGAGACGCATCATCTCTCCCCTGCCCGTTATTTTGAAAAAGTATACATATTTCTAAATTATAACTTATCATAGACGCTAACCACAAAGCTAGCTAATGCCATGGCTATCAGTGGGAGACCGCTAACATTAATGCGCCTTGGAAATCACAACAAACTTATTCTGCCTAAATAAAGTAACGATTACTGTATTTATAACTAGTATATTTGTAGTTCCAGTCCCTGCATTGTAAATCATAAGTTAGGCTCGTGAAGAGTGAACGAAAGTGCGCGACTTCGTTCAGACGCAGCATTAACAAGTCAAATAATGAATTTACTGCATCATCATAAGTAGTAGATTTTAGAAGGCAGGCAGCAAATGATGATTGAAAATGGTTTGTTGTAGCTTGATGGATAGAATTAAAAGAGTGCATGTAAAGGGATAAGCAAGTTGACATTGTAATTATAAGGTGGCTCATATTTATACTGTATATAGTTTATATTTTGCTGTTGTTGTTATTTATCAGAACTTCTAGAACTTAACTGAATATTTTTTTCCAGTCTTGCTCAAAGTTATATTTATAAAGCTTACCACATCTATTAATACTGGTAACTTAGAGTTTTTGTTTTTGTTATTGTGTTTTCGTCCAAACGACTTTAAGTTTCATATCTTAAGTTTGTATTTTTATACATTTTATTTATCAGAACTTTAATATATTTTTATGTTCCTCTGTTCTGTTGTGACAATAAAACAAGTTTATTTTTAAACTGCATTATCATGTTATTTTAGAGAGGCTGAGGGATCATGAATAACTACTTATAACTAATGTATAAGGGAAATCTGTTTAAGTGTTTTTTACGCGTTTGTTATTTTATTTATTTATTTTTAATATATATCGGCTGATATATCGGAATATCGGATTTTTAAGTGACCAAATATTTGTATCGGTATCGGCCTTAAAAATCCTTTATCGGTCGGGCTCTATTTAGTAGATACTCTTATCGAAAGTGTGACAATCTCATTATGAAATGCATAAGTAAAGTGCAAGGAATTGTTCATCTGTCAGTCACCATTCATCTGTGAAATACAACCCCAAATCAGAAAAAGTTGGGACAGTATGGGAAACGCAAAAAAACAACAACTGATTTCTAAATTTACTTTGACTTGTATTTCATTGCAGACAATATGAACACAAAATATTTCATGTTTTGTCTGGTCAACTTCATGTCATTTGTAAATATGCATCCTTTCCTGTCATTCAGACCTGCAACACATTTAAAAAAAGTTGGAACAGTAAAGCATCTACCACTTTGTAATGTTGCCATTCCTTTTCACAACACTTAAAAGACGTTCAGGGACTGAAGACACCAAGTGATGGAGTGTTTCAGGTGTAATTTTGTCCCATTCTTCCTGCAAACAAGTCTTAAGGTGGGCAACAGTACAGGGTCTTTGTTGTCGCATTTTGCGCTTCAAAATGCGCTACACATTCTCTATTGGAGACAGGTCGGGACTGCAGGCAGGCCAGTCAAGTACCCGTACCCTCTTCCTCCGCAGCCAGGACTTTGTAATGTGTGCAGAATGTGGTTTTGCAATGTCTTGTTTAAATATGTATGGACGTCCCTAGAAAAGATGTCTTCTTGAAGGCAGCATATTATGCTCCAAATTCTCTATGTACTTTTCAGCATTAATGGTGCCTTCACAGAAGTGCAAGTTACCTTTGCCAAGGGCACTGACACAACCCCATACCAGGACAGACCCTGGCTTTTGGACTTGTTGCTGGTAACAGTCTGGATGATCCTTTTCTTCTTTGGTCCGGAGCACACGGCGTCCATTCCTCCCAAAAAATATGGGAGTGCCTCAGTGCCGCCTGAGGGATCGGAGATCACGGTTGTTCAGCTTAGGCTTGCGCCCTTGTCCTTTACGCACTGAAATTCCTCCAGATTTCTTGAATCTTTTAATTATGTTATGCACTGTTGAATGTGAAATATCCAAATCTCTTCCTATCTTTCTTTGAGGAACATTGTTTTTAAACATTTCAATAATTTTCTCACGTATTTGTTGGCAAACTGGCGATCTTCAGCCCATCTTTGCTCCTAAAGGATTAGACCTTTCTTGGATGCTGCTTTTGTACCAAATCATAATAACAATCACCTGTTGACATCACCTGTTTCAAATCATATCATTATTTAACCATTTTACCTCATTACTAGCCCTAAATTGCTCCTGTCCCAATTTTTTTTAAATGTGTTGCAGGTCTGAATGACAGGAAAGGATGCATATTTACAAATGACATGAAGTTGACCAGACAAAACATGAAATATTTTGTGTTTATATTGTCTGCAATGAAATACAAGTCAAAGTAAATTTAGAAATCACTTTTTTTTTTTTTTTTTCGTTTTCCATACTGTCCCAACTTTTTCTAATTTGGGGTTGTAAATATGTCAATATTTTATGGATATACAATCATCATTCCCTATTGCCGAAATCAAGATGGCGACGTCTTAGGTTCCAGCCCTCGTTACCTTTATCTGGATGATGTACGTCACCTGCGGCAAGATGGCGGTGGCTGTCGGGTGGCATTGAGGTACTCTCAGAGCTCCTTTAGAAGACTCCCGCAACAATTAATTTTTTTATCAGCGGTAAGAGCATTCTTCATCTGCGTTCTAATAATCGCACTTTCTGGATCATGAAAGGATACGTATCCTCCTCATTGGGTGACTAGCGGTCCGTTGTTGAGACGCTGCAGGGAAAACAATATGATAGGGTAGCTCCCAAAACATGAACTGGATCGATGGAGCGGGAGCTTTCAGACTTGTAGACAGACAGTGGCCCTCCAGGACCAAAGCTGCTCACCCCTGATCCATAGGATAGAATAGAGTATTATAACATACACATTGTTGGTTTTGATGCTTTAAATGTCTAAATTGTTTTATGTAATTGTTTTTGCCCTAGACCTCATGGAATTGACAGAGGCAAGTCATGAACTCAATGAAAGGGATGAAGACAGAGACCATTATGATAAACATGATGATTTCATGACTGGAGAAAGATCGACACAGGCTAAAAAGACTTCCTCACAAAAAAGAGCTCAGAAGACAGGAACTAAAAGTTATTTCACCTGCCAACAGTGTGGAAAGAGTTTCAGACATAAAGGAAACCTTAACAGGCACATGAGAATTCACACTGGAGAGAAACCCTACACTTGCCAAAAGTGTGGAATGAGTTGCAGAAATAAAGGAAACCTTAATGTCCACATGAGAGTTCACACTGGAAAGAAGCCTTACACCTGCACTCTGTGTGGGAATGGCTTCACACAGGAACAAAGCCTTAAGGAACACATGAAAATGCACACTGGAGAAAAGCCGTTTACATGTGATCAGTGCGGAAAGGGTTTCAGACGTAAATTGACCCTTAATATCCACATGAGAATTCACACTGGAGAGAAGCCCTACATCTGCCAACAGTGTGGAAAGAGTTTCAATCGAAAAGAAAGCCTTAACAGGCACATGAGAGTTCACACTGGAGACAAGCCGTTCTCTTGCCAACAGTGTGGAAAGAGTTTCAGACATAAAGGAAATCTTAACACTCATATGAGAGTTCACACTGGAGAGAAGCCTTACACCTGCCAACAGTGTGGAAAGAGTTTCAAACGAAAACAAAGCTTTAACAGTCACATGAGAGTTCACACTGGAGAGAAGCCCTACACCTGCCATCAGTGTGGAAAGAGTTTCAATCAAAAACAAAGCTTTAACAGTCACATGAGAGTTCACACTGGAGAGAAGCCATACACCTGCCAACAGTGTGGAAAGAGTTTCAGTGAAAAAGGAAACCTTAATGTCCACATGAGAGTTCACACTGGAAAGAAGCCTTACACCTGCACTCTGTGTGGGAATGGCTTCACACAGGAACAAAGCCTTAAGGAACACATGAATATTCACACGGGAGAAAAGCCGTTTACATGTGATCAGTGCGGAAAGGGTTTCAGACGTAAATTGACCCTTAATGACCACATGAGAGTTCACACTGGAGAGAAGCCCTACATCTGCCAACAGTGTGGAAAGAGTTTCAGATATAAAAATGACCTTAAGCACCACATGAGGACTCACTCGAGAGAGAACAGTTTTAGATGATGTCAGTGTGGAAAGAGTTTCACAGACAGGAAACACTATTAGTCCAGGCAAAGAACCGTACACAATGAAACTTTACACAATGAAAGTACCCATGAAAAGTAATTTTTTTTGTTTTACAAGTTTCTTTGAAAATGAATTTTACTATGCAAATGGCATATACACTAATCGAAAATGCCCAAAATACACCCAAATAGGCTTATTTTTTCCTTTACTCCCACCACAATAAAACTTTGCATAGTAAAAGTATATGAAAAGTAACTTTTTTTATATTACAAGTTTCTTTTTAAATGATTTTGAATATACACATGAGCTCCACACTTATTGAATATGTCCTAATTTGCATAGTAGGCCAATTATCATCCAATTATCCTACTGCCAATGGGTGATGGCAATGCTGCTTTTAGACAGGCCTCTAACCTGAAAACTGCCTGGCTTGGTAGTACCTGCCAGGGGTATAACCCCCGCCGGTATTGTTCCACTTCCTGATCTCATACAGAGCAGACGTGCCTTCTATCTGCTCCCCGCTCTGCTTTGGGGGACTCTTGACTCCCTGCTTGCTGGACTCCTGAAAATACTGAAATGCATGGTTTTTCCTGGGTCAAAAATGGTCTTCAGTAGTGGCTGACAGACATGGTCATCCATACACACACACACACACACGCACGCACAGTAAAAAAGTACCCTACCCACGTGATCTGCAGGTGCAATACTGACAATAATTTTTAAATAAATTCAAAGAAAGTTTGTAATTTTTGCTTATCTTATTTTGATACCTTGATGTTTGTTTTTGTTCCTCATTTTTACACTATTTACTGATAATTGTTTTGGTATATAATCATATCAATATTAAAAAGTAGTATTACAAAATGAACAAATAGCCTAATTTTCTGCCATATACAATTTCATAAAATTATCAGCTAGCTAACAACAACTTTGTTCTGGTTTCACCTCACTCCAGTCTAAACTAAATGATTTTAGGCTATTTATTTTACTACACATTGTCCAAATAAATAAGCTGAAAGACTGTGGATGATTAAAGCTAATTCTTACTATCCACTCTTGCTTAAGTGGGTAAGCACACTTGTGTTCTCATTTCAGGTATTGTTCTGAGTAAATGATTAAACTGATTCATGAGTTCAGTGTTGGACTGATCAGTTCTAACCAGTTGTTAAAATGATTCGGTTCAAAGGAGTCATTAGGTCGCGAATCGGACATTAGCAGACTCCCCGTCTGTGAATCCCGTCTGTTAGAACATTGCAAAAGATTTGTCAACACAGAAAACACTGTTGTGAACTTCTGTTGTTTCTTGAAGTAGAGACCAGGGGCCCGTTCTTCGTACGTCGCTAACTCAGTTAGCTGGATTTGATTGTTGACGATTTGACATGATCTCGGATTGTTTGGTTCTTCGAAGCTCATCCTGGACTTGTTGTCATAGTAACAGGTCCGTAAGCTTAAACCTGCTCGCGAGCAGGCTTATTTCATGTAAACAGGATTAGATTGCATCTTGAGGTGATACTTAAAATCTGTCCCAGCCACTGCTACTTTATTACAAGAGTTAATTACTGAACCAGGGGCAATAATAATAATAATTTTAAATAATATAAAAATGTTATATTGTATATGTATATGAGAATGTATAATACTATAGACAGCCACTTGATTGAGCGATTTATTTGTGATGGAATAATTACTTTATATAATTTTGTTTTTATTGGTTTACACACATGTTGTACAGTTACTCTGAGCCGTGCATTAAGTGATCACGGATATTATGGGATGGCTTGATGCAGCGCAAGAGAGGATAATTTGATCTTGACCCATAAGAAACTTAAATACTGTCACGTTACAAATCTGCTTCAAATTGAATTAAAAATTAAATTACAACATTGAAATAAAAATGTAACAGGTGTACAAATACTGTATAAAATCGTGAATATAAATAATTGGTAATCATGTAAAAAAAAAACATTGTTCATTTATCTATTATAACTTTTATGTTGGTTTGGTCATTTGGCTGTTTCCTTATAAAGGTTCAGAAATTCGTGGGGGTTTTTTGTGTAATTTGTCAAGTTTTTTGCCAGGTGGCTTTTTAATTATATGATGTCATTACGTTGCTGTCTTGACGCCAGCCAATCGCTGCATTGCTGAACATGGTTTCGAGTATCGATGCATCTGCCCTCTTCAGGGAACAAAAGAACGCTCAGTAATCTCATATCATTTAATCCAGATATTTTAATCCAATCCGCAAATTCGTTTGAAGAACCAAATTAGACAGAGATCAGTTATCACGATTAAAAGAGCTGGGATCTGTCAAATCATCTTAGATGTATTAAGCGAGGTACGAAGAACGGGCCCCTGGAGACGTCGGGATCAAAACAGAAGTGATTCTTTTAATGAGAACTCTCTGTGCTGCAGGTCGTCCGAAAACAGTCTGATTTAACAGTACAAAATAATGCAATTTATCTACATTTTAGGGGGAGGGGTTATACAGCTGAGGAGGAGACACTCTGAACAATACAATGCAAATGTTGTATAGCTAAAAAGGACACAGCCTACTATGAAATCCCTACCAGTCCCATTGAATCAGCATAACTATTCGCATGCTGATACTGGCCAGGAACTCCAATTCCAAGAGCCATCCCAGAGCCATTAAAGACAAAAGGGGCAACGTCTGGGCTCCGAAAGGTGGACTCTCAGTGATCTGACTCATTTAAAACACAATAGAGAAAACAGGTCTGGCAGGAAAGGAGACTCTTGCTAGAGCCTTAAATCAGTACAACAGGTCTGGAAGATTTGCATAGTAGACTAAATTCATCTGATATCATAATTTTTACCTAAAATGTTAAATGCAATGTACTTTCTTAAATTTGTAATCCAACAACACTCCATAACCGGATAGGATTTGTTTCCGGTTTATTGAAAGTATGCTTTATGTCAGCTGGTCAGAGAATCAGTCAATGTTTTTTGAGCGCATTTCACACCCAGCGGTAATTAAAGGAAAACATCGTCTGATAGCGCCATGTGCAACATGGATTCGGTCTTCCAACCTTTTGATTTTGATTAACGTAATATGTGAAATTTTAGAAAGCTAAGAATGCTTATTTTGAAGACAGAGAGCGTGCGAGCGGGGTAGGAGCTCTCTGATTGTTCTCTCTGTCACTCAGTTAACGCAAGGGCAGCAGTCATCTGTTCTACATCACTCATAAATCACAATAACTCATCAAATAAGGCTTTGGCGGGACAACAATTTGTTTTGGCGGCCGCCAAAACATTTTCAATGTAGGAAAAACCCTGAAATGGAATTAATTAACTGGTCTCTCAGCGCGATTGACAAGATTTTCTCACTGAAGAAGGGTGCTCCGGGAGAACCCACCTGCCTGGATGGGACCTTCCCCGCGGGCTACGCGCGGGACGCCTGGAACAGA
This sequence comes from Gobio gobio, assembly GCF_949357685.1. Taxonomy (NCBI): domain Eukaryota; kingdom Metazoa; phylum Chordata; class Actinopteri; order Cypriniformes; family Gobionidae; genus Gobio; species Gobio gobio. Next base: position 54,951,138 of record NC_137101.1, on the reverse strand, counting down.
ACAAGTCCTGTGCCTGGAAGTCCTGTCCGTGGAGGATGTGGAGGATTTATTCATAATTGGCATTATGATAGTGGGGTTCCTATTTCTCGGCCTTGGGATTGCCCTGACCTATCGGAAAATTGGTAAGACAGCTGCCAGTAAATTCACCCAGCCGCTGTCTGTGGAAATTAAAGAGTGCTTCGGGGATGTGTGTGACCGACTGAAGGTATTAGATCAGAGAGTGACATTGATTGAGGAGCTGTATCGTAACATCTCAGCCCGGACTGCGGAGACGCAGGGAAGAGTGGGCTCCATCTGGGGGTCAGGCTAGTGAACTGCTACGCAATATGTCTGGTCTGACCATGAAATTGGATGAAATGTCCAGGTCCATTTATGAACCGGACGCTCGCCACTGACGCTGAGGATCAGAACGGATTGATTGATTATGGTCCGGAAAATTACCGAACTGTTTTACTTACCGAAATTACTGTGTGTACTATGTATGTATGTATGTAATGTTTGCATGTATGCTTAGCAATCTGCATTTCTATATTTCTGGAGAGCGTGTGGCGGCGCTTTAAATAGCTGCGGCTCGGAGGCTTGCTCCAAACTTCATTTCATTGCATTGTACTTGTACATGTGTAATGACAATAAACTTGAATCTCATCTCAATCTCATCTCATCTTCCGGGTCAGGCCTTAACCAAAATGTGTCCTCAGTGAAATGTTTAGTTAGAAAATAGTTTGTAACATAAAATGTTCTGATTGGGTTTCTAGCCTAGATATTGTTGTTGCTAGCTTCTCATAACACTGGAAAGCTACTTTACACACGGTGGAAGTCTGATGTGTGGCCCGCCTGGTCTGAAATACTTGCTAACTACAAAAAGAGATGCAGTTTTGGTGTCTGGCAAAATCATTTTAAAGAGCTGGAAAGTGTGTCTATCTGGTTTTTCATCTGTCTTCTGTGTGAGAGTGAATCATTTAGTTGGTAAGAATGACTTCTGCCTGTAATCTCGTAATCTTACCAACAATACCAATCATTTGTAAATCCACCAGCCTAAAATTTAATCTCACCACGTTACTAATGACTAAAATGGCTATTCTGACTTTCTTCTGATGTTATCTGTGGGGGAATGTCATTACGTAAGGCTTGTTTGCAAAAAAAAAAAAAAAAAAAAAAACGAGACAAAATTGTGCAAACAATTCCTAAGGTCCTTTTAATTCTAAAAGTCTTTTGTGGCAAGTGACTTCAAATGTATCGTGTTTATGCATAGGTTAACTTACTGAATGGATATGAATGTTAGATATTTGGCCCCTGTTTTTTCTACTTGTGACTTTATGGCTTCTTGGCTATAAGTCAATTAGGCATAGTTTTGAGCTCATTTGCATATTTAAAATAGATTTTTCCTAGAAACTTGTAAAACAAAAATGTTACTTTTCATGTATACTTTCACTGTGTGAGGTTTGATTGTGATAGGAGTAAAGGAAAAAATAAGCCCATTAGGGTGTATTTTTGGCATATTAGATTAGTATATTGCTCATTTGCATATTCATTTTCAAAGAAATTTGACTTTTCATGGATGCTTGTATAAAGTCTTATTTAGATAGGAGTTAATGTAAAAAATAGCCCCATTGGGGTGAATTGTTGTCTGGCCTTACTGGCACACATCTTGGATTGATGAGAATTCTACATATTTCCTCAACTAGGATTTCTTAGGACTTTTAGTATGTTGGTCTGGACACCTTATAGAAATGATCTATGCTGAAAAAATCTTTTAAAATTAGTTCTATTTTTGGCTCCAAAATGAGTTCAATCAAATTAAAGATACTGTTCCTCGCCTACAAAGCAACCACGGGCACTGCCATTTTCAAAAAACATCTAAAGACACATCTTTTCCAACAGCACCTGTCTATTTATTAAAAACATAATAATAATAAAGTTCTGTCCTGTGTGTTCTGTTCTAGATTAACTGAGACGTGTTACAGCACTTGCATATTGTTGCCCTTGACTGTTTTAGTTGCTTCTATTGCTCTCATTTGTAAGTCGCTTTGGATAAAAGTGTCACGGGTGACAAAATGCTGGGAAAAGCGGAACCTTTCTTTTTCTTTCCATGTTCCCAGAGGGGAATTATTTTGGTGTAACACCTCACTCCGGTTCCGGGTGCAGCAGAGACTTTTGCTGCGTCCCAATTCGCATACTATCCGTACTAAATAGTATTCGAAAAAAGAATTAGTATGTCCCAAATCTTAGTATGTTGAAAAAAGTATTCCAAAGATTCCCGGATGGTTTACTATTTCCGGTCAGAATCCGAAGTGCAGATCGATGCGCACTCTAACGGCTGATATTGCCCACAACCCATTGCGAGATGGACGAGGATTCGATTAGAACTACAAACGCGGATAAAAAGTGTTTAAAAAACTACAAACATGACGGTTACGCGAGTCTGACGGTTAAGTGGAGAGGATTAGATAAAGTGGTTTGAGTGAGTAATTATCAGTATTTAACCTGATGAAAAGATATTTATTCAATGTTATCCACATTATATTTCTCCTTCAGCAGCATTGAGAACTTTTGTAATGATACGTTTGGCCATTAACTTTGCAAACACATGAGAGGAGTCTCTGCATTAAAGACCCACGAAAGGCAGATCAACGAGCGACTACATTTCTCTCCGATACGGTAGGAAATTAAATTGAAAGTGGAGGATTTGAACTGTGACGATGATTGACAGGGCAGTTTAAACGGTGACGGGACGCACGTAACAGAGTCCGTTAAAGATGACGAAGTAGTATGTCCCAAAGCTTGCATACTCTTCTGCTACACACTCAAAAGTATGTACTTTTTCTTCACAAAAAGAGTACATACTTTTAGGACGTAGTATAAGTAGGCGAATTGGGACGCAGCCCCTGTCCTACCTAATTACTGCTGATGCACGGCAGGTGTGAGGGAGAGGGGAGCGGTGTTTGCACCGGCTTTCCGTTTCACAAGAGGAGGATAAAAGAGCCATTTAGAAGAGAAGAAGGAGTTCAGTTCGGTGCAGTGGAGTTCAGTTCAGGTCGGGTCAGGTCCGGGTTGAGGTCGAGCTGGTGAAAGTCAACCGGTGTCCAGTTAATCAGCTGTTTGGCTGGGTCTCTGTCGTTGTGTCTTGGGGTAGAAGATCTCCTGGGTGAGCGCTTACATTGGACGCTGTCGTTTAGAGCTGCTTGGAGAATATTACTGGATTGAACGGCTGCTTGGATCTGTGCCGGAAGAGGAAGAGAGAAAGATAAGTGAATTAATTGCATCGTTGAATCAAATGTAAAGCTGGAAGAAAAGACTGTGATTGTGAAACTTACTATTGAGGAGGACATCTGTTTCAGAGACGCTGGAGAGGAATTGAGAGTTGAATATTCCCATTCAAATGCATGGATGAAGCGAGGCTTCTGATCAGCCCTACTGTGTGAGTGATTTGCAGTTGTTTGCCTTACCTGATGCACGCTGAATTAATGCTGTGGATTTGTAGTGAACACGAGTGCTGTGTGATATGCTGAGAAGAGTCTCCCAACGTCTGCTTCCATTCTCATGAAATGATCTACTTGTCCCCATCCAAATTCCAGAACGAGACAACTGAACTGGTGAAGTAACGCTTTGTATTATTCTCTCTTCCACTAAGTATTGTCGTGAAGTAATCCCTCATTGAAGGCTCCTGTTAACCCTCTCTCTCTCTCTGAAATTACAAGCCTCGTGAAGAACCGTATGGCTGTGGAAAAGTCTGAACTGTTATACGTATTGATGGAGCTCTGAAGATGTACAACATCGCTGGTAAAGCTGCCTATTGAGTCTCTCGCTAATGTCTAATGAAAGAATCTGCTGTTAAGAGGAGAAGCCTTACCTGTTACCTACCGTCTGAGTTCTGCAGATGTGCAGCAACGCTGTGAAGTGAGTTTTAAAGTCACAAATTCCCGTTCATGTTCTGATGAGAGAATCTGCTGTTGAGAGAAGAGACATTACCTGTTCCTTACTGTTTGAGTCCTGCAGATGTGCAACAACGCTGCGAAGTGAGTTTTAAAGTCACCATTCCCCTCTCACGTCCTGATAAGAGAATCTGCTGTTAAGAGAAGAAACCTTACCTGGTACCTACCGTCTGAGTCCTGCTGATGTGCAGCAACGCTGTGAAGTGAGTTTTAAAGTCACCATTCCCCTCTCACGTCCTGATAAGAGAATCTGCTGTTAAGAGGAGAAGCCTTACCTGTTACCTACCGTCTGAGTTCTGCAGATGTGCAGCAACGCTGTGAAGTGAGTTTTAAAGTCACCATTCCCCTCTCACGTCCTGATAAGAGAATCTGCTGTTAAGAGGAGAAGCCTTACCTGTTACCTACCGTCTGAGTTCTGCAGATGTGCAGCAACGCTGTGAAGTGAGTTTTAAAGTCACCATTCCCCCTCTCACGTCCTGATAAGAGAATCTGCTATTGAGAGAAGGAACCTTACCTGGTACCTACCGTCTGAGTCCTGCAGATGTGCAGCAACGCTGTGAAGTGAGTTTTAAAGTCACAATTCCCCTCTCACGTCCTGATAAGAGAATCTGCTATTGAGAGAAGGAACCTTACCTGTTACTTACCGTTTGAGTCCTGCAGATGAGCAGCAACGCCGTGGAGTAAGCCTTCCTAGCCACTATCGCTCTATTGTCCCCCGAAGACAGTGGAACATCGTTCCAGCGGCTACTCTGGTCCAATAGCCTGAGAAGACAGGAGTTGCTCATTCTTTCCTCAAGTTGATTATCATTCAATAAAGACTATTATTTTTGAACTCAATTACTTGCCTCCTCCTGTGTCCGTTTGTTGCGTGCCTGTGGTGTCGGCTCCTCACGGTGGTGTCTGGAGTCAGGGGCGGCTGGTCATCCGAGTCCGCCCCGGCCTGCACCGGTGACAAAAGCGTTTGCTAAATGACTAAATGTTATCACATCACACTTACAGGTACACCTGAAAAGTCATGCAGATCTTAGGCTTTGCAATTTAAATGGCTCCAGAAAATATGTATCTGTGTGAAATTAGTGCTATATTCACATTGCAGCTAAATCAGATTTTCCACTCAGTTTATTGTTGTCTTATTTTGCGTGAGGCTGTTCACATGACCTTTAAACGTGGCCTGTATCAGATACTCATCCACATGTTAGGGTTAAGTTGTGTGTGTGTTTTGGTTTTTCTTTGTTGCAGGTCTTGTGATTGGTGTGGGAATTGAGTGCACATGTTGCTCATTACAGGATCTGATTTAAGCATGGAGCAAGAGGCCCTTATGAAAATGAACAATGGTTTTACTACAAATCAAACCAAAAATACCATGGTTATTTGTTAAACCATGGTAACCACAAATAAACCATGGCTTTACTACTCTAACCATAGTTTAACCATGTTATTTGTGGTAAAACTGTGCTTGTATAAATGGTAATCAATTAGCCAAAAAAACATGGTTACTTTAATAATAATAATAATAAATAACTATAATAAAACCATGGTTCATTTTCATAAGGTGGTTTTCGGGGCGGCTGCTCAGCACTCGTTTGGGAACGGTTTGCCATTACTGCGCTCTTATGTTGTGTTATGTTGTGTTTTACATCCATTCATTGGCACTGTCAATACTTCATTTGCTGCATCCATTCACCCACAATTCATACTGATTGACTCACTGGTGGTTATTTTGTTTAATAAACACTTATGTAGGAATTGTGGGCACAGACACATAGATGAATGAATCATCCCAATGATTCGATCAAATGAACATCCCCTTTACAAAGCCCAATTCAGCTCCAGACCCCAGGAAATCGACCATCTATCACCAGAGAGACGGAGGCTCCATTCTGCCCGGAGCTACTACTTTTATATAATAATTACTTGATTACCTGTGAACTTTTGACCAAAACGTAGACAAAGAGAACAAAAGACTCGGTGTGATCACAAGACAAAGAAACAAACCAGATCTCTGTCTTCGCAATGACTGGTAAATGAACTCCATGTGACACAGCTTGTGTTAGTGAGACCAGCAGGGGGTGCTTACCCTGTGGTCTGTGTGGGTCCTAACACCCCACTATAGTGATTGGGACACTATACTGTAACAAGCATCGTCCTTCGGATGAGACGTTAAACCAAGGTCCTGACTCTCTGTGGTCATTAAAAATCCCAGGATGTCCTTCGATAAAGAGTAGGGGTGTAACCCCGGCATCCTGGCCAAATTTGCCCATTGGCCCCTCTCCATCATGGCCTCCTAATCATCCCCATATACAGATTGGCTTCATCACTCTGTCTCCTCTCCACCAATCAGCTGGTGTGTGGTGGGCGTTCTGGCGCAATATGGCTGCCATCTCATTATCCAGGTGGATGCTGCACATTGGTGGTGGTTGAGGAGATTCCCCCCTTCTATATGTAAAGCGATTTGAGTGCCTAGAAAAGCGGTATATAAATGTAACAAATTATTATTATTATTACAGCTAAAACTCCAAGCAAACTCACAGAAACTGTCGCATATGAACTGCATCAAATCATTGATTATTGGACTTGCATTCAAATAGCCTTCGACATAGCTTTTTATTGTGTCTACAACTGATACACTTGACTATTATGCATGTATATTACTCCCAATTCATGCAATTATGTAACTATTGAATGAGTGGATGAAAAGGCACCGTGTTTGATATCTTTTTGTTCGTATGGGTATAATCCAACAGATGAGCTGAATGAAATCTTTGTAGAATGGGTCATGTCCTTATAGTAAGAAATTAGGTCTAAATTTACTCTCTGCTTAAGAGCAGGAAACTTAATTACCATAGATAACCCAATTTTATGGGAGGGGTGGAAACACAGTCACCCCTGAACCCTAATTGGCCAGAACCCATCCAGGGGATGGGCAAATATTTGAGTTTTAATCTCAGAACACGGAAGAACAGTTCGGAGTTGTTCAGTTGAGTTGAGTCCTAGCAGTTGACCAGAGTTGAGTTCTGAATGAAGAGCTCCCAGGAGATGATCTGACAATCGTGGCAGACCAAGATCAGAGAAGATGGGTTAAACAACGATTTCATTCAGGCCATCTACTCTCCTCTCACTTTCCTTCCTTTTACTAAGTTTTTTTTCTTTCCGTTAAGTCTCGGGTTCTGTTAAGTTTCGCCGCAAAGTTTCTCAACGAGTCTCCAACAGCGCGCTTCATCTTCAAACAACGCCCACAAGACTTTCATCCAGCCGCCAACACGCCACGTGATTGGCTTCCCAAGACGTCGATCAAAAGACACGACCAGACCTTCAGCGAATCAAAGACCCGGGAAAACCCCTTCTCCAGCGGAGAAAGAGGATCCCCTGTCTGAGACGACACGAGAAACAAACGCAAGTAATTTCTCTTGATTCCAAGCTGAACTGGTGCATTAGATCAAATGTAATAACCCTGCCTAAGAAACGATAGGAGGTTAAATTACTGATCAATGGTTTCTTCAGGTCATGTTTCATAAATGCATAGATTGCTTAGGATTTCATAATTTCTCTCTCTTAGAACTTATTCTTTCCTCACCTTCTTCCTTTCTGCAACGTGTGAATGTGCGAGTGCGTGTGTTTATGTTAGATATTAGTTTGATGTGTTAGAGTAATCAATAAAGTTCCGTTTGTATTCAAAGATAACTGTTCTTGTGTTATGTGCTTATCAATTTAATGTCTTGAACTGCCGATCTAAGTTACCTGGCTGTTAAATAGTGTTTCACTATTGTTCGGATATTAATATCCGCTGCAGAGTTGATATTTACGGCCCGTTCAAATGAACGCTAGAAGAGTCATTTGCTCGGCTGTAAAATAGACTCTCAAAATTCCCTATGAATTCATTAATTCATTCATTTGAGCTAAATAGACCTGTTTCCCTTTAACAGAGTCCCCTTTAAGTTCTTACATATCGGTGGACGAATAAGTTTTTTGGACAGATAATTTTTTTCATAATTTTTATGGACAGAATTTCTAGGCGCAGCCAGGGGCCGGAGGGTGTCAGGTTTGGGGACCACGCGGTTTCGTCTCTGCTCTTTGTGGATGACGTTGTCGTGTTGGCCCCTTCTAACCAGGACCTTCAGCATGCACTGGGACGGTTTGCAGCCGAGTGTGAAGCGGCTGGGATGAGGATCAGCACCTCCAAATCCGAGGCCATGGTCCTCAGTCGGAAAAGGGTGGTTTGCCCTCTTCAGGTTGGTGGAGAGTTCCTGCCTCAAGTGGAGGAGTTCAAGTATCTAGGGGTCTTGTTCACGAGAGAGGGGAGGATAGAACGGGAGATTGACAGACGGATCGGTGCAGCTTCTGCAGTAATGCGGTCGATGTACCGGTCTGTTGTGGTGAAGAAAGAGCTAAGCCGTAAGGCGAAGCTCTCGATATACCGGTCAATCTACGTTCCTACTCTCACCTATGGTCATGAGCTTTGGGTCATGACCGAAAGGACAAGATCCCGGATACAGGCGGCTGAAATGAGTTTTCTCCGCAGGGTGGCTGGGCGCTCCCTTAGAGATAGGGTGAGGAGCTCAGTCACTCGGGAGGAACTCGGAGTAGAGCCGCTGCTCCTCCACATCGAGAGGGGACAGCTGAGGTGGCTCGGGCATCTGTTCCGGATGCCTCCTGAACGCCTTCCCGGGAAGGTGTTTCGGGCATGTCCAACCGGGAGGAGGCCCCGGGGAAGACCTAGGACATGCTGGAGGGACTATGTCTTCCGGCTGGCCTGGGAACGCCTCGGTGTACCCCCGGAAGAGCTAGAGGAAGTGTCTAGGGAGAGGGAAGTCTGGGCATCTCTGCTTAGACTGCTGCCCCTGCGACCCGGCCCTGGATAAAGCGGAAGAAGATGGATGGATGGATGGATGGATGGAATATCTAATAAAATTAAAAACATAAATACCCAGCTATTAAGGCTTACACAAGGTTTCTGTACTTGAAATTTATCCTGAAATCCACAGTTGCTGAGAAGATTTGTGGCCTTGTGAAGGAAGAGGGTGTCGATCCCATGTGCTTATGAAAATATTAAGGTGTATATTTATCCTGGGAATCATGACACATTGTAGACACAAGATGTGCAGGTCATTGTTGGGATCTAGAAAGCCAGAGTCCTCAAGATGAGGGAAGGCTGCATAATAGTTGCTGAGAACTGAGCACCACAAGTCATGCCATAATCGCTCAATTCGTTGATTGTGCACACTTCTGCCTGTGATCATGCTCCTTTTTTCTGCCAAGCAAAGAGAAATTAAAAGTGCAATGTTGGTCGTGTTAGTAATGTAGAAAAAACATGACGAATATCAATATTTCATTGCATATTTTATAGCATGCACCTGTTAAGTACAGGGAATGAGATTGTAAGTAGAAAAATAAAGAAATTGACATTTGGAATACCTGGTCCCCTTAAGGGTCCAGGTATCATTCGTTCATTTGTTTTTGCTTTCACATATGAAAACGAAAAAACGAGAAAACAACTCCTTTTTTCGTTTTTTCGTTTTTTTAGAAAAACGAAAAAACAAAATTATGACTAGATTTTTGGTTTTCCGTTCTTGCACGGAAATCTGATTGTCAGGATATGCATTCATTGTTTTTCAAAATAAGAGTTTTCCCAACACTGTATTTGTTAGCCTGTGATATTAATAGCCTATATGCATGCTATTTGTCACCCAATTATTTGGTTTCGCTGACTGAAAAAAAACTATTGAAATAGCCTAAACACGTTCACGCATTGACAGTTGTCATCATACAAATGTAAATAATAAATTTATTCTTTGTTTTAGATGTTTTTATTAACTTAAATTCTAATGAATAATATATTTTTTGATTATATTAATATAATATAAATGCTTGAGTTTATGTTTGGGTCCAAACATCATGATGGAGTAGCACAAATTCCACAAACATTTTAATATGCTTTCAGTTTCCTAGAACAAATAATATGCAACATGCCTTCAGTCAAAGTTTGGTGGTAGGCTAATATTACATCGTCATTATAATACACAAAAAAAATGAAACGTCTACTTTTTAACTATGAAACTAACACCGCCAGTAGGTGGCAGCAAGTCTCTATCTTAATGAGAGAGCTGAATCCTTTATTCAAACGAGTATTTCAAAAAGCCTAATTCATTTAAACTACCAAACGACTGTGGGTAGCCTACTTGAACCATTTACTCGTCTGATTCTGTCAAAAATGCAGATATTTTGAGGAACAAAACGCGTGTTGCTCGGAGACGCAGCAGTTCTGCTGTTTGTTCTGTTTTCTTGGACGGAGTGAAAACAGAATCTACAAAAGTTAGCCCACTCAGTAACTTTATTGAACGTAGGCTATCTATATGATCATGCTCAATTTATAAAAGTAAAACTAAACCATTTATTTTACGTGTTTTGAAGCCTATCTGCTCTGTTACCGGACTTCGCAAAGTTAGCATTGGCATAAACACAAACATACTCTAGCAACACTGGACAATTGGATAAAATAATATTTCTCTCTACAGGGAGTGCAGAATTATTAGGCACGTTGATTTTCTGATCATATTTTTTTTCCAGGCACATTTGACCAATTCCAAACCACAGTAATCCTAATAACTACTATTGATTTAGTATTTAATAATGTATAAGTGATATATAATTGTTCATGAAGGCTGGAAATGAAAATCACCTTATATTCAGGTGTGCAGAATTATTTGGCATGTTTTCTTTTACAGATAAATTGAGCCAAAAAAGAGATTTAACTCAGACTGAAAAGTCAAAAAGTATTAAATGCCCATGAGAAGGATGCAATACTAATGCAATACTAGACATTGCAGTTAAGGCGTGACCATTGGACAGTGAAATGCTCATTGGGTCAGCAGGATCTGACAAAAACATGTGGCGGAGAAAAGACACCTATTAACCGCAAAAGAATTAAGAATTAAGGTGAAGAATTAAGGGTGAAACCATCAGGAACCCTTTAGTCTCCAGCGCCACCATTTTCCAAAGCTGAACCTACCTGGAGTCTCCAGAAGTGCAAGGTGTCAGGATCTCAGAGACTTCAGTTAGGTAAAGAATCCTAAAAAATGACCCCCACTAGATAAGAATCACAAGCTGAAGTGTTGTAAAATACATGAAGAAGGTTTTTTTATAGGCTTTATGGACAGATAGGTTGAGAGTGACTCTTGAAGGACCAGCACCACATCCTCTAGTACCACTGTTTGAAGAATTCATCTTCCAGAATCTGGCAGTACGTTTTGGGAGTTCATTTTAGTCCATCCTGAAGTCCGTTTTGCAGAGATGGACTAAAAATGAACTCCCAAAACGTACTGCCAGATTCTGGAAGATGAATTCTTCAAACAGTGGTACTAGAGGATGTGGTGCTGGTCCTTCAAGAGTCACTCTCAACCTATCTGTCCATAAAGCCTATAAAAAAAACCTTCTTCATGTATTTTACAACACTTCAGCTTGTGATTCTTATCTAGTGGGGGTCATTTTTTAGGATTCTTTACCTAACTGAAGTCTCTGAGATCCTGACACCTTGCACTTCTGGAGACTCCAGGTAGGTTGCATCTTTGGAAAATGGTGGCGCTGGAGACTAAAGGGTTCCTGATGGTTTCACCCTTAATTCTTCACCTTAATTCTTAATTCTTTTGCAGTTAACAGGTGAATTTCTTCACCACCTGTTTTTGTCAGATCCTGCTGACCCAACGAGCATTTCACTGTCCAATGGTCACGCCTTAACTGCAATGTCTAGTATTGCATTAGTATTGGATCCTTCTCATGGGCATTTAATACTTTTTGACTTTTCAGTCTGAGTTAAATCTCTTTTTTGGCTCAATTTATCTGTAAAAGAAAACATGCCTAATAATTCTGCACACCTGAATATAAGGTGATTTTCATTTCCAGCCTTCATGAACAATTATATATCACTTATACATTATTAAATACTAAATCAATAGTAGTTATTAGGATTACTGTGGTTTGGAATTGGTCAAATGTGCCTGGAAAAAAAATATGATCAGAAAATCAACGTGCCTAATAATTCTGCACTCCCTGTATGTGAACAAGACTGAAATTATATTATTTTCTGTATCTTTTCTCGGGTGTGCCGATCTCTGTGGTGAAACACGTCTCTGTCATAGTCGTACACGAACGGTTCTTTCATTGCGTTGGTCTTAATTTATCTTTGGCTGCATTATAATGACTTCCTAATACGGAATATGATCAAAGATTACATATGTGGACGTGTTCGGAGAAATTAGCCATTGAAAATATATATTTGAACTACCAGTAGGCCTATGTTTAAATTAACGAAATGACTGAATGGAATTCAAAGTCGTCAAGTCAGTAAAACTAATCTACAGTATCACTGCTGCATATGGGTGAAGTTACACACAACACAACGTGTACAAATAACTTATTTTATCTATAATCAAGTGCGTAGCAACCGCTATAGCCCGCGTTTTACAACTAGACTGAGTGACGAATCACTAGTAAACAAACATCACTTGAGTAGCGCAGCGCAGCATCCTCATTGCTTCTCTGCATTGGTTATGACACAATAAAGTACTCTTTTCATCACATACCGCAAGCTTGTTGACACGGGGACACTGGCCCCCTCTGATTACATTTATTTTGATTGAGAAAATCATTGAAACGTCAGATAATCAATAAAACATTAACACAATTTTTAGGCAAATCTTTTTGTTGTATTTATTAGACACATCAAAGCATTTTTGAAAGGTGTGCCATTGTAGTTCACTGCCTCATCAAAAAGAACAGAAATGTCAGGCCACTGTTCAGTGAAGTGCTGTTCCACATTGGCTCGGTCCTCTACTGATGTGAAGGGATCACTGCCAAACATGGACAACCTGGTCAGAGTCGACCCAACTTCTTGCTGATACATATCAGCTGCAACAGAGGCATTTGGCAGAAACACTTCATCAATCTTGGCTCTGCATCCACCCTCAGCCAGGCGATTTGGTACTCCTCTACCTGAAATAACATGTGGGCAAAGTGGAGACATCACCTGTAAGCAGTCCCTGGTTGATTTAACAGTACTATAGCTACACGCGCATTAAGGTTTCTAGGTGGGTTGTGGGTGTTGGTTTAGTCAAATCCAGTGACATTGCACATAAAATGGGATTAACGAATAGAATTGTCTGATGACAGGCTCAATAAATTTTATTTTACTATGGAGAAAGTTATACGTTTTAATTGTTAAATGTGGGACATAAAGAGTCAGTTAGCTTTGTGTGAGGGAGTGCTTTTTTCTGAAAAACAAAGGGGGAGGGGCAATCTAAGAGACAAATTAAATACCTATGATGCATATTTGGTGAGTGTTCCCTAAGAGCATTTTTAAACACCTGGATCACTTACAAAAAAACAACAACAATGAAAGACAAAGACAATGATATTGCTTTCTACCAGCGATCCTGTGTCCATTCCAAGCCTGTCCGACACAGCTTACACCTATTTGACTTGTCTGGCAGGTCAAGTTGGAGACGCAATATTTCACAACGTCATCATTCAGGTCCAGAATTTCTTGGTCCATCATCTGGACTAGGACTTCTTTGAGAGGGTTAACCCTGTTGTTAATTTCGGGCCACATACGTTCAACAGTATGGTTCTGTGGATGACAAAGGTTTGCTATAAAGACTTTCAAAGTTTGCACAAAAACAAGGTGGACATATGGTGTTTATATGATGACAAACTGTGGGAATGATCAGAGTATAATACTGAGGTTGATGGTGTTTGAAGATACGGTCTCCTCTCTTGGTTGTGCCGGTGACCAGAGAGCATCTCTTGCATAAACAAGGTAAGGTAGAACTCCTTTCCGTGGTCCACCCTCACCTGATCCCACATGCCATTTCCCAGAACAGCTGATCTATAGAGATGTCACAGGGTCATTATGTTTGATTAGGATAAAACCAAGTTAATGCTTTTGCGATTTCCATTTAACTATAAAAGCAATAGAAACCAGTGATTGAGAACTTGGGATTTGTTACAAAAAGAAAAAATGTCTGATGTTAACAATAAATATATTCTGCAGTTGAGGCTCTATTCTACTGACCTATACACTTGTTCATATATAGTCAGGTTGTTTTTTACAGGCATGGTAGCATGGCCAACAACCTTCTTGCTGAAGCCATCCACTGCCAGGACATGCGTGACTCCAAACATGACCAGTTTTTCATTTTGGTCCATGTGCAATTTGTGGCCAGTGTATTCAGCTTCATATGGGACCGGGTTAAGGTTACGTGCTCCCTAAAGATGAGAAAATATGTGTGAAAAAGGCTGTTAATATATTGAGCACCCCAATTCTTTCATATGGTACGTGTTCTAGTCGAGCCAAGCAGTGGTGCGCTGTTTGCATGTTCATAAACTAGTTGGCTAATGCCTACCATCGACAATTAATCAGCAGTTTATACATCACAATTTTTTTGGAACAAAGCAGAGGAAGAAGATAACTACTGCAGTAATTGGGAGTTAGCTAAATATGAAGTCTGTAAATATTTTTGAAAATTCAGTAGTGACTTGGCTAAAAAGAAGAAATCTAATGAGAGTAATGTTATTTGTAAAATTGCTAGTGCATTAGCTAAAAATGTGGAAGATATTACTGATCTTGAAAAAGCTGAATTTGCTGAACAGCAACAACAATTAGATAAAATATATAAATATAAAGCTGAAGGAGCTTACATCCAAACATGCAGAAAGTGGTTTGAGGAAGGTGAGCAAAGCTCTGCTTATTTTTTTTTTGTTTAGAAAGACAACAAGCTAAAACAAGTAACATAGGGAAACTCATGATTGATGGAATATTAAATAAAGATCAAAAAGTAATTGAAAAACTCTGTCTAAATTTTGCAGCAAGATGCAACTGACACTGATTTTTTAAATATAGTAGATAAAGATTTTTGTGATGCTCCTATTACCATGAATGAGATTCTAGAAGCGATTAATTCATAAAAAAAAAAGGGAAAATCTCCTGGCACTGATGGGCACGTTTCAGTTTTATAAATTTAGCAAAAAAATAGCACCATTTCTATTAGAGGTTTTAGAGAAAGCACTCTTTTATTTAAGAATAAATCTTAGTTCTATAATCACTGGTTCAGTAATGGAATATTTCATGTTAGACAGCTTTTTAATAACAAAGGTCTGCTTTTTAGGTAGGCAGAGTTTCTTTCAGAATATAATATACCGGTAACTCTTAAAGAGTTTGCCACAGTTATGGATGCTATTCCATCTGGCATACTCATGCTTTTCAAAAATAGTACTCTCTCTTTGGGTTTATCTTCTCCTGAACCTGTCAAAACACCTATTGGTGAGATGTGTTTCACTGAAGAAAAAAAAAAGGAAGACATTTTAAAGTAAGAGTTCTATTCCTTGAGAACATCATTTCTACCCCTCCTGCAATCTCATATTGGAATGGACTTTTTGATCATTTAATTTGGAAAAATATATGGTCCATACAACAAAGGTTTTTCCACACAAAATAATTTTTTTTTTTTTAATTAATTCATAATATTTACCCTGTCAAACATTTATTTAAAAAAAAAAAATTCAGATCTGTTCTTGCCAATAATTGCTCTTTCTGTCAGAATGACACTGAAACTCTTCTTAACTTGCTTTGGTCCTGCAGTTATACTCTGCAACTTTGGAGAGATGATAGTTGGTTAATCTCAAGCAATATCTTCAAAACTTCTCTATGAATCCCAAAACTGTTATTTTTGGATTTTTTGAAGCAGATTCAAATGCCTGCTTTATAATAAATCTAATTATTTTCCTATGCAGATTTAATATTCACAAATGTAAGTTTTAAAATTTTAAACCAATTATTTTGGTATTCTTGCATGAGATAAAACATTATTTGAGTACAATTTCATCCTCTCTTAACCCAAAAGCACTGAGAACATGTACAATTTGAAAGATCTACAAACCCTGTACCTTAATGTTTAGATTTCTTTTCATTTAAGTAATGACCTCTTTCTTTCTTTTTTCCTCTCCATTTTTTTTAATTTCACTGTTTTTGTGTGTTGTGCTATGATGTTGTTAAAGTGTTTTCTCTTTCACTATTCTTTTTATTTTTGTTATTAATAATTATTGTTGTGTTCCAATTTTGTTTCACACTGTAATTTGAATGTTCAAATAAAGCATAAAAAAAAAAAAAAAAAAAAAAAATTATGACAAACCCGACGTCTTGCTTCACTATACGGCTGATGGACAGTGCGAAGGACTCTACCGACGCGGCCCTCTCCTGCTCTTACTCCATTCGCAGACAAATAACCAGTCATCATCCTGCGGCCGTACTGTAAATGACAGCTAATTTGTGAAAGAGAATTTAAAGTGTATCTATTGATTTTGTTCGTATTGTTATTTTTGAAGGACTTTTATTTTGATATGGCTTTAACATGCACCAACATGGTTGTATAAAGCACGCCTTCTTTCCGCTTTGTGTATGTGCACACGCTTTTATGAAAGACGCAGCCTGCCATTTATGACGGTTCCTCTTCCCATTTGTATTTTTTGCATCCCACTTGAGGGTTATAAGGTAAACGAGTTTGTTTAATGTCTTTCAGTTATTAATTGTATTGTGATGTTGGTTATTGTGTGGGAGTTATACAGTGTTTGTTTTGTTTGTGTTTGCTGTAGCTCTTACGGTGTCTACATGAGTGTCACGAATAAAACACTAAAGGAAACATCAGTTCAAGGAGTGTTCGACCATCATTCCAGTGGGTTAGCAACACGTACGTTGGTCCGGCCTGTCAAATGAAATATTAACGTTATGGGCCTTATAACTCCTGGTGAATTTGTTTGGGGTGTCATACGCAACCAAAATTAAAAACTTACCCGGTTAATTGCTCGAGTTACAGCCATCTCCAAATCACTGTTCGAATGTCCCCACCTCGAGAGGTTGTTTTGCTCACAAAATCTTCTGACACTTGACATTGAACATCCTCGTTGGACACTCATACGACGACTCATGTTTGCAGCGATATCTGCATGAGTCATTCCTGTATTAAACATTAATATTATGTCATCTCTGTACTCTTCTAAAGCAGCCATGACCAATCGTCACACTCGATGATTATTGGCGCCTAAAGCTAGGTTTATTCTCACCGTAGCCCCACGAGCACGAAGGTGCGCGCGCCAAAAATGACGTAATTGCGGTGTGGGCGGTCGTGCGGTATGGAAGGATATTGCGGACAATTTTCAAAAGGAATTGCAATTGTATTTGCAATTGCGTTTTTCAATTTGTCGACATATAAAATGTGACATAATCCAAACGCAATTGCAAATCGCGCATTGCCATTTGCATTTTCGTTTACGTGAACGACTGCCAAATTTCAAATGGAAAAGCAAAGTCTGTTTGCAATTGCATTTCCAATGTCATACAAGTTATGACCCTGCCATTTTGGAATATCAATAGCAAATCACCTATTAGCTTTAAATTTCCTCCGTGTCCTTCCACAACCTGCACGAAATTCAAATGGAATCGCAATCCCCTTTGCGTTTGCATTTCCAATGTCTAACACAGTCAACTGTCAATCAGGCTTGAGGGCGGGGTTTACAGATATATTCGGAAAGTAGGCCACGTCCTCAAGTGGTGGAAAACCAAGGACTTTTCCATCATTATTCATTCCTAAGAACATAGGGCGAAATATCCAATGTGTCTATTTAGCAACAACAAAAAAAGTCATAAAACTACTGTGTAGTGTTTTGCACTTCAAACAAAGCCCAAAACCTGGAAATAGACTATTTATCACCTGCCAACCAAACAAAAGGAAACCAAAAGAAGACTGCTCTGGTTGCAAGCAAATTGTCAAGAAGAAATGAGGATTAGGGATGCTTTAACCGTTTCCCAAAAGTACGAATTTTGACAGATTAATATACAGTTAAACGGTTTAAAATGTGTATATTTAAGTTTTTTTTGCTGCATGGTAAAAGCTAAATATGCTATAGGCCGATTCGGTTTAAAGATCAGCTCAATATATAATATAATCTTTAAAATAGGCCTATCCTTTTATTGAAACTGGGGCAAAAAGTCATTTGGAAATATTTTCACCCGCTGGTATTTTCGAGTTTGCCGCAGAGACCCTTGTGATAAATGAGTTGTATTTATGATAATCCGCGCAGATTTTAGTTGATGAAAATAAATAAAAAAACGGCCAAATAAACACAGAAATATATCAAAATGCCAAGTCGAGTATTCTCATAAACACAGTAGATGTAGCTAAGCACTATGCGCGTGCACACAAATGTATAACTGGACCTTAAAGTGAAAACCCTGCACAATTCCATATTGCAACTTATTTACTGTTTGCTGCATATTTGTTTGTTTTTAGTTATACTACTGTTAAAATGTTATTGGGAAAGAAAAAAAGGAAAGTTTAAATAATAATTTTATATATTTTTACTGTGGCTCTTGATGCTTAAATGCTTTAACCAAAAATGAAAAATAGCTCTTTGATCCAAAAAGGTTCCCGACTCCTGGCTTAAATGAACAAGTTGAGTAGAAGAAAAAAAAAAAGATATATTTTCGAGCCAGCATGTCACAAAGGGCATTCTGGGTTGAGCCAGCGCTGAACGAGCGAATATACTGCCATTTTTATTTGACGAGGAAAAAAAAAAGAAAGCCGGTTCTTTTTCAGATTCAGGTTTTTCGTTGTGTCATCTTTATGTATTAATTATTTAGGCTAAGTGAGAAATATTTAGTGTTTATTTTATTTATATTATTCAGTTTCTCTCTGTTGTCAGAAACGCTGCAGGTGCGTGAAAATTTGATAATGTGTGAATCCAGGTTCTGTTGTTGAGCTGTTCTGTCAAATCTGTTAAAATGTCAAAATAAAGATACAAATATAGTTAAATGAATAGGAATAGGCTACATATGAAGAAAATAATAATGTTGAATAAAATGCTGAAATGAAGATCCCATCAGAAAATTGTGAATGAACATAAAACCTTTATGTAAGGTAGCGTTAGGGAACAAAATGCAGAGCCATCAAATAAAATATAAAAATAAAAGTGCCAGGTGGACAGTAAATGCAATACGAAAACATTCAAGTACTGTATGCCGCTACAAAAACATGCAAGGTAGCGTTAGGGAACAAAATGCAGAGCCATCAAATAAAATAAAAATAAAAGTGCCAGGTGGACAGTAAATGCACAGAGGTGTCAAAAGTATTCGCATTCATTACTCAGGTAGAAGTATAGATACTGGGGTTTAAAAAGACTTCTGTAGAAGTTGAAGTATCAACTCAAGCTTTTTACTCAAGTAAAAGTGTAAAAGTAACTGGTTTCAAAACTACTTAAAGTATAAAAGTAAAAGTAATGTAAGGGGAAAAATGCCATTAAAGGGGTAGTTCACCCAAAAATGAAAATTCTGTCATAATTTACTCAAGTTGTTCCAACCTGTATGAGTTTCTTTGTTCTGAAGATTGAAGAATTTTTGTAACCAAGCAGATTATATGCAACCATTGACTGCCATAGCATTTTCCCCCTACTATGGCAGTCAATGTTTGCTCTATCTGCTTGGTTACTAACATTCTTCAAAATATCTTCAGAACAAAAACTCTTGAGTAAATGATGACAGAATATTCATTTTTGGGTGAAGTATCCCTTTAAGGACAAAAGATTAGGCCGCGCCACAGTGCATACCCCACCTCCTCAAAAAAACATTTTTCTGAAGGCCATAATGACTATAATGTTATATTAAAAAGTTAATGTTGAACATTTTTAGATGCACTTGGCTACGCGTTTCAGCCGCATATATTCCCATTGAAAATGAACGCATTTTAGGACAATGCAAATACATTAAAGAACCATATGTGTACTACTGAGCATTAACGTGTTTCATGGAGTGGAAGATTTGATGACTAGTTGCCTATAAATATTGTAAAGGTGCAAAAAGTCAAAATTCAGAGGCATGTTATCAATAACCATTTTTTGAATGTGTGATCAGTGTGGCCAGATTGGGTCAACAATTTCCAGCCCAAAAACCTCACCAAATGTACATTTATATATAAAAAAAAATGGTTATTGATAACATGCCTGGTTATTGATAACAATTTTTCACCTCTTACAATACTTATAGGCAACTAGTCACTCGAAGAAAAAAACCCAAAACTTTAACTGCCAAAATAATGTGATATTATTTTATTGCCATACCAATCAATGTTGATAAGTAAGTTACTGGAAGATTCCAATTAGTTTGTCCCGTTTTCGTGCCCTTCTCAGCATTTATCGGTGATTCAAAGACAATGACTTCTCAGATCCAGGGTTTTTCCTGGGTCAAAAATGGTCTTCGGTGGTGGCTGACAGACATGGTCATCCATACACACACACACACACGCACGCACACACAGTTAAAAAGTACCCTACCCACGTGATCTGCAAGCACAATACTGACAATACATTTTAAATAAATTCAAAGAAAGTTTGTAACTTTTGCTTATCTTATTTTGATCCCACATGAAAAAATACTATATTATAGTAAAATTACTCTAGTAAATACTATAGTGTTTTTGAACCGTACTATAGTAAATATATTACAGTAAATGAACAAAGTGTAGTAAATACTATAATATACTACAATATACTACAATTTACTGTAGTATCTTTACTATTGTATGGTTCAAAAACACAATATAGTAATTTTACTATAATATACTATAATATCCTGAGGTTTTTTCATGTGGGATACCTTGATGTTTGTTTTTGTTCCTCATTTTTACTCTATTTACTGATAATTGTTTTGGTATATAATCATATCAATATTAAAAAGTAGTATTAAAAAAATGAACAAATAGCCTTATTTTCTGCCATATACAATTTTATAAAATTATCAGCTAGCTAATAACTTTGTTCTGGGTTCACCTCACTCCAGTCTAAACTAAGTGATTTATAGGCTATTTATTTTACTACACATTGTGAACATAAATAAGCTGAAAGACTGTGGATAATTAAAACTAACTCTTACACCCACTCTTGCTAAATTGTGTAAGCACACTTGTGTTCTCATTTCAGGTGTTCTGAGTAAATGATTAAACTGATTCGTGAGTTCAGTGTTGGACAGATCAGTTGTTCTAACCAGTCGTTGAAATGATTCGGTTCAAAGGAGTCATTATGTGGCGAATCGGACATTTGCAGACGTGTTGTGTGCGAATCCCGTCTGTTAGAACATCGCAAAAGATTTGTAAACACACAGAAAACACTTCATAACCGGATAGGAATTGTTTCCCGTTTATTGAAAGTATGCTTTATGTCAGCTGGTCAGAGAATCAGTCAATGTTTTTTGAGCGTATTTCACACCCAGCGGTAATTAAAGGAAAACATATTGTCTGATAGCGCCACGTGCAACATGGATTCGGTCTTCCGACCTTTTGATTTTGATTAACGTAATATGTGAAATATTAGAAAGCTAAGAATGCTTATTTTGAAGACCGAGAGCGTGCGAGCGGGGGAGGAGCTCTCTGATCGTTCTCTCTGAGACTCGGTTACAAGCGCAGCATCTATTCTACATCATTCATGAATCACAATAACTCATCAAATAAAGCTTTGGCGGGACAAAAAATTGTTTTGGCGGCCGCCAAAAAATTTTCAATGTAGGAAAAACCCTGAGATCTGAGGGAAGCAAAATCTTCAAACTTTAATGAAGGCCAGTCTCAGATATAAGACAAAGAAAGAGGTGGAGAACAGACTTATCCAATGAAAATAATTACATCATATATATCTCATGTTATAGGAACGTGAGCCACGTGATAATGTATACAACACATCTGGTAATCATTATTTCCACCGTCCAAACACTAGGGCCCAAATGGTCCTTTCAATGCAAGGAATAGGGAAACTTGGGACTTTTCTCCATTTGAACAGATAGCGCCTTCATATATGAAAAACATATGTCTAGGGTATGTTTCACTTAGAGAGAGAGAGAGAGAGAGAGAGAGAAGACAAAGGAAAAAGGCCACACTTCTATTCATTCGAAGTGGAGTAAAATAATGAGGATAATGTGGTTGATTAACTAAAAGATTAATGCTGAGATGTATATAAAAACCTATCAATCCCTCCTCTGGCAATAAAATTGCCACACCCAAATCTCAGCATTATCTGTCTTATACACAAAATACAAACATTTCCTTTACCTTCTTTTGAAATTAAGGACACTTAACAGTTCTATTCATCAAAGCATATTGAGAGGATACAAAGTTATTCATAGCACGATTAATCAAGGCTCTGATAAATGGAATAATACAACAGATAATAAATGCAAGGATTAATAGGATTATACCTATAGGAATTAAGGCAGATACAAGCATTTGTTGCCATTCTGTAAGGCATGCTAAGAAACCATCTTGCTTGTCATCAACCTCTCGTCTTTCCAATTCTTGAGCAATTCTAGTCATATTCTTTAAACCTTCTTCGATTAAATGACCATCTGCATCATTTTGAGGAATTTCTCCCATCCTCACTGTTCCAAATTGTCCTTCCATACACAACAGTGAGTCTGGAATAGTGGCAATTGTTGCCACTTTTGCTTGTACCTGAGGTGCGAGCATCAATCTAGCTGTTGCGCAACCCCATGCTATAGTTTTATTTGGAGCCATCATTCCAGTAACGCTAACAACAAGTGGACACTCCAATTCTTCCTCTGTCATAGGTGAGTTAACCTATACATGTGGACCAGAGGCACTATGTGGCATTTTTGTGCAAACATAACAGTCGTCAGTTTTTCCTGCATGTCTAGCTGTGTATTTCGCGAGACGCCACCACATGTTTTCGGCAAAAGCGTGGTGGGCGTTGTCATCATGATATACCCAAGTCTCATTGCCCGTGTTGACTGTAGCTTGTACACGAACAAATATATTTATTAGGACCACTAGATAAAATATAACTTTCATCATCATGGCTCAAGAGCTTTCACTGAGATGATTCTAGCTCTTTTGCGATTTCTTTCGTCGTCTCCTCTTAGAAGCTCTTGCTTCCCCTTCCGTCGGCTCTTTCCTTGGCTCAGTGGCTCCCACCTCCTCGACATCGACCAGGACGCTTCCTTGGGCTGGAGCTGCTTTCAGTCGACTTGCATGGATCCACTGCGGCTGGAAGTCAGTCAGAACACCTGTCCTCGTCACAGCTATCACCACGGCAGGCCCTAGATACCTTGGCTCTCCCAGTTTGATGGGCTTCAGGCTCCTTATCAACACCTGTTGTCCTGGGACGAAAGGATGAGTTGGGTTTTCTGAAGGAAGAGGGAGAGAGAGAGAGACATCACCATTGATGCTAATTGATGCTATTCAAAGTTTTGACTAGGGAATCCACGTAATCCGTGACGATCACCTCCGTGTCACCTGTGGACAGATTGCCAGCGCGACCTTTGACCCATGGGGTCGGGAAAGGTCTACCCATAAGAATTTCAAAGGGGGACATCTTTGTTGTTGCTGATGGTGACATTCTAATTTCGGTCAATACGGCAGGCAGCAGGTCAACCCAATTTCTGCCTGTATCAATACACGCCTTATTAATTCGATCTTTGATAATCTTGTTCATGCATTCTACTTGTCCGCTTGAAGTTGGTGCATAGGGCATGTGTAGCTTCCAGGTAATATTAAGTTCTTTGGCTAATAATTGCGTAACTTTGGAAATAAACGGTGTCCCATAGTCACTGTCTATGACCGACGGTATACCAAAACGCGGTATAATTTCTTTAGCCAAAGCTTTCACTACCGTCTGTGCATTTTCTCTTCCACACGGAAAGGCTTCTGGCCACTTGGAGAACCTGTCAACAATCACAAGCAAATATTTATTATTTCCACAAGGAGGCATATGTGTAAAATCAATTTGCAAATGTTGGAATGGTAACTCAGGGTGTGGTAAAGCGTCATATGTAGTTGGCTTGTGTCTGTTGGTTTGAGCACACACCAAACAAGCATCTAATATCAACAGAGTATTTCTTCGAGCATTTGCTATGCAGTAAGATCGATTCAACATTTGTATCACTTTCTTTTTTGAGACATGTGATACTCCATGATAGTGTCGACATAGCATCACAATTGCAGATGCAGGGAGTGCAAGTCTACCCTGCTTGTCTCTCAATATTCCAGCTTGATCTGGTTTTACTTCATTGTCTGTCCAATGAGTTAAATCAGCTTGTGTAGGATTAGCTTGCAATATTTTTATGTCCAAATCATTAGTCAATGATGAATTCATCATAGGCACCTCTGTGCCTCCTTCGCTTACATGTGGACTTAATGTTACTTCTTTAGCAGCCCATTTCGCAACTTCATCTGCAAATCTGTTTCCTTTGGCTTCATCTGTTTGTCCTGCAGCATGTCCTGCTACTTTGATAACAGCGAGTTTTGATGGCTGTTGTGCTGCACGAATGAGCTCAGCTACAATGCTATGATGAGCTATTGGCTTTCCAGCTGAAGTCTTAAAATCTCTTTCTTCCCACAATTTAGCAAAATCATGGACTATGCCATATGCATATTTAGAATCAGTGTATATATTAACACACTGATCTTTTGCCAGTTGACAAGCTCTTGTCAATGCAATTAATTCTGCTACTTGTGCTGATTTGTATGGCAAAGAGTATGCTTCAATTACACGATCAGGTAATTCAACAATAGCATAGCCAGTTAAGTATGTATTGTCATTTGGTTTGAAGCAGGACCCGTCAATATTCCAATGTAGCCCCTCCTCCAGGACAGATGTAGAAACATCTGGCCTGCAGGATGTTGATGTCTCAATTCTGGCCAGGCACTCGTGGTCGTCACTCTCAAATTCACCTTGCGTCAGTAACCTGTGCAAATGTACAGTAGGACCATGAACAACAGAAGTGGGTTTCAAAATCAAATTAGCAGTAGCTAATAATATAGCCTCATAGCCCGAGCGTCGCTGGGCGGTCATATGTTGTGTAGAAATGTTACTCATAATAGCTCCTACCTGATGTGAAGTATGCACAATTAATTTGTGTGACAGTACAATTCGTTCAGCATCCTGTACCATGATCGCCGTGGCAGCCACCGCACGCAAACAAGCCGGGAGTCCCCTGGCAACTGGGTCGAGAGTTTTGGCGAGATAGGCAATCGGACGCAGGACACTTTTTGTTTTTTCCTGTGCGAGGATTGCAGCGGCCGTCTCGCCGCTCTGGTACACATAGAGATGGAACGCTTGTTTGTAGTTTGGGAATCCGAGTGCAGGAGGTCTCGTCAAGGAGGATTTCAAGTGTCTGAATGCTTGGTCCATTTCAGATGTCCATGTAATGTTCTCTGAGTCTCCGAGAGTAGCAGTTCGTATGATCTTGTCATGGAGGGAGCAGTTAGGCACCCATGCGCGGCAGTAATTAACGAGCCCTAGGAAGCTTTGCATTTGCTTCCGTGTCTTTGGGTGCTTGAAGGTTGCAATAGCTTTCACTCTGTCCGCAGACAGTTGCACCTGGCCCTTCGACAGTTCATGGCCGAGGTAATTGACCCTCCTCTGAACCCACTGCAGTTTCTCTCTAGATGCCTTGAAACCAGCTTCCGCTAAAATGTTGCAGACAATCTTGGAAGCAGCAGCACACATGTCTTTTGATGCCCCAGTAATGAGGATATCGTCCGCATATTGAATCAAACAGGTGTCTTGAGGAAGTTCAGCATCTTTTAGCGTTGAGTGCACCACAGCAGAGAAAACAGCCGGAGAATCACTGAACCCTTGAGGAAGCCGTGTCCACGTCAGCCTCCAAGGTAAAGGCGAACAGTGGCTGCGTTCGGCGATCAACAGGAATGCTGAAGAAGGCACTGCAAAGATCCACAACAGTAAAAAATCAGTGCTCAGAAGGAATAGAATTAATTATAGTTTGCACATCAGGTACAATTGGAGCCAATTGTGTTACTAACTCATTAATTTTTCTCAAATCTTGAGTTAAACGCCAAGAACCATTTGCTTTCTTAATTGGATTAATTGGAGTATTATAAGGTGAATGAGTTCGGACCAAAATGCCTTGAGCCAATAATTTATCAATAACAGGAAGAATACCATCCACCTTGTCTTTGGAAAGGGGATACTGTTTTTGATACACAGGCTTGTGTGTTTTTAGCTTAGCAAAATAGGGCTGGACATCAATGAATCCTGCTTCCTCCTTATGTTCCGCCCACAGCTTAGGGTTGACTCCCTCAATTTCCTGTTTGAGCTCAGTTGCAGGCTGGTCTTCGAGGAGAGCACTTCCTGTATCAACAGTCAGAGATTAAGCTGCAGGAAACAGAAGTTGCAGAGAATCATTTTGAAAGTGGAGCTGAATACCTAATTTATGCATCAAATCTCTTCCCATGAGACAAAACGGGGAATCGGGTATTATTGCAAAAGCATGCATTTTAAACAATGATGGAACATCATAGAAGTAACCGGAAGACTTGGCGTCATTTCGCACTTCACAGCCGTACCAGTTATTCCCACAGAATTTACATGTTTTCCTGTAATCGGGCCTTCATAAGCGAGTGAAGAAAGCGATGAGATTGTCGCGCCTGTATCAAGGAGAAAGGCATAAGATTTATGGTCAACTTTTAACTCGAAAAAGGGCAAAACAGTTGATACATTTGGATAATGCAAGGAAATCTGTGAAAAGTTATCACAAGCTGATGTAACTGCACTATGATTTAGTCATTTATTTTTCCAAGAGGTAGGGTATGCTGGATTCAGTTTGTCAGTTTTAGCAGAAAAGGGCGCCATCGGTCTTTGTGTGAAGCCCCCAAGGCCCCTCCTCTGCCTTCCTGATTTCTGTAAGTCATAGACTTTTTTCCTACATTGTCGCTCAAAATGTCCAGGTTTGCCACAATAAAAACAGCATTTGTTTTCATCAGCTTGGTAAGTTTTCGGGTCACCTGCAGCGTTCATTTGAAGTATTGCAGGCTTCCCCCTGGAATTTTCAAATGCTCCAGCTGAAGAGAGCTCACGCAAGCGTCGCCCCAATTCATCAACAGAAATTGTGGTAATATTGCGCCTTCATATATGAAAAACATATGTCTAGGGTATGTTTCACTTAAAGAGAGAGAGAGAGAGCGAGAGAGAGAGAAGACAAAGGAAAAAGGCCACACTTCTATTCATTCGAAGTGGAGTAAAATAATGAGGATAATGTGGTTGATTAACTAAAAGATTAATGCTGAGATGTATATAAAAACCTATCAGTTACCATTTTATCTCCTTAAAGCATAACATTGATGATTAAAAAAAAAAAAAATCCCAGTAAAACGGTTCAAATATGACTATATGTCCAGGTAGAAACTGTCAAAACGGCTATCCCTCAGAAAAACACAAGATTTTCAATGTCAACAGTAAGAAGCCAATTTACGTGCAAAAAGTGCCCAATATAGAGATTGGAAAAAGCAATGTAATAAACAGGCATTTCACACGTTAATGCACACACCACTGCCAAAATGCGTAATTCATTGATACTGTACAATAATCCGTCAACAAATAAATAACAACAATGCGCTTACCCTTGTGTTGCACTTTGCTTTGACAAAACTACAGTACGTCTTTTGTGAAGTACATGGCACATGCACTTAGTACAGTCAACACGGATTAATCGTTTATTTAAACCTCTTTCAGCAGCTGTCGGGGTTGCTAGTTGCAGATGTCCTGAGTGTGTATATGACGATGGACAGGAGTCGCGGTTATATTTAAAGAGTCTTCGAGTCACAGGTGTAATTCACGTTTGAGAGTTGAGTCACTCTCCTACTCTTTACTGTAGATACAACTTACTGTGTATTTATGCCACTGGCATAGCGATCACTGGAATATACAGCTAAAGTTATCGCGCTAAAAACCGGCTAAAGTCATGAATGAGGCTGAGCACGTCTGCCTGCTGATCGCTGATTGGCTGAAAGTGCGTGCTCGTCGGCGAGAACCCGCCCTATCTGGCAGCATGGTGTGTGATTTGTGCAGGTGCAGGCGTGATTGATCGCCTACAACCCAATAGGGTGTCGGAATGGTTTGTGTTTATCCTTCTCATCCAACCACAATCATATTCACTCTGTCCGGATGGCGCGATTTATCTGGATAGTTTTTTTTTATTTTTTATGACAAGCCGGAATGAAAACATGCCGAAATGGAATAGGAGTAACAAGGCTATTTTTAAAATGTAAGGAGTAGAAAGTACAGATAATTGCTTGAAAATGTAAGGAGTAGAAGTAAAAAGTAGGCTGAAAAATAATTACTCCAGTAAAGTATAGATACTCAACATTTCTACTTAAGTAAGGTAACGAAGTATTTGTACTTCGTTACTTGACACCTCTGTAAATGCAATACGAAAACATTCAAGTACTGTATGCTTCTACAAACGCTTACATGTACAGATGCATATATTTAAGAACTCCTCAAGATATCCAGAGCAGCAGACAGACCCACAACCTCAGTCACAACAGGGTCATTTGTTCTGCACTTCAGGCAACAAGATGAAGTTGCCATCCATTGATCTACACACATCTTACACCCCACCAGGCTCCTGCAGCATGCCGAAAACATGGGGTTTTCCATTGTACCTGGAAAACAAAATAACCAAAAATGCAACATGTATTAATCAGTGGAAATATCACTAAAGATTCTATATGCAATACCGTAATGCAATTACTCCTCCAATTTGCTTCCATCACATCGTTGTCTCACACTCTCATTGGCTCTAAGACATCGCCGATGTCATTGTCAGTCACAACAGGATTTAGACTGACAGGTCCAGATATTAAATGTGCTAAAATCCAGTTATAAGCAGTTCACACTACACGATCGGTCACATTAGTGAGCAGTGAATACCCTCTGAAAAAACTTGCAGAGCTAAAAACTGGGCTAAAATCGTTTAGTGTGAAACCAGCATAAGCCTCGCTTCAGGGTGTCGGCCAGAACATGTCATAAGTAACTCTGAGGGTCTCGTGAACTTATAATAAAAAAAAATAAAAATATTTAACAAACTATAGTCAAACTATACCTTTGCAAACCAAACAGGCAAAAGCCTCCTTCAATCCACGGGTCTGTACTGCCGTCAGGTCCCTTGATGTGGCTGCAATCTCTTTGATGTGTCTGGTCACATCTTCTAGACCTCTAGAGGCTTCCAGCAGCTCCTCTATCTGATCCCTAACATCAAACAGGCCAGAGGATTCCTCATTCCTGCGACTAGAAAAAAAAACAAAAAGTGGTAAATGGGCTACTTCAACTGTATTACTCTGCATTCACACTGCCAGCTACAAAGCGACAGATCTTCATTAATTTCAATGAGTGCCAGGCAACTAGGGTTGACAGCGAAAAAGCGGCCAGCTACTTAGCGGATGTCTTCGGATAGGAGATAATCACTTCAACTTGATGAACTAAAACTAAAAGTAATAATCAAATATCTTTACCACATGAAAGAGTACTTTGTAATGTGTTTTAAAGTGCCAGCTTTATTGGTACTAAATCATTAGTAGGTGACTTCTCGCGGCGAAGACAACGGAGGTTCCCATGAAATCACGCCTCTCCCCTGACTGCGTGGTGGAACAATCTATTACAGCTTTTGAAAAGTTCGGCTGAGTCCATCCACACGTTCCCTCCAGAACACACCGGGAAGCAAACTGGTCAGGTTTTTGTAAATAGATTCACGGTTGTGGTTCGGCCACGAGGCTGCGGCCGAACCACAGCATTGAGCCCATATTTATGGTGGTCAACAATTACAGTAGATTTTAACCTCCATTGAGGATCATTGGGATGTTGTCGTCACCACCATCAGACAGAAAACCTGACAGTTGTGACAAAAACCTAATCTTCACATGATATGCATGCTCAGGATTGTTCTTTTTTTGAACCGCTTTCTCACAAGGGAGAGCAGGGAGATAAACGTCAGTCATGACTAAGGCTTCTACACAAAATTCTACAATAGTTGTGTTGGCAGTATGCTTTTCAACAGCCTACGGAGAACAGAAAGCGTAAAAATGTTAAATATTGCATTCACTCTTCACTTACCTTGTTGAAGTCCTTCTCTGTTGCCACTGCTTAAAGGTGGCCTGTTCGATGGCATGAATCCTTCTCGAATTTTGCCTCCAAAAACATGACCCTTTAAAAACAGAGGGTTACAAAATAGTGCACTAAACATACCATTTGTTTTGAAAATGGTTAAACACACTGACAATGGAGCATATACAGTATTTTCATTACCAGTAGTCCCCTCTGATTCCAACACTTGACTTCCATGTGCATTAGTAAGGACATAAACCTCATTGTTCCCCATGGCCAACTTCACCTTATCTAGGATTGAAGGGACAGTTGCTTCGGACTCCAAAAATCTCACCACAACTACTTTTGTAGAGAAAAGTTTTCCATCCCATGGTTCAGAGATGTGAATTGATCTGAAATGAACAGTTACGTAAAACATTACTGTACATAGACTAGGGCTGCACAATATATAGAAATTATCGACATCTGAAATGTATATATCGCAATATGCATATAATGCAATAACTGGGGTCTAAATTTTGCAGCTTTAATAGGAATCCGTATACTGCATATTTAAATACATTGAAAACTAAGCAGTGTTTTATTTTTACATTTGATTCAGTTTCTGTTGTTAAATAAACCTAATGTAGGCCTACCTGAAACCCTAAACCTCATGGTTTACACTGATGTTAAAACAACACTTAGTTATTATGCTAGAGTAAAACACTGCTGTTCACTTTCAGAAGAATATTTTCTTGATACAAATAGAACATGTATGTAGATTATATAAGTTTGAATATAAGCTCTATCTTTAAGCATTATCGTATCGCATGTCGCATTTTTCTTCAATATCGTGTAGCCCTAACATAGACTACTGTAAACAATTTGGAGTAGAGCCATTTATGTATAGGTTATTTTGCCTTACTTGCAAATGCAAAGTGATTAATTGTAATGTGGTAGCTACCTTTGGAATGATCTCGGTGTGCTCGCACGTGGTGGCAGGTTTGAAGAGGAGGGCACACTTGGTTGAAGAAATCCAAAGGAATGCCGGTGGCCTGCACCGGTTGGTGCTCGACCAAGATGGCTTTGAGTGCCTCCACCGTGAACTTCATAATGTGCCCGCTCATTTAAATCAAAACTGCTGAAGTGACCATCTTCCAAAGGGAAAATAACTACGTTGGTAGCATCGGTCAAATAAATACTGCCCACATCAATCTGAAATAAAGAGGTGTGAAGCATAAAAGGCCAATTTACTGTCATTAAACCTACCAAACCCTGCACATGGTCATGCAATATCACTAAATTTACTCTACAAGAAAACCAAAACATTTCTCAATAAGCAAGAATCAAGTTAACGCATTAATTTGTCGATCGACATAGCAGCTAACGTTAACCTTTAGCAGCCATGTGTTAAAATTTTGCAATTTAACTAGGCTAATTGAGCAATCAACAGTTAATGAACACACCTGAAAAATCTGAGATATTCTTTCTGCTCGCATGTCCTCCAGTTTTAGAGAGACCCGTCTGTTGCCCCTGAAAACAATATATGTGTCCATTTCTCTAATGACCAGGTGCGGGAAGATTAATCAATTTGTCTCCTCAGGGAAAGTAACCTAATTTTAGGCTAACCTCTATCACCCCACAGGCTATCGCCCCCTTTCTGTGGTTTCTGGTAATGCAGCTCAGTTCAGAATATATTACCGCAGGGTTTTTCTGGAAGACAGTCGCGTTTCCATTACAGATTTGCGCAAAACTTTTGCTATTTTTTTCTAAATGTAAATTTAAATTTAGTCGATGTTATGCGACTAAAACGCTTTTCCTCTCGCGATAAGTCATTCCAAAAATCATGAACGGACGTTGGTAAGTTTCTATCACAGCCACCGCACTAGATATTATTATTAATGGACGGAGACGTGGTGTGTAATCAAAGCATTAATGGCATACTATAGGCCTACATCATATTTCTGCATGAACGCATAATATATTCACGTAGTTGTCAAAATGAATGGACTTTGAGTGTTTTATAACGGATGCTCACCGAAGAAGTGTGCTTTGGAGAAGTATCAGTGGTATCAGAGTATCAGTGGTGTTACACGGGCATCAGCTCCATATTGTTTGATCTGACAGAGGAACTGTTAACTGATGACATCGACTTCAGATGGCTAAGTTTCCACACATTCAGAATAATTTTATTTTTCATTTGTATTTTAGTGCGTTTATTAATTATGAATGTACCCATATAGTAGCCTAGTTCTTTGAGGTCATTTGGCATCTCCTGCATGGTTTTGTTTGGTATGGCAGGTTGACTTTTATTTATTTGTAGGTTGTAGCTACTGTATAATTGAGCAGAGTAAGTAGGCTACTTCTAAGTTGTAAAGAATGTCTGCAAAGTATGTTTGCACAAAAGAACATTGAATGTTAATATAGTGATTTTTTTTTTAAATCACATGGCGTTGGTCGGTACCTTGCAGTATTTATTCGGAGAGGAGGGGGAGTAAAAAAGGTTGGGATTGGACTGGCCTAAGGAGGTTCTGGGTGTTATATAGGCTACTCGCTTTCTGCTTCAAGGTCCTGATTGTGGCATTTCTTTGAGATTTAGAATACAGTATTCCTGTAATAATTGTTTATTTTATGAATTTAATAAAGATCTCTGTCTCGTATTCTGAAGCAGTCAATGTACTTTTGTGTCCATTCGTTTTTACTTTTTTAACCCCTAATTGCAAAACAAAAAATGACCGGTTGTTGTAGCCTATTGTTAAAACGCAAAGTTGAACACCAACATTTTAATTTGAACTGTAGGCTACACCAAATGCTGCGCCAAAAAAATAAATATCGACGAATTTTCAGATTTTTGTTTATTACTTTTTGACCCTTTATTAAACATGTAGATTTTACTGGTTTTCTAAGGCCAAATCACAACCTGGAAATTATATTTTTCCCGCAGTGCTGAATGAGAAGAGCCATGCATATGTCTCTGGAACCATACAGAAAGGTGATTTATAGGTGAGTTATAGGCTAATGATAGTAGGCTAAATGTGTCTGAAAAAATAACGAGGCATTTTAATGTAATTGTTTATTAATAAACTATTGTTTTCTAAATCAGTGTCAGCTAAAATCTCCGTCTCTGCTGTTAAGGATGCGGCTTTAGAGAGAAATGCACCTTTCAAATATGGATTACATCAGAAGGTATTAGCTTTCGATTTGAATTTGTTCGTTTTAAAGTGGACATTTCAAACTTTAGCCCTCAGGCTATTTTTTTGTTTCAGTGAAACAGTGCCTGATTTTTTTATTTTTAATTAAAAAGAGCACAACGTTTTCTTGTTATTGTGAATTTAACACAAAGAAAATTAGTTGCAAAATTAGTATTTTCTGTATGACCAAACATCAGGGCCGGGCACAGACATTTTGAGGGGCAGTGGCCCAAACAAAAAAAAGGGGCACTGGGGTGAGGTGGCATTTGGGGCGAGGATTGAGTGCTTGTCCATATAAATTATCCATCTTACTCTTACTATTCCTTTACTGACCGCATGTAACTGTCTGATTTGGCTGATGCTCAGTGGGCTCTCCCT
This sequence comes from Gobio gobio, assembly GCF_949357685.1. NCBI lineage: Eukaryota > Metazoa > Chordata > Actinopteri > Cypriniformes > Gobionidae > Gobio > Gobio gobio. The sequence goes on along the minus strand of NC_137101.1, from coordinate 54,917,720 downwards.
CATCTCTGAGCCCTAAGTCATTTCATCTTAATATCAACATTTGTGTGTTTAGTCAGTCAAAACAGTTTTGATCTAATTTTGTGTCTATCAAAAATAGTGATGGATTTGTGGACACACAAATATTTAATATTTTCATGATTTAGATCATTTAGACATTTCAGGCATCTTCACTTTCATTAAAACCTATAGGCTAGGTTAATTGAGTTAATTCTATTATGACTAAATCTATTATGTTTTTTGTATTTTTTTTATTATGACATCTTCAATTAAAATATGGACAGTTGAATAAGTAAATATTGATAACATAAATATTGATATGCTTGTACATAAGTAATAAAAAAATTACCTGTCAGATGAGTATCTTTTAATGGGATTCAGATTTTTCTGTTATCAGTTATTCAATTATTCTACAATTCAATTAAGTAGAATATTTTATTTAGTAGCCATTTAGTATACCAGCAGCCATATCACCCTGTAGCCCAAGACTGGTTTCCCACTGAAGCTAAGCAGGGCTGAGCCTGGTTAGTACCTGGATGGGAGACCAACTGGGAAAACTAGGTTGCTGCTGGGAGAGGTGTTAGTGAGGCCAGCAGGGGGTGCTCACCCTGTGGTCTGTGTGGGTCCTAACACCCCAGTATAGTGATCGGGACACTATACTGTAACAAGCACCGTCCTTCGGATGAGACGTTAAACCGAGGTCCTGACTCTCTGTGGTCATTAAAAATCCCAGGATGTCCTTCGATAAAGAGTAGGGGTGTAACCCCGGCATCCTGGCCAAATTTGCCCATTGGCCCCTGTCCATCATGGCCTCCTAATCATCCCCATATATATATACGATTGGTATCATCCCTCAGTCTCCTCTCCACCAATCAGCTGGTGTGTGGTGGGCGTACTGGCGCAATATGGCTGCCGTCGCATCATCCAGGTGGATGCTGCACATTGGTGGTGGTTGAGGAGATTCCCCCCTTCTATGTAAAGCGCTTTGAGTGCCTAGAAAAGCGCTATATAAATGTAACAAATTATTATTATTATTATTATTAGTATTTTACATTAATGACACTTTAAAAGATATATAAATAGTAATACGTATTATATCAAAATTAATTAAATTAAATATATTCTGTAACTATATTCTGGTTATTACTGTATAACTATACTGTTAATGCAACGACATTCTGGAACTTTCGTCTCTGCTTTCCAGATTTCCACGCACAAAGTGGAGCAAGGGGTGGTGGGATGGGTAGCGACCATAGACTGTGAGAGGGGCACCTCAGCTGATGAGGGCAGAGGGGCAGTGGCTCTAGCTACCGGGACACCCCCTGTGCACGGCCCTGCCAGACATTATAGAGTATTTTAAGATGTTTCCATTGTTGATAGGAAAATGCAAATGTTCGCGCCTGCGCCTCCCTGCCATGCAGTGCGCACTCCACATTGCACAAACGCTTGGATATTGGTCAAAATCTTATTTATTTGTAATAATCTTAGCCCTGTATTATTATTGTCTAAAATGTATTATGAATGACATTTGACAAATTGATTTGTTCCTTTTTTGAGATAAAAGCATCTTCTAAATATAGCCTAACAAATTTTATAATAATGATATTATTTGCATACACAGACCCCAAACACACCATCTTCTAAGTTAGGTGACTGTAAATGCGCAAAAACTGTTTCCATTGCAGTTTTGCGAAATATTCCTTTTTCCTTTTTCGAAAAACCACCTCATGCGAAAACTTTTTTGAAATAAAGGAGAAATTGACCCGTTTCCGTTGTGTAAGCTATTTTCCATCTGCAATTTCAATTTGCAATTTGAAGGGTAGCCTAATGGAAACACGGCTTGTGAGCCTCCCTTCAGAGAACATAAATACTCCAGGCCGCACCATTTGAATAACAGACATGATATTAATATAATTAATAATAATAACAATAAGGAGAAGAAGAAGAAGACGACTGTGTTAAAAATAAATAGTTGCAACCAAAGGGTTTGAAAAAGTTTATTTTGAACACAAGTCCTAATACGATCTCTCTCATTTCACGAGTTCACACTTACATCAAATTAAATAGAGTAAATATTATGCGTATTTGGCGTGCTGTCCGGGGGAGGGCTCCGGGCTCTGAATTTTGCCCGAACCCAGAGTACCCCCCGTGATGGAAATAGTCTAGAACTAGACTACATATATTAATTTGATGTCTTATGTGAGTTTAATTAAGTGAGGAGAAGGGGTGGTGGAGGGATGCTAAGAAACAGTCAACGACAGGAAGGTAAATCGGCAGTCTATATACACCTCCTATCGTTGATTTTTTAATGAGCTCCTCTTGTGTTCAATTAGGTTTAATTATCTGGGTCTGCTCCACTTAACAGTTTTAATTTCCTGAATGTGTTCCTCCCGAAATTTGTTTATAAAACATCAATTTAATAAAAATCGATAATATGGTTGATGGTTAATTTGTATGTAGTGCGTGTTTCTGAAGAAAAAGTGAGTCTGCGTCTTCACTGCACACAGACGGTGGATAGTGATGGAACAAGCGCAGATCGCCCTCCACCTCCAGCCTCGACCAATAGCCTACCCTTTTATCGCTATTATCTTATAGCCTACATTAATATCTGCTCTGAGAGCAAAATCTAATTAAAAATTCCCGCACTTTTTTCGGATTGTGTTCACAGATTTATATGGGTCAATGTGGATAAATCTAGATTTAAATTCAGAGAGAACAGCGCGTGACCTGACGGATTTGGATTATTCCTATTCAAAATGAGATCATGTGAGCCTTATCTGAAAAATATTATTATTTTATTCTTATTCTTAATATTTCTTATCTGAAATATTTTGACTTTAATCTCGAAATATTTTGACTTTAATCTCGAAATTTTTTTTTTTACTTTGCGGTTCAGGGCTTCCGTACACGCGAGCCCAACTCAGGTCCAACTTTTTCCCGAATGCCGATGTACCAAAAATACATTTAAATTTTGTATATGTTTTAAATATCACCCTGCTTTTTTTCACGCCTACGCGAACCTCCCTTTTTCCAAAGTGACAGATAAAATCTCTCACTTTTGACCCAAACAGGTGTTACTTTATGTGAATGTAAACATTTTTAAATGGTTTCTAAACAAATGTCCTTGGTAAATTTGGCCCAAAGTAGGCTAATCTGTGATAAACAGTAGCTAGTCTTTTCGCGATCGTAGTTTGAAAGGCTATAGTTTGAAAGACGGAGGGGAGCACAGAATAAAAATACCCGGGCCTTAATATCTACCGACTGAGAGCTTCGAGGCCACAATCAAACGGCGCAACCAGAAAGCCTATTTATCTTTATATATCAACTCCTTTGCGATCGGCTACTTTAAATCGCTTCAATTAGGCTTTTAGTCCAAAAGAGCGCACATTTAGACAAATCTTGATAAATTCTCAAATGTTCACGTCTCATTGCTTTACAGAGAATGATCATTTCTATAAATTTGTTCACTAAATTATGTGCTCTTTCCACCGCCATCACAATATAGGAATAGTCATACATGTCATCAAAATGAAAGAAAGAAAGAAAGAAAGAAAGAAAGAAAGAAAGAAAGAAAGAAAGAAAGAAAGAAAGAAAAAAACATTTATAAAACACCGTTTTATAACACATGTGAGTTATCACACCAGCAAGAGTGCTGTTTTTCCCAACATCTGCACAATCGCAAATGTGAATTTATTATAGGCCTACGTTCAATAAAGTTACTGAGTAGGCTAACTTTTGTAGATTCTGTTTTCACTCCGTCCAAGAAAACAGAACAAACAGCAGAACTGCTGCGTCTACGAGCAACACGCGTTTTGTTCCTCAAAATATCTGCATTTTTGACAGAATCAGACGAGTAAATGGTTCAAGTAGGCTACCCACAGTCGTTTGGTAGTTTAAATGAATTAGGCTTTTTGAAATACTCGTTTGAATAAAGGATTCAGCTCTCTCATTAAGATAGAGACTTGCTGCCACCTACTGGCGGTGTTAGTTTCATAGTTAAAAAGTAGACGTTTCATTTTTTTTGTGTATTATAATGACGATGTAATATTAGCCTACCACCAAACTTTGACTGAAGGCATGTTGCATATTATTTGTTCTAGGAAACTGAAAGCATATTAAAATGTTTGTGGAATTTGTGCTACTCCATCATGATGTTTGGACCCAAACATAAACTCAAGCATTTATATTATATTAATATAATCAAAAAATATATTATTCATTAGAATTTAAGTTAATAAAAACATCTAAAACAAAGAATAAATTTATTATTTACATTTGTATGATGACAACTGTCAATGCGTGAACGTGTTTAGGCTATTTCAATAGTTTTTTTTCAGTCAGCGAAACCAAATAATTGGGTGACAAATAGCATGCATATAGGCTATTAATATCACAGGCTAACAAATACAGTGTTGGGAAAACTCTTATTTTGAAAAACAATGAATGCATATCCTGACAATCAGATTTCCGTGCAAGAACGGAAAACCAAAAATCTAGTCATAATTTTGTTTTTTCGTTTTTCTAAAAAAACGAAAAAACGAAAAAGGAGTTGTTTTCTCGTTTTATATTCAATTCAATTCAATTCAAATTTATTTGTATAGCGCTTTTCACAATACACATTGTTTCAAAGCAGCTTCACAGAAAGTGCATTTCATAAATGTACATTGAAAAATGTTAGAAAGAGAATGTTAAAGAAAAATGTTAGGATAAGTTAATCAATCATGTATTATTTTAGGCCATAACAACGCTGGCGTTGAGTCGTCTCTTCACAGGCGTCGAGTCGTCTCTTCACAGGTGTTGGGGCATCTGAAGTCTCCATGAGAGGCTGATACAAACTGGAGCTGACGAACTAGTTACCTCGGGACTAGTGTCCCGAGATAACAACAGAAAAGCAGATGGGAAATAATTAGCATAGCTGCTGTTCAGAATATTAATGCTGTTGGTGCGATTTAACTGTAGTATAAAACTTATTTATAATGTGAATGCTTGGCTAAAGAGATGCGTCTTTAATCTAGTTTTAAACTGGGACAGCGAGTCTGAACCTCGAACAATATCCGGAAGACTATTCCAGAGTTTAGGAGCTAAATGTGAAAATGCCCTCCCTCCTTTAGTGGACTTAGATATCCTAGGAATGACCAGAAGCCTCGAGTTTAGTGATCTTAAAGAGCGCGATGGATTGTAGGGCGATAGAAGATCGGTTAAATACACTGGAGCTAAACCATTTAGGGCTTTATAGGTCAGTAGCAATACTTTGTAATTGATACGGAACTTAATAGGTAACCAGTGTAGAGATGATAAAATTGGTGTTATATGATCATATTTTCTTGACCTAGTAAGAACTCTAGCAGCTGCGTTTTGGACTAACTGTAGCTTGTTTATTGATGATGCAGGACAACCAGCTAATAAAGCATTACAGTAATCTAGTCTAGTGTTTTATATGTGAAAGCAAAAACAAATGAACGAATGATACCTGGACCATAATGACATTTAATAGTTTATTTTAATATAAAAAGGAAATTACTGTATATGTACCTACTGTTAAATAACTTACACATACCTTTACAAATTAGACAGGTGAAGGCTTCCTTTAAAGTGTGCAGATAAGCATCTGGCATTGCTGTTGTGGTTTTGGACTTTGCAAGCTCAGACAGCTGGTTTATGGTTGTAGTGATGTCATGGAGGCTCTCGGCAGCTTCCTTTAGTTGGTTAATTTTACCAATAACCTCTTGTGCACTCAAACTGTCCTCAGCCCTTCGACTTAAATGTAGGATCAGAAAAGAAATTATTAAAGATGTATTCAAGTAGTGTATGAACCAATGATTAAACATCTTTCTGAATATTTTACTCTGTAATAGTGTCAACCTTTCAACCTTTTGTCAAACAAGATACCTTCTCTAAGTTGTTGTAAATTTACATTTCTGTTGAGTAAATAGTCATATAATTAAATCATAATTAATAAATTCATGACTATGACTCAAAATTGATTTTAAATTATTTTCAAATATTAATCATGCATGTATTGAAAAAAGGATCTGCAACAATGTAACATCTCAAATCTATATTTAATTTTTTACATTCATATGATTTTGCCTTCACATGAAATGTTGTATTACCTTGTTTTAGCTCTTCTTCCATTCTGGAACTCTACAAAGTCAAAATCAGAGATGGCATAGATTTTTCTGGAGTTCTGTTTCCAGTATTGGGAACCTTAGGAATCAGAAAATATTTACTTCACTTTTGTATTTAAAGGGCACCTATTATGCAAAAATCACTTTTTACATGGTGTTTGAACATAAATGTGTGTTGGCAGTGTGTGTACACAACTACCCTATAATGATAAAAATCCAACCAGTGTTTTTATTTTGTTGATTTTTGTGCACAAAGTCTATTCTCGTCGCTTGATAAACGTTTGTTGAGCCACTGGAGTCGATCGAGCAAGTTTCAGTCACGGATGCCTATAGAAGAGTGAGCCAGCTCTCAGATTTCATCATAAAAATATTAACTTGTGTTCCGAAGATGAAAGGAAGTCTTACGGGGTTAGAAACACATGAGGGTGAGTAATTATTACTGACAGAAATTTCATTTTTGGGTGAACTAACCCTTTAACTTACACACCCTGGGGACAATAGAGACTTTTTTTTTAAATCAACACTAATTACAAATTACACAAATTAGAAGCAACATTCTAATCATAAAACTTACTTTCTTTCTTACTGCCATCTGAGTCCACTATCTCATTTCCCTGGCTGTCTGTCAGGGTAATTGGCTCATCACAGCATAATGCATCCTTCACCTTTGCGGTTATTCGTTCAACAGTTTAATCAGCTTCCAAAAAGCGAATGACAACTGTCCTGGAAGTAATGAGCTTGTCATTCACTATTTCAGCAACATGGACTGACCTGTGGATAAACCAGACTGTTTAAAATCACAACTGTGGGCCTAAAATTCTATTAATATTTTAGCTATAGGATAACATTTTAGCAGCATAGTTCAGTTGTATATTAAAGCTACACTGTGTAACTTTTTTAGTCTATTCTTAGCTAAAAACACTTAGTTCTTTCAAAAATATATGTGCTCATTAATGTATATTTACTTCTTTCAAGTAATAAAGTATTCTCGTAAGTTTATAATATGCCATTGAAAATACATAAGGTAATGGGATCTAACGGTGGTCGCCATGTTGCCCCTCCATCTTGAAAGTACATTAGCCAAAGAGGGACATACCCGTAAATTCAAGCTTCGCCTTTCGCGTTTTAAACGTTTTTAACACTGTGCGCGTCAACTTGTTCAGACTTGTCTGGTGCATGGGCAGAGAGTTTTCATCTCAGCAGCTCCAGTAACAGAGTTATACGGAGTTTTCCTGGCTTGTTTATTCCTCAAAAGTCTGTTTTTCCTTGTGTGGTATTTCTGTGCGTTAATAACTCCGTAAGTAATAATAGTTATTGTCATTGTGGATGTGTTTCAGAGTGTGTCATCATGTAATTCAGTTGATGTCACCTCAGAAGTATTTTTGTGTCAACATACAATAGCGTAATGCTCACCTATTTGAATAGTCATTCAGTTATTAACAATGTTTATTCGTTTATAGAAAATATTTGCTTGTAATGTATGTTGATGGAAATATGTATCAGGTCTGATCGGCATATTAACACTTGTTATACAGAGCTAAACCTGCGCACACACTTTTGTAATCCGACACCGCTTGTTAGCAGCGGCAGCTCCGCTCCTTTTAATGCAGCTGCATTTAGCGCCTATATATGGTACAATAAGCTCTTGTTTACGGTTACATTATACAAATGTAACGTATAAGTATAGTTATACAGTTCTTAACTGTGTATATTCTGTCATGTCATTATCATGTATATTTACCATCCTAATTTGTTCTCTCACAGAAACCACATTTATGTACATATCCATGCAAACCTGTTTATGCCTTGCAATTGGATGACTGAATAAACATTACTATCATCAAAGTTCACTCTGGATTAGCTGCAGTTCTTTCTAGCCGAATAATTAGGCCAGTTGAGTTCCAACCATCCCACTGCGCACAGAAGATCCCACAGGCACCGTGTCGAATGTGGACGAGGTCGAACTGGAAGCCATATTAATCTTGGACTAAATCGGCCACCGTAGGAGTTTAAACGAAATCGGAATTGAACAGAACAGAAACTAAAATTCACTGGATGGTCATATACAAGTTCACCACTAGATGGGGGAAAATATCACACAGTGTAGCTTTAAATAAGTAACCTTTGGAAGGATCTTGCAGGGAACAGGCCAGTAGCTCGGGGAGTTCCAGGGGAAGGTCGTGGTGTTTCAGTGTTTTGGTTCATACTGTAGTGATATCTGATTAGTGAGATCGCTACTGAGTGAGCCACGCCCCTAAGCAGGGGGTTTGAGACTGTGGGGGTGTTCAATAAAGTTCAGTTACGTACCTGCTATGCTGTGTGATGAGTGCTGCTTCGGTGTATCCACGAACACAACATGGTGTCAGAAGCGGCTAGAACAGTCTCCAACAAATGACAAACGGATGAATAAGTCAATAAACGCCGCGGGAGAAGAAACGCTAAAGTAAGATAGTTATGCTGTTTCCAACAAGAAAAAAAGGAAAGTCAGCAAGCGGATCAGCACCAGATCAGCACGCGCGTATCCACCGTAAGTTGAGAGCGGGGGAGGGGTGCGGTCGCCAAGCAACAGGGGTGCAGGCCCAGAGAAGCGAATTGTGATAACGCACAAAAGCTGAATAAAGCGCTCAAGTTCGCAAAAGAAAAAAAGAAAAAAGAAAATTAACATTCTTCAAAGCAAATGGAGGAATCATCAGCTCCCATATCTTCATATCAAATCCGACCTCCTGATCCATTTGATTTTACAAAGCCAAATGACTTTGAAAGATGGCTCAGACGATTTGAAAGATTCAGAGTTGCAAGTAATCTTGCACGAGCATCAGATTTGCACCAAGTTAACACACTGATTTATTGTATGGGAGACAAAGCTGATGACATTTTGTGTGGATTGGCCATGACAACAGAAGAGCGTGGAAATTATGAAACTGTGCAGAATAAATTCAAAGAATATTTCACTGGCAAAATAAACGTGATTTATGAGAGAGCAAAGTTTAACTCCAGGAAACAAGAGCCAGATGAACCAGTTAATGATTTTATCACTGCGCTGTATTCATTGTCAGAACGCTGTGCTTTTGGAACTCTGAGAGACGAACTCATTAGAGATCGAATTGTTGTTGGATTGAAAGACATCAAACTGTCAGAGCGCCTTCAACTACATGCAAACCTAACTTTGGAGAAGGCTGTAACTATGGCCAGACAGAGTGAAACGGTGAGAAAACAGCAGGCAGAACTTAGGCAAGAGGAGGACGAAGACCTAAAGCTAGAGGCTGTACATAAAGGAAAGTACAGACAGGATTCGTCTAAAAAGTTCAATAAGTCAGGGAAAGGCGGAAATTGGACAACTTTCCAGAAAAATAGCAAAGAAAAATCAAAGAAATCATGCTGCATGAGATGTGGAAAATCACCATACCATGTAAAGGATCTCTGCCCAGCTAAAGAGGCTGTCTGTCATCAGTGCAATAGAACAGGCCACTTTATGAGCCAATGTCATTCAAAGACAGTGCTTCATGAGGTTAAAGAGGACTGTGATTCAAACGAAGGACAAGCATTCCTCGGAGCTGTAGAGTTAAAAACTCAAGGCTGGTGCACAACCATCCAGATCTTGAAACAGCCAGTGAAAATGAAAATGGACACTGGGGCAGATGTCACAGCGATACCTGAATCTGTCTTCACACAGCTCACCTCAAATAGCAACACTGGTCTGAAGAAATCACGAAAAACGCTGATGGGACCAGGAAAGCATGTCCTGGATGTGAGAGGGGTGTTTTCTACCAGCATCTCAAGAAATGAGAAAAAAATAGAGGAAGACATCTATGTGGTTAAAAATCTCTTCACACCACTCCTGGGCAGACATGCCATTGAAAAACTTGGCCTCATTGCAAGACTGGATAATATCACAGAATGTCAGTGGCAAGAGAAATATCCAGAACTTTTCACAGGCTTGGGTGAGCTGAAAGAGGAGTACTGTATTAAGTTACAGCCCAATGCAACACCTTACTCTGTGAATGTAGCAAGACGGATCCCAGTACCATTGATGGAAAAAGTCAAAGAAGAGTTATCCAGGATGGAGAAGCTCGACATCATCAAGAAAGTAGTGGGACCTAGTGACTGGTGTTCTGGTATGGTTCCAGTACTTAAGCCTGACAACACGGTGAGAATTTGTGTGGACCTGACCAAACTAAACAGCGCTGTCAGAAGAGAGAAGTTTATTTTGCCGTCAGTGGACCACACATTAGGCCAGTTAGGCAGAGCTATAATCTTCACAAAGCTAGACGCCAATTCTGGATTTTGGCAGATCCGTTTGGCTGAAGAGTCTCAACCGTTGACCACCTTCATTACGCCATTTGGGCGTTACTCCTTCAAAAGGCTTCCATTTGGGATCTCCAGTGCTCCAGAGCTGTTCCAGTTGAGAATGTGTCAGATTTTGGAAGGACTAGATGGAGTAACATGTCATATGGATGACATTCTTGTATATGGAACTTCACAGGAGGAACATGACACCAGACTGGACGCAGCACTAAAGAAGCTTAGGAGTGCTGGCCTAACACTTAACAAAAAGAAGTGTGAATTTGCAAAGACAGAAGTCAAGTTCTTAGGCCACAAGCTGTCCTCAGATGGATTACAGCCCGATCCAGACAAACTGGCTGCAGTACAAAATATGCGTGAACCTACCAACGTGTCTGAGGTACGCAGCTTTCTGGGAATGATGAACCAATTGGGGAAGTTCATTCCAGAACTGGCTGAGAAAACAAAGCCCTTGCGAGACCTTCTCTCTCAGAAAAGTCTGTGGACCTGGGACTCACCACAGCAAAAGTCATTCGCCTTGCTTAAAAAAGAGCTTGTTACGACGCCAACTTTAGCACTCTTTGATCCCAGCAAGGAAACTAAAGTCGCAGCAGACGCATCATCCTTTGGTCTAGGAGGAGTGATTCTTCAAAAGCTCAGTGATGCATGGAAACCCATTGCGTATGCGTCTAGAGCATTAACTCCAACGGAGCAGAGATATGCTCAAATAGAAAAAGAGACTCTAGCGCTTGTTTGGGCATGTGAACGTTTCAGCTGCTATCTCATTGGGAAACATTTCCTTCTTGAGACAGACCATAAGCCACTTCTGAGCTTACTGAGCACAAAACATCTGGATGATTTACCACCAAGGCTGCAAAGGTTCAGAATGAGACTTATGAGATATTCTTACGAGATCAGCCATGTTCCAGGAAAACAGTTCACAACTCCAGACACGCTTTCAAGGATGCCCTCTACAAGTGATGTAACGGATGCTGACTCAACTCTTGTGGAAGATACAAATATTTACCTCTTCCAGATAGGGAAAAGCTTTCCTGCTTCAAAGAGCCGCCTAGACAACATTCGGGAGGAGTTAAAAAAAGACCTTGTATGCAGCCAAGTAATGAGGTATCTTGAGCATGGATGGCCGAGAACGGTGCAAGCCAATGACAAACTCAGACCTTACTGGTTGGAAAGAGACATGATTTCCATCCTCGACGGACTGCTCCTACATGGAACAAGGTTGATAATCCCTGCCTCCCTCCAAAGTTCAGTTCTGCTTCACATTCATCAGGCACACCAAGGAATTGAAAAATGTCGCCAAAGGGCAAGACAGTCTGTGTGGTGGCCTGGCCTGAGTTCACAATTGCGAACTATGGTGCAACAATGTGATGAATGTAGAAAGGCTTCCATGATGACCGTAGAACCTCTACAACCGACAGACTTTCCATCATATCCATGGCAGAGAGCGGCTACAGACTTGTTTGAACTAAAGGGACAAAAGTACCTTCTAACAGTCGACTACTATTCAAGAGATGTCGATGTGGCCAAATTATCATCAACTTCCTCTGCAACCATTATAGAACATCTGAAAGCGGTGTTTGCACGGAATGGGGTACCTGAGATACTAATATCCGACAATGGGCCACAGTATAGCAGTGCCGACTTCCGGGAGTTTTCGAGGGAGTATGACTTTAAGCACGTTACAAGCAGCCCACGGTATCCACAAGGAAATGGCGAAGCCGAAAGAGCGGTACAAACAGTCAAAAAGCTTTTGGGGAAAACAGCAGATCCATTCAAAGCTTTGCTCGCATACCGCTCCACACCACTTGCAAACAGCTACAGTCCAGCGGAACTGTCAATGGGCAGAAGACTGAGAACAGGCTTACCAACTCTGCCGTCTCTCCTCACACCAAAACTTCCAGACACAGACAAACTGAAACAGTTTGAATCCAGTCTACGTGCTCGCACAAGAAATTCATACAATAAGAGACACAGAGCGAGATCTCTGTCACCACTGAAACCTGGACAGACTGTTTGGATTAGGGACAAAGCTATCCCAGGGAAAGTGATCCGACAGCAGGCCCCAAGGTCGTTTGTTGTGAAAATCTCACAGGGAAATATTCGACGCAACAGACGGGCGTTGGTGCGACTCCATCAGCCTGAAACAGACAAGGAGCAAGCAGTTGATTGGCCAGAGTTATTTGAGGATGATCACATACCTGACAGTCAGATGCCAACAGTCCGTCAACCGTCTCCAAGTTTGCAGTCTGCCATACCTACCCGACATGGAACTTACACAAGGTCGGGACGTTTGTCTATTCCACCAAGACGAATGAACCTTTAGTTCATGGCCGGTGATCACAGAGGCAGAATAATCCTCTCACTGTGCCAGGAGTGCTCAGGTAGTCCACCCTGACCTCCTTTAAAAAAAAAAAAAAAAAAAAGTGAAATTGTATGTGAAAGACAAAATGCTGTGATAAAAGACGTTCTTAAAGCATAATTTTCTTTTACATTTGTGATGCATAGCTTGAATATGCTTAGAACTGAGTAAAATGGTTACAGTATGTTTATTATGTCACAAATAGTAACATTTTTGAGTTCTCAAAGTTTATTGTTTTGGGAAGGGGAGATGTAGTGATATCTGATTAGTGAGATCGCTACTGAGTGAGCCACGCCCCTAAGCAGGGGGTTTGAGACTGTGGGGGTGTTCAATAAAGTTCAGTTACGTACCTGCTATGCTGTGTGATGAGTGCTGCTTCGGTGTATCCACGAACACAACACATACCTCGGTTCAGACTCACGGTTCGGTACGATTTCGGTAGAATGGAGTAAAAAGCAAAACAAAAATGCAGAAGGCATTTTTATAAATGTCTTAAGCCTTGTATTTTTTAAATAAGTTGTATTAATAAAGGCATAGAACCAGTTTATTTGTAGTGCACTGACAATAGTTTTATACAATTAGCTTTTTAATTAAATTACTAAAAAGACAAAAAATACCTTGAGGTGTTTGGTAATTGTACTTTAATGAATTTAACATTAATTTGCTATAGATCAAAATTTCAGATCAATATATTTGTTTTCCTTAATTTAAATTAACCCTAACTTTGTAATTCACTAATCTGAATTATAAATAATTGATTACCATTAAACCCCTTTGATTTTCTTTTTAAATCAATTAGTAGAATGTTTAAGTAAAAAATAAACAGATCACTCCTCCAAGGAGAAGAAATGAAAACCAATGCGATATGATGAATGTCCAAAAGATGGAACCTACAGACTGTTTTGAAACAGGGTTGGATAAATATGGTTTTCTTTTAAAACCGTGTGTGTGTGGTTGGGTGACAGTTGTAGGTTACAGCTTTGACAAGAGGGAGACAAAAGCACAATGTTGTGTTTTATTGCGAGTGTACACAAATATAAGTAAACCCTTTGCAATTTCAATGATGTCCTGTATGAACAAAATGACTGAGTATGTTTTTATGTTTCCACACTATCCACAGTTCGATCGCCCACACTCCAGCATTGCAATCGACATTGCAGCCTGTTTATTATGCTTCGTTCACAACAAACACGAAATGTATCACGAGGCTGAATCGCAGCTTCTTATTGACGCTTTCCGTTCCACCTTAAATGACGCGTCCGTTCCTTCTTATTGACGCTCAACAGAGAGAGCGGCGGTTTTTTCTTTATCGCGTTTTTAAAGGGATTGTGTTACTTTTGTGTATATTTTCAGAATAAAAGACTATACAACTGTAAAAATATAAAGGCACATGCATATAATTAGGCTACAGTATTCTTTTAATTATTGTATGTCATCAGCTCAATTTAGGGACCATGTGGGTTTTTCACTTATTCTCACTTTTTAGAGACCCTGTTTGTATTGTTTATATTTTCAGAAAAGAATAATGACGAAAAAGTACCCATGCAGAATGAAGGGTTAGGTCATAACGTACGTATTTTGATTTCCGATTTCCATCTATAAACACAATCGGATAACGAGATTGTTATCCGTTTTCCATCTTTTAATAGCAAAAGAAAAAAAGAAAAATTGATTGTTTTCCGTTTTTTGTTTTCCTATTTACTAATGGAAATTGGGAAACGGGCCGTTTTTCGTTTTTTTTTTTTTCCTTTTAAAACGAAAATCCGTTGGCCACTAAGTACACGGACCCACATGATTAGACATGTGCCGGTAAACGATAATACGATATACCGCAATAATGAACATGCCCAATATTGTTATCATGGGCACTTCAAAATACCGTGAATAATTATTTATTACGAATTATTCCGATTTTTAGAATGAATTTTAAGAATACTTTACCCATCAACCATTTAAAATGAACAACATGTCAACGCACTGATGTAAATAGATCGTGCATGAGCCGAGCACATGGCGGAATGAGGAGACATGCTGAAGTGCACATTCACTCTTCGACAGCAGAGGGCGCTGAAGGAACAGCAGAAATGCAGCCGTTTCCCCAGTAATCACATAACCTAATACATAATACTTAAAGACTTAAGGCTATTGATTTTCAAACTTGCATTTTATATTTTAATCTGGACTTAATTACATGCCCTAGATATTGTTTGAATATGTTCTGACTGTTGTTCAATCACACACTTTACAAGGCTCCATTATTTAACATTAGTTCCTTCATTAACAAACTGACAATGAAAAATACTTCTAAAGCTTGTATTAATCTTAGTTAAATGTACATTTCAGCATACCTATTGTTCTTTATAATTCTTTTGCAATTTAATCTGTTTTAAATATTTGTTTACTTTAGACATTTTTGTGTACTGCTTTATTGTATTTAAATGTTTGGTTCTTTTGTTATAAGAAAGTGATTTAACCTGTTATAGTATGACAACACTTTTTTTGCAACTTATTTGAATATCGAGATAATACCGAATACCGTGATAAAAGCTTCAGCAATTAATCGCAACATGAAAATTTGATACCGGCACATGCCTACACATGATATTCTTTCACGGTCTATGGACCCCCTAAAGTCGCCTTGGCCACCCCATGTATAAAAGTATAGCTCTGCCACTGGGCATGGACACAATGAATTACCCTCAACTACCCGGACTCTTTTGCACACTCCCCGACAAATTGACGCACGCACAGAATGGAATACCTTTACTTGCCACTAAAACAGAAATTACAAGAAACATTAGAAAATGACCCACTTGATGAAGTAGTTAAACTCCATTGTGTTGATTTACCATGTAAGATTGATGGATTACCACAGTACAAGAGCTCCAAAACGTGTGTGGCCAGTCCTTTGCGCAGTCATGTTAGATCCCGCCACCATTTTCCCCACGGCTCTGACATGTGGTGCAAGTCGACCAACAGATCTCGGCTTTTTGGAGGACACAGTAAGAGAACTGGGCCATCTGATGAATGATGGGAATAACTTCATGGGACGAAAAATAAAAGTTAATCTGAGGTGCTTTGTGTGTGATGTTCCAGCTCGTGCATCAGTGAAAAATATCAAACAGTTCTCTGGGTACTTTGGCTGTGATCGATGTGAGCAAAAAGGTTTAACAGTTACATACCAAGAGACTGATGAACTCATACTCCGGACAGATGAAACATTCAGAACTCAAACACAGGTTCAGCATCATCATGGAATACACCTCTGGCTCACCTCCCCACAGACATGGTGAGGTGCTTTCCCTTTGATTACATGCACCAGGCTTGTCTCGGTGTAATGAAAAGCAGAGGTGTCAAGTAACGAAGTACAAATACTTCGTTACCTTACTTAAGTAGAAATTTTGAGTATCTATACTTTACTGGAGTAATTATTTTTCAGCCTACTTTTTACTTCTACTCCTTACATTTTCAAGCAATTATCTGTACTTTCTACTCCTTACATTTTAAAAATAGCCTCGTTACTCCTATCTCGGCATGTTTTCATTCCGGCTTGTCATAAAATAAAAAAAACTATCCAGATAAATCGCGCCATCCGGACAGAGTGAATTTGATTGTGGTTGGATGAGAAGGATAAACACAAACCATTCCGACACCCTATTGGGTTGTACGCGATCAATCACGCCTGCACCTGCACAAATCACACACCATGTTACCAGATAGGGCGGGTTCTCGCCGACGAGCACGTACTTTCAGCCAATCAGCGATCAGCAGGCAGACGTGCTCAGCCTCATTCATGACTTTAGCCGGGTTTTTAGCGCGATGACTCGTAGCTGTATATTCCAGTGATCGCTATGCCAGTGGAATAAATATACAGTAAGTTGTATCTACAGTAAAGAGTGGGAGATTGACTCAACTCTCAAACGTGAATTACACCTGTGACTCGAAGACTCTTTAAATATAACCGCGACTCCTGTCCATCATCATACACACACTTAGGACATCTGCAACTAGCAACCCCGACAGATGCTGAAAGATGTTAAAATCAACGACTAATCCGTTTTGACTGTGCTAAATGTGCATGTGCCATGTACTTCACGAAAGACATACTGTAGTTTTGTCAAAGCAAAGTGCAACACAAGGGTATGCGCATTGTTGTTATGTATTTGTTGACGGATTATTGTACAGTATAAATGAATTACGCATTTTGACATTGGTGTGTGCATTAACGTGTGAAATGCCTGTTAATTACATTGCTTTTTCCAATCTCTATATTGGGCACTTTTTGCGCGTAAATTGGCTTCTTACTGTTGACATTGAAAATCTTGTGTTTTTCTAAGGGATTGCGGTTTTGACAGTTTCTACCTGGACATATAGTCATTTTGAACCGTTTTACTGGGAATTTTTTTTTTTTTTTTAATCATCAATGTTATGCTTTAAGGAGATAAAATGGTAACTTACTTATCAACATTGATTGGTATGGCAATCAAATAATATCACATTATTTTGGCAGTTAAAGTTTTGGGGGTTTTTTTCTTGGAGTGACTAGTTGCCTATAAGTATTGTAAGAGGTGCAAACTTGTTATCAATAACCATTTTTAAAAAAAAATATATAAATGTACATTTGGTGAGGTTTTTGGGCTGGAAATTGTTGACCCAATCTGGCCACACTGATCACACATTCAAAAAATGGTTATTGATAACATGCCTCTGAATTTTGACTTTTTGCACCTTTACAATATTTATAGGCAACTAGTCATCAAATCTTCCACTCCATGAAACACGTTAATGCTCAGTAGTACACAATATGGTTCTTTAATGTATTTGCATTGTCCTAAAATGCGTTCATTTTCAATGGGAATATATGCGGCTGAAACGCGTTGCCAAGTGCATCTAAAAATGTTCAACATTAACTTTTTAATATAACATTATAGTCATTATGGCCTTCAGAAAAATGTTTTTTTGAGGAGGTGGGGTATGCACTGTGGCGCGGCCTAATCTTTTGTCCTTAAAGGGATACTTCACCCAAAAACGAAAATTCTGTCATCATTTACTCACCCTCAAGTTGTTCCAAACCTGTATGAGTTTTTGTTCTGAAGATATTTTGAAGAATGTTTGTAACCAAGCAGATAGAGCAACCATTGACTGCCATAGTAGGGGGAAAATGCTATGGCAGTCAATGGTTGCATATAATCTGCTTGTTACAAAAATTCTTCAATCTTCAGAACAAAGAAACTCATACAGGTTTGGAACAATTTGAGTAAATTATGACAGAATTTTAATTTTTGGGTGAACTACCCCTTTAATGGCATTTTTTCCCCTTACATTACTTTTACTTTTATACTTTAAGTAGTTTTGAAACCAGTTACTTTTACACTTTTACTTGAGTAAAAAGCTTGAGTTGATACTTCAACTTCTACAGAAGTCTTTTTAAACCCCAGTATCTATACTTCTACCTGAGTAATGAATGCGAATACTTTTGACACCTCTGATGAAAAGGCTCCTGCTTATCTGGACCAGAGGAGACAGAGTTGTGAGGGTTTCGGCGATCCAAATCACAGGGATCAGTGCAAGACTGCGGTCTCTTCAGAAACGCATTCCATCTACTTTTGCACAAAAGCCTAGGGGTCTTGAGGAGCTGGACAGGTGGAAAGCAACTGAGTTTTGTCAGTTCTTTTTATACACAGGGAAGATTGTGTTGAAGGGAATACTGCCAGATGACTCACACTTCCTTTCTTTCAGTGTGGCCATGGCAATCTTGGTATGTCCACGTCTTGTTCAGGAACATTCCAAATATGCCAATGAACTTCTGCAATATTTTGTGGGAAAAGGTCGGACACTCTATGGACAGGAGTTCCTTGTGTAAAACACACATACCATGCTGCACATAGCAAGTGATGCTGGGTGGTCTGGAAAATTGTAGTGCCTTCATATTTGAAAATGAGACACTGCAGACACTGAGGTCCTTCAAGTGGCAGACAAGGGGCCTGTTTCAGAAAGGAGGTTCAACCAACTCTGAGTTTAAACCTGAACTCTGAGTTGACTTACTCTGAGATGAGAAACTGAGTTTTGGGTTTCAGAACAGCTGAAGTGAGGTAGTTCAATCAACTCTGAGTAGACTGACTCTGATTTAAGCACATGCACTCCAACTATGAAAAGCCACGATCAATGGAGCTCCGAAATTACGAGTCACCATGGCAACAGCAACCAACTAAAAGACGTTTGCATACTTCCGGGTCAATACACAAGTTTAATTCTTAATTCTTCATGGTATCCAAAAGGCAAACAAAGAATGTGGCAACAACTAAAACATTTTATAAAAAAAACATATTTCAATCAGGAAAAGCTTTAAGCATAAAATGTTCATGGGTGTAGGTTTAATGACTTTACAAACATTTGACATATTAAATAAATATCATTCAGTGTCCAATGTGCAGCAGCTTTTCCCACATAGACCCTTTTCACAGACTGTGATGACGTGTTTTAATAGTCATCAATATCGTAAATCCTGCAACGTTTTTTGTATTTTTTTTATGTATGTACATTTATAACACTAATACTTTGTATTATATTACTTTTGCATCAAATTACAAAAATCAAGTTACCGCTGCTGTGTGTGTTTCTAATGCAGCGTCTATGGGAGTGATAGTTAAAATTAACATCTTTCTCTCTTTTCACTGCAGTTATCAATCTCACTTTAATTTTTCCATCTTTTTGAAAGTTGTGAAATCACTATTGTGGAGTTTTTCTTTTGCTCTTTGAGCAAATGGAGACACAAAAATATATATTTAATGTATTATCTCATTCACCGCTATAAGAGTTAACCCAACTATGACGACTTCAGCTTCGGAAACCCATAAATGTGAAAAGGATCTATGCTCTTTTCACATAATGAAATGTTCTCTGATCCCACCTGTTACATTTATTACAGTTTTTCTCAGTCGCTTTGGTACATTTCTCGAATCATCCTCGACATTTGCAAAACAGTAAGTGTATTTCTCAAAACAATTCGTACAAATAGCAAAACACCATGGATTACCTGCAAAAGCCAGTCTCTTGCTCAAAATCCTTAGTTCATCTCTCAAAAGTAAATATCTGTGTCAATGAACATGTCAGTGCCATCAGAATGACAAGTCCTTGTGTCATTGTGTATGAATAAGACAGTCAAATTGCTTAGTCATATTGTCAATATAACTGTACTCTGGAGGGATGTTCTGATGTAAATATGGCTAAAATTTTGATGACAATTATTGTTACAGTTTTTCTCAGTCACTTTGGTACATTTCTCAGAACAGAATTGAAATTCTCAAAACTACTTGTTCAATCTTCACATCATTGTGTCACTTGTGCAAATCAAAAAAGCAGTTTCTCATTTCTTTGTACAAGTTGCAAATGCTTTGGTACATCCATGCAAATGATTATGTAAAATTCTCTGATGTTTCCTACATTATCAATTTCTTATGTCATGTTGATCAAAATGTATTATAATGGGTCTCTGTTGAATAGTCTCACCCCCCACAAAATTTAGGCACAATCTCATAGCATAAGTCTTTACATGCAAAATGGTTGAACAAGTTGTCATAATATGTCAAGCATATTTCTATACATTTCCATTAGACTTTTTTTCTAAAGATATTTGTTGTGATGTGGATGTGAATTTGTGGCCTAACAGACAGGAACGTAAGGAGGTGTAGGAAGACTGTAATTCCTACAGCACTGCATGTACAGTTTTCCCTAAGGAGATTGCTGTCCTATGTTCACATTTCTACTTTTTGTTTTGTTTTGTTTTTTTCTTTGTGCTATGCGGTGCTATCTTTTCCTTTCTGTATCGATTCGCAATGATATGGTCTGTCAACAAATTACAGTACAAACCGTAAAAGCATAAATGTAAATCTTGTCCCGTCTCTTGCAATCAAACTCCCACATACACTAAGGTGTAACCTACAATTTACAATAATTGCCCTTTAGCCATAGTTTACATCAGAACATGCCTCCAATGTACACTGTTATATTGACAACATGACTAAGCAATTTGACTGTCTTATCCGTACTCAATGACACAAGGACTTGTCATTCTGATGGCACTGACATGTTCATTGACACAGATATTTACTTTTGAGAGATGAACTAAGGATTTTGAGCAAGAGACTTGCTTTTGCAGGTAATCCATGGTGTTTTGCTATTTGTACGAATTGTTTTGAGAAATGCACTTACTGTTTTCCAAATGTCGAGGATGATTCGAGAAATGTACCAAAGCGACTGATAGAAACTGTAATTGTAGGTTACACCTTAGTGCAGGGGTTTTCAACCTTTTAGGATATGCGCCCCTCCAAGTTTGTCTAATTTCATTCGCGCCCCCCCCCCCATCCCCCCCATCCCCAAAAGTGCGTGCAAATGAACATCATTGCTATACAAGTTGTGAAGAGGTTCAGTGTTTGGAAGGAAGAAGACAGGGTCGGCGTGACTGCACTCGCACGTTTTATTTACAAAACTCAAATCAATAAACAAAAGTCGCGCCAACAGTGCATTCACCGTAGCCTTGCTACAGTATACAAAACAATCTCACAATAAAATTATTTACACTCGTCAGTATTTCCACAGGATCCGTCAAACTCTCCCATTACAGACCTTGCGGAACCACACCCCCCTCGAATATTAGAATATTACAGGATTTTAAATACAGAAATGTCGGCCCTCTGAAAATCATGCGCATATGTATATACTAAATATGTTTCACCTTTAAATTTGTATTACTGAAATACAATAACTTTTGAAAGATATTCACATTTTTCGAGTTTCACCTGTATTATGTGCTGCATATAGCGTGCATAAAAATAGTTTTGAACAGTAGTACAGATCTAGCAGCTTACCTAATGTGATGGCTGAGCCTGTTTCTGAGAGCACAACATACCAATCCGTGGTTTGATACCCGACACAGCTATCCGTAAATCATCGTCCACTGTCAATAAGCGTGAGCGATACTTGCTTTTGATGTTAATATAGTTAATATAGTATATAATAAGTAAGTTAATATAGAAAATGTTGCTTCGCAGAGCCAAGTTGAGGCAAAAGGCAAAAGTATATCAATTGCAAGTCTCGCAAGTTCAGCGTACTCTGTCTCCACTGACAGCCAGAATTCCGGCAGTGTGTTCGAGTCAAACAGTGTCTTCAAAGTTCGGTCACTTGAAAGGTCCAGAAGGGCATCCTGCTGATTTGATGACAGACTCACTGCGCTTTCGATGAAGGGGTTACGAACCCAGTCGTACTGGTTCCAACTATGCTGCTCAGGAAAATACTTATTGAAATGTGCAGACAGGGCTTGTAGATGGAGAGTTATTTCTTTTTTTGTATCATCCCAATTAAGCTCATTTTCCGTGAGAAATTCATCCAAGGTTGGGAACATGTCTACATTACCCCCATCAACCTGTCCTCTCCATCGCTCCAATTTCTTCACAAACCCCACAATTTTATTGGACATTGTTAATAGGTTTGAATTCGGGCCCTGAAGAGATGAATTAAGGGTATTGAGTCTATCAAAAATGTCAGACAGGTATGCAAGATCTGTGAGCCACTTTGGGTCAGTAAAAAAATTTGCAAAGGAAGATGCACAATCGTGCAGAAAAAGTCTTAGTTCGTCGCGCAATGCAAATATCCTCTGCAATACTTTACCTCTGGAGAGCCACCGTACCTCCGTGTGCAAAAGTAACGATTCATATTCTGACCCCATTTCTTTGCATAATAGGCCAAACAGTCTTGTTTTTATGGGGCGAGTCTTGATGAAATTGACAATTTGTGTTGCTGTTTTAAGCACTGCGTTCAATTCGTCAGGAAGAGTTTTTGCTGCAAGGGCCTCCCTGTGGATCATGCAGTGGGTGAAACGCACATGCGGAGCTACTTCACGAACCAAAGCAGCGAGTCCTTTATTTTTCCCTAACATGGCTCCCGCTCCGTCTGTGCACACACCGACACAGTTGTCCCAACAAAGACCAAGTTTATCCAATTCACCATTGATTTTTTCAAAAATGTCTCTTCCGGTGCATGTTTTTTCCATTGCTGAGCAAAATAACAGATCTTCAAGCAATTTTCTCTCATGACGGTAGCGAACAAATACAAGTAGTTGCGAGGAGTTTGAGATGTCTGTCGACTCGTCTACTTGCAATGAAAATTTTTTTCCGTCCCGTATTCTCTCAATTAGTTGACATTTGATGTCGGTTGCCATTTCAGTAATACGGCGGCTCATAGTGTTGTCTGATAGTGGAATTTGTTCAACGTCACTGGCAAACTTATCTCCAAACATATTTCTACAGATGGCCATTGCTGCTGGACGAATGAGGCTCTCTGCAATTGTATGAGGCTTTTTATCCTTGGCAACTAAATAAGCCACCTCATATGATGCTGTAAGCGCTTTGACTGCCACAGTGGTTTGGCTGGTCATAGTTTGTTTTTGATTTTTTAATCCTGATTCTTTACGGCGAAAAAAGTCAACCGGTTTATCTTTTAACGTTGAGTGTTTGGTTTGTAAGTGACGTATTAGTTTCACAGGTTTCAAACTGTCATTTGCAAGCACTTCAGAACAGACAACACACTGTGGACGTGGTTCGTGATTAAGTGTGATGCACGTGAATCCGTATTTTATGTACTGTTCGTCATACTTTCGTCGTTTTGATGATCCCAGGCCTTTGGTTTTTGCTATTAATCCTCTCTGCGTGGAAAGCCCGGATGACGTGGAGGGTTCGACATCAATTTGCGGACGTTGTACGGGTTCAGTCGGACACTCTTCTTCTTTTTCACCCGTTTTATCACTGGTGGTATTATTACGTTTAAGCCAACGGTCCATTTTTGTTTTGTTTTTTAATATTTAGCTTGAACTTGATCGCGTCAACTCTGCTCTGTAACCAACTAATATGTAAACAAGGTCGCCTCGCCTGATTAACTGCGGTACTAATCAGATTGCCCCCTCTAGTGGATGAATGAAGATTTGCTATCTTACTCTGAATTCACAGTTTCTCGCGCCCCCCTTAACAGGTGTTGGCGCCCCCCTAGGGGGGCGGGCCCCACAGGTTGAAAACCCCTGCCTTAGTGTATGTGGGAGTTTGATTGCAAGAGACTGGACAAGATTCACATTTATGCTTTTAGTTTGTACTGCTTGTTTGTACTGTAATTTGTTGACAGACCATGTCATTGCGATACAAAAAGGAAAAGACAGCACTGCATAGCACAAAGAGAAAAAAAAACAGAAAAACAAAAGTAGAAATGTGAACGTCTAATGGAAATGTATAGAAATATGCTTGACATTTTATGACAACTTGTTCAACCATTTTGCATGTAAAGACTTATGCTATGAACTAATGCCTAAATGTTGTGGGGGGTGAGACTATTCAACAGAGACCCATTATAATACATTTTGATCAACATGACATAAGCGACTGATAATGTAGGAAACAGCAGAGAATTGTTCATAATCATTTGCATGGATGCACACAAGCATTTGCAACTTGTTCAAAGAAATGAGAAACTGCTTTTTTAATGTGCACAAGTGACACAATGATGTGAAGATTGAACCGGTAGCTTTGAGAATTTAAATTCTGATCTGAGAAATGTACCAAAGCGACTGAGAAAATGTAAATCTCCATCCATTAGCCCAAAAACCGAAAACTAATGACTTGGCCAGAAGGAATTCTGCGTGTAAGCCTTTTCAGCCTTTCGGTGAAGTTCTTTTAATTTATTGATATCTCATTTTAAATCTGACTCCATTAATAATTTTATCTGACTCCAATTCTAAGTGACTCCATAAAGTATGCTACATTTAGAGTTTATCAGCTGATTTTACGATTAGTTGCAATTTAATTTAGATCGTTGATTTTCTTTATATCTTCCTAGTTTTTATATTCGTTCATCGAGAGACCCTAAATCGCTTAGAGACATGACGCATCCGGATTTCGCGCGCTCACGGGCACAAAACGGTTACTTCTGTGATTAGTCAGAGGGTGTAGGGTGAATATTTTACCTTTAAGTGGTTGCACATGCTCACTCAACAAAAAGTGTAATTTTAGTAATATCTACGGACTACAACTTGCTAACCCAGCGATAGTCAGAAATCGGAATATCGCGCACGCTGCGCTCCATGCTTCAGTCGTGGCGTCATCGGTTTGATCTATCATAACCCTAGATTTTGCTGTAATAAAGGACTCTACATCGATCCATACTAGAATAACGATTTCGGAACCATACAAGAGAAATCAAGGTTAACATTTATTTTGGCCAGACAGGAAAAGTAAATAAGTAAACAAGAATCCATGGTACACAACTGATCAGCGTAAAAACATAAAACACAATTGCAAAGCAATATGAAAATAATTTAAAAGAGTCATCATGTCTGGCACATCTACATGCAGTTTGCACGGGGGGTCTGATTACAGAATATTCCCCCAGAGAGTTAGAACATCCAGCCTTAAATACTCCAACTAGAACAAAAGGGCTGTAAATATTTGCAACACCCCCACCTGGTTTTGGGGGAGTGGATCAGATATCTTTGAAGAGACTACTCAAAGGAGAACTGAATTCTCATTAGTTTTCCAATCTTTCTAATACTACTAGTGACTGCAGTGAAACTGGAACCATTTTACCATTCGCACTGAGACCTTTAAAAAGACATCAAACATGAAAAGGATAAAACAATAAATTTACAAATAACATCATCACTGATATATCTGCATTTGGTGACTTGAAACCAGGACAAGGAGAGGGCAAAATGGGGAGGGGGGAGGAATGTTTGTCAGGGTGTTGTCACAGTTTCTGTGAGATCTTTTCCTCAAGATTAGTGACTTTTATTGTTCAATTGCTGAGGTATGTATCTCAGCTTTTGTCTTAGCACCAAAACCGACTCTTACAAAAAACTGTATTGTAAATTGTAGGTTACACCTTAGTGTATGTGGGAGTTTGATTGCAAGAGACTGGACAAGATTCACATTTACGCTTTTACTGTTTGTACTGTAATTTGTTGACAGACCATGTCATTGCGATACAGAAAGGAAAAGACAGCACTGCATAGCACAAAGAAAAAAAACCCAGAAAAACAAAAGTAGAAAAGTGAACGTCAAACAGAAATGTATAGAAATATGCTTGACACTTTATGACAACTTGTTCAACCATTTTGCATGTAAAGACTTATGCTATGAACTAATGGCTAAATGTTGTGGGGGGTGAGACTATTCAACAGAGACCCATTATAATACATTTTGATCAACATGACATAAGCAACTGATAATGTAGGAAACAGCAGAGAATTGTTCATAATCATTTGCATGGATGCACACAAGCATTTGCACCTTGTTCAAAGAAATGAGAAACTGCTTTTTTGATGTGCACAAGTGACATGATGTGAGAATTGAACAGGTAGTTTTGAGAATTTCAATTCTGATCTGAGAAATGTACCAAAGCGACTGAGAAAAACTGTAATCAGGGTAATGACATTAACATTTGACTTCTACTCAGACCAGCCAAACTCCAGCACCACTGACAGATGAAGAGGAGGTGGAGGAAGAATATTAACATCCAACAGGAAAAAGAATAAAGTATTTGTAGGAAATAAAGATGACTATAAAAAATTTAAATAAATGTATTTAACAGCTGTGGTGGTGGTTATGGCATATATCTCCTACTACCATCTGGCAGCATCCTTCCATTCCATACAGTAATCCGTTTTCAGAAAGTGTGATTATGGGAATATGAGTGTCATAAATGCGTCCAACCACTGGAAATCCTTAAGGAAATACGAATTATTAGGGATACTTCTAGAGGATTATCAAGTGAACGTCAGGATCCTGTATAAAAGGACATGCCATTTTTGTCACTTTGACAGTGTCCTCATGATGAAAATATGAGCAATGAATGTTCCTGCAAGGAATGCTTTTCTTACTTTGTATTTTTGTCAAGTGGCAGATAATTTAATTTGTTTTAAGTAAACTTTGCTTACTTTAGATTTAGATTAAATTTATAATTTTGTTTATATTTATACTTGAAATACGACCAAAATACTCAGTAAGAAAAGCATTTGTGGCGTTTGAATGAATGAATAAAGAATTTAAACACTGCTGGTGCTTTAAAAAGGGGGAGGAGATTGAAAGAAACTCTGGGTTTACCAAAGAAAACCTGCTTCTGACCAGGTTAGGTTCACAGAGTAAGTTACCCTGGTAACTGACTTTGAGTATAAGTTACCTCTCTTTCAGAAACGGGCTTGGCTTACCCTGCTTTCTCGGGTTTGACATACCTCCCATTCTGAAACATAAAACCCAGAGTTTCCCTTATTTCAGGGTTAACCGACTCAGAGTTTTCACTTAACCTCCTTTCTGAAACGGGCCCAAGGAAGAACGAGTGCTTTGCCGTGTGTTCAGTAAACCTTACCTTCTGTTCAACGGCCCGTGCATGTCATTTTTGACTGGTGCCTACAAATACAACCAAAAACAACAGCACAATTAAATAGATTCCCAGATCAGAACTCACAAAATATGCGATCAACACAGAAGAGAGAAGTGAGATTTTTTTGTCAGTGAATTTTAATCAAAGGTAATAGGTTATCATATGTGATACGAGGTGAATGTAAACATAACCAGCTTTGTTTGGATTTGATTTTTCCAGAATGTATGCGATTGTCGAATTGTTAGAGAAGGCGACTTGTGAGATGGTACCAGAAATCTGGCTTTTTAAGGACTTGTATCAACAACAAACATAATGTGGAATGATGCTTTAACAGAAGCGTTTACGATAGATTTACAAACTCTGACCGCACATAAGTTATTTAAAGTCAACCTGAAATCAAAATGGACAAATCTTTCATTTGATGAAATCAAGTGTAATCAATGTTAGTGTATTTTATCAATTTATTCATGCACAATTTTAAAAAGGTGCCCTCTTCCAAAAATATTAACATGCCCCTCCTTGTGCAAGTTTTCTTCACACCACAGTAACTAGGCAAAGACTTTTGTCTGATTGTTTTAAGGTGTTCTGCATGAATTTCCTTTGTTCTGAAACAAAATGCCCCACTTCTTACTTCTTGGGACTGTATGTCTGACTTTTCAGCGGTACAAAACCTGCACACATAAGTTCCAGAAAAGTTCTCAACAAATCCTCCAATACCATGTGCAGCAAGATTATCAGCAACAACAAATTGAACAGTACCTTTTAGAACCCGGCCCAACTTGCTAATGAAAACACCATGTTGCTCCAAGGTTACAAGATCATTTATCAGTGGCTCCAGCACCTTCTCGTAGCCATAATTCTTAACATCTTCAGATTTGATTAAAGCAGCCAAATAAATTGATGACAAAGATGACTGACAATATGAGGGTAAGCTTCCTAGAACCCAATACACTCCACAAACTTTGTGCTTTTTCTTTGATGTGCCAAGAGGATTGCAGATTTCGAAATCATCCACATATAGTATCAAAGAAATAACTGAGGTTTCTGAAAGTAAAGGATTCTCTTTAAAATGTAGTCCATCACGATATGATTTATACACCGATGTTTCAGTGTGTACTTCTAATGTTCCTTCTGTAAAGTTTGTTACTTTATCCAAGATAGGTTGACAATTTAACACCTGCTGTAAAGCTTTCAATAATGGTACATACCGGAATGTTCTGTTTTTCTTTGGGTCTAACACATATTCTGTTGGCTCAACCACATTAAAATGATTCTTATAGTAAGCCTTTCGTCTCCATGAAGTGGACAGCGGACCACTGTCTGCAATTGCACAATGAATCGGATTTGACTTACAAAGTGTTGATGCCAACTCATGCAGTACACTCTCCTCTATCTGGTAGTTGTGATGCTGAAAGACCTGACTAACAATGCTCTGTGTAGCTGGCACACTTAGAGAGCCAATTAAGTACCGTAACTCACAGAGAAGATCATTAATAGCTGAGCTAGATACAAGATATATGTGCTCTAGCTTTAATAACAGTGAAGCTAGGTTTGCTTCAATGTCATTCAACTGGTCTTGTTCTTCATTGGAAAAGCCCAGACTTGAACATCCCTTAGTTGGTTCCTCAAATTCTGATGTATTATCAGTTTCTACTGACAAGCCTGAAATTGCCCTTTGTTCAACAACTCCAGGCTTGAAGTCTTCCAATCTGAAATTTCTGTGTTTTCTGTATTCATACAACATTAATCATGTTAACCTAGAAAGGGTAACAATGACAGCTAAAGTTGAACTGTATATGTTTACTTGACATCAGCGAGGCATGCATTCTTCTGAAAACTAGGTTAATATGAGCAGTTATTGCCTACTTTTCTGGTACTAGCTGCTGGCAGAAACATCCATTTTGGCATCATTATTTTCAGACCCTCAGCAAGCAGTACATTTCTCCTCGTTGCAATTTTATTAATGAATACCATTTAATACATTGCATTGCATTGCATTGTATTGTGTGTCAATCATCTGGCTTTGCCTATATCATGTTTTCTCTGACCTGGTGAAGAGGATTTTGGGCTACCCTGGTCCTTAGCCTGTGGTTGTCGACCATCCTCTTCTGCCTGCTGGTTGATTTCTGACCTCTCCTTGCTTAAACCCTCACTTTCAGTTTTTTAAAAAAAAAAAACCTCTGAATGGCTCCCTGTGACTGTCCCTTTCTTTTCATGCTCACTATATATGCCAAACACGATTGTTAACATTATCACAAAGGTCTAATTACATACAACGCGGTTAGTGCATGCAAAAACTCTAAAGCTAGCACCACCGACGTTTGATAAAGTTAACTATAGAATCTTTGCTAGCGCTATCTTAGCAAAAACATGTTAACATTGCTAACAAGTTTAGTGGCTTACAAGTTTATTGGTCTTTGACAGTGCTTCCAGTGCTGCTTCCACAATTTAGTTAACAAACCTAAAATAAGTGAGAGCCGCAGCTAAATATCCTTTCATATTTTAATGACAACCAACACGAGGATTTGTGACTTACCAAGAATTGTCTTGAGTTGGATAGATGGGATTCTTTCTCCCGCCTACTGGCATAACGTCAGAGAATGTTCTGGTATCGCTCAAGCCAAAGCCATTCACAGAGGTGGGTAGTAACGAATTACATTTACTTCGTTACATTTACTTGAGTACGTTTTTTGGGTAACTTGTACTTTTAGAGTAGATTTAAAGATGGGTACTTTTACTCTTACTCAAGTAAATTTATTGTGAAAAAACTGTACTTTTACTTAGTTACATTTGGTGGCGTTCCTCCGTTACTGCCAAATGGTAATAATTATATTATATATATATAAATAAGTTAATATGACTATGAACTGCAAAGGGTTCAACCCGGCGCTCAGGTAAAGTTAAACAGTCCGCAATAGGTGCTCTTGGGGTAGGGAAAAATCCAATGGCAAAAAAAGGCAGGTCCCAGGCACTCAGTCAAACATAAAAGAGGAGAAGGAATTAATTTAAAAGCCTTTATTAAGTATGGCTTAAGTCATATTTAAAAAAACTACAAGAGCCAACATGTTTCGACCAAACAGATGGTCTTCTTCAGGGCAAAGCAGCACACAAGATGAGAATGACACAAACTTATAAGTTGAACCCCACCCATAGTCAGAAAGCATTCAATTAGCCTAATAAGGCCTAATATAATCAATTAACCCAATGAGACAATCAGGTCTACAAGATTGGAGAACCAACGTAATGAGCAAAGAAACAAGTATTCAAAAAACAAAAAAACTCTCCTTCAACGTAGGCTACCTGGAGAGAAAAACAAAGCAAGGGTCGCTCCCTGGGTTCTGAGTCTGACCATTTTTTGGAGGACGACTGGCCGCGGCTCCAGACCAATCATCGAGGTCCAAGAAGGTGCGCCGTGGCTCTCGAGGGAGAGGAGCGACCCCGACCACCAGCACTGAGACCGTTATCGAGGAAGAAATATCCTCGGTAATTAACCTTTCTGACACACCTCTGTCCAACGAACAATTGTCTGTACTGTCTAAGGGTATGTCCTTTGCACCCACTCATACTTCCAGTCTGTTTAGCACTAGAGTGGATTTATTCCGTTTTTACCGAAATTTACATTTAAAGACGTTTTATCACAAGTCAGGACACAATTACGCTTGCTCTATGATGGGTGTCAACTCTGACATTACTCCTGACAGCACACCTGATAATTTAGCTGTTTCTGACAGCTCTTCCAACATTGACTCGTACCCTTTGTTTAGACCTAAATCCTTGTTTACACCGGTTGTATCGAATCCTTCTCTTGTGGCCTTTTGTAAGAAAGTTGATTTTGATGTGCAGAAAGTCTTTGATGCCCAGTCTAGACCCACACAGAAATTTAATTTGACGATAAACGAACGTGAGGCTCTTAAGGAGCTCTCTATGATTGATGATATAATTATCCGCCCTGCCGATAAGGGTGGGGCTGTAGTGGTTTTGTCTAAAGACATGTATATCTTAGAGGCAACAAGACAACTAGAAACCAAACACTATGAAAGAGTTCGAAGTAATCCTTTGCCTGAATTGACCGATATTTTTCATAACATTCTAACCCATGCCAAAAATTCGGAATGGATTACTGAGAGTGAAATGAAATATATGACAGTTGAACACCCTGCCTTGGCTACTTTTTATTTACTTCCTAAAGTGCATAAACCTCCTTTTGATAACCCCCCGGGGCGACCCATTATCTCGGGTAATGGTACACTTACTGAACCAGCGTCGAAGTTTGTTGATTTTTTCATTAAACATTTTGTTAGGACTCTCCCTTCTTTTATTGAGGATACTGTCGATGTCTTAAATAGTTTGTCTAGTATAGGTAATGTTGGGTCCCAATATTTAATTACCATGGATGTTGAGTCTCTGTATACCAACATTAACCATGAGGAGGGTCTACATGCTTTGAAACATTTTATTTCTGATAGAAATGACACCAGACCTCCTTCTCACTTCATTGTACAACTCACTGAGTTTATTATTCATAACAATGTTTTCGTGTTTACTGACAAGGTGTACAAACAGAAAATTGGGGTTCCAATGGGCTGTTGTTTCTCACCGAATTATGCTTGTTTATATTTGGGGTTATGGGAGAAGTTGCATGTCCTGAACTCGGTTAATCCGTTTTATCATTGCATAACATGGTTTGGTCGCTACATTGATGATTTATTATTTATTTTTAAAGGTACGGAGACTCAGGTACTGGAGTTTCACCAATACCTTAATTCCATCAATAGGAATATTAAATTGTCTATAGAATACTCCAAAAACAGCATCGACTTTTTAGACCTAACCATCTCCATTGATTCAGAAGGGAAGTTACACACCACAATTTTCAGAAAGAAGACCTCCAGAAACACCATTCTTAGGGCTGACTCTTTTCATCCTCAACACCTCATTGATAATGTGCCATTTGGCCAATTCCAGCGGTTACGCCGCATATGTGATGATAATGTTGATTTTGAAAAACAGGCAGATAATATGTCAGAACGTTTTATTAAAAGAGCATACAAACCAGATATCGTCGCTCATGCACGTTCCAGAGCCCAATCCTTAAACCGTTCTGATACCTTGATTAAGAAGGGACGCAAGAGAGGTACTCAATCCCGCCCCTTTTTTGTCATAGAATATAGCATGGAGGCTAGACAGATAAAACGGATTATTCAGGATAACTGGGCCATTATTAATTCTGACCCTGCCCTCCAACAGGTCTTTCCTCAACCTCCTTTGGTTTCTTACAGAAGAGCCCAGACTCTTCGTGATAAGTTGGTACATAGTTATCTTCCCCCTGAGAAGAAGGAAAGTTGGCTTAAGAGACCAATTGGGTTATACCTGTAGCGTGGTACGTGTCACACTGGCTCTTTAGGGCTCTTTTCACTCTGAATCTTTAGCTTAAATGCTGGACATTTCTGGAGATTACTCCGCACAGCTGCGTTCTCTGACTTGCTTTCTCTCATCTGCCGCTCACATTCAAAGAGGGGCTTGCGCAACCTGATGCGCTGCTGCCATTGGCTCACAGAAGTGTCAGTCACTGCAGCGCAATGTGTGATTGGGTGATTCTCTTTTCAGTCTAGAACAGTCTTTTTCCCTTTTTTTTTCAGCGGTTCTTTTTCGATTAACTCACATACTTATTTGTTTACTAGTAGCCTGGGTTACACTCTCCCCGCTTAGAAGATATGCAGGTCCCGCTGCATCCTTTAGGCTGCAAAGTCACTGCAGAAGGATATCCACTATACATTCCTGGAGGGGTATCTCCAAGAGAGTCAGGCTCATCCAATGATATGGTAAAGGCTGTGCTGAGCCCTTGCAGCAATGACTGTACAACCAGAGAAAGAGGATTTCCCAACTTAGGGTAATGCAGTCTTTTTGGCGGTTCGTGGTGTCTCTGTGAGCGTCTAGGTACATCTTCCTGGCTTTGGCCAGTCTCCTTTGAGCTATCCTGGGGACTCCTTGTATTGACATTTCCATCCTGCGACAAGGTACCATTCCTTCCATCCACTTCACTGGAGACCCTAGTCGAGGGTTCGTCCAACTCCTCCCTCTGCTGTTCATCTTCCACTGGTGTGTTACTCATATCCATTCCTGTAGGATCCATCACTTGTGAGTTTCCTTTTTCATGTTCATCAAGCAGACTCTCATCTACATCACCAGGATCAGATAATTCAGGTAAGTTCTCTTGTGTTTTCATTGAAGTAGGATGTTCAGTGCTTGTACTAATCACAGTTCTTGCTTCAGGAGAAACTTCTGACGTAACCCCAGTTTTTGACTGATCCTCAGGTCTATGGTTGGAAAGAATTGTGCTCTCAATGCTTGGTAAGTATCCAGGTATGTAACTTGCAAAGTCATCTTCAGATTCTGAATTTTGGAATTCACTTTCAGTCTCTCTTGAACCAGTGTTTGTTCGTGTTCTGGGCCTGCAGGGTTTCTTCTGTCTTACTGACTCAGTTTTGTCTTCCTCTTGCAGAAATCCACAGGGTAGTAGCAGATCGCGATGGAGTGTGCGGAGCGGCCCATCCTTGCCTTCAGGTTGAACAGTATAGACTGGTAAGTCGCTAGCTTTCTTGATCACGACGTAAACTCCCTTCTCCCACTTATCTGCCAACTTATTCTTTCCTCTTAGCCTGACATTCCTCACCAGAACTCGATCGCCAACCTCAAGGAATGAAGCAACCACTCTCTCATCAAACCTCCGCTTATTGCGCACAGCTACTTTTGCAGCATTCTCTCTTGCTACCCTGTAGCTCTCCTTCAGTCGATCCTTCAAATTCCTTACATAACTTGAGTGAGACTGGTATGACTTTTCAGCAGGTAATCCAA
Organism: Gobio gobio; assembly: GCF_949357685.1. Taxonomy (NCBI): domain Eukaryota; kingdom Metazoa; phylum Chordata; class Actinopteri; order Cypriniformes; family Gobionidae; genus Gobio; species Gobio gobio. The sequence goes on along the minus strand of NC_137101.1, from coordinate 54,883,664 downwards.
AGGCCAGATCGACTGGTAGCCGGGGTTGCCTCCCGAACATTAACTCGTATGGTGAGATCCCAGTTGAGTCATTACGAGTACAGTTGTATGCATGGACCAATGGTTTTACAAAACTTTTCCAGCAGGTCTTTCCTTTATCATCCAGGGTGCCCAACATCTGTAGCAGAGTCCTGTTGAAACGCTCCACAGGGTTTCCACGAGGGTGATATGGTGTCGTTCTCACTTTACGTATTCCTGCTATGGTGCACAGCTCCTTAATGAGTTTTGACTCAAAGTCGGGCCCCTGATCACTATGGAGTTTCTCCGGGAATCCGTAATGGACTAGGAAGTTATCCCACAAGCATTTGGCCACGGTTTCAGCTTTCTGGTTTCTGGTGGGTATCGCTACAGCGTACCTGGTGAAATGATCAGTGATTACTAGAATATCTTTTGTACCACTCCGATCAGGTTCAAGTGACAGAAAGTCCATGCAGACTAACTCAAGAGGTCTGCTTGTCACTATATTCACCAGGGGTGCAGCTCGCTCAGGAGGAGTCTTCCGCCTCACACAGCGCTCACAGGTCTTTATTTTTGCTTCCACAGTGGCTGCCATCCTTGGCCAGTAGAATCGGGATCTGACGAGGTCCAGGGTTCTCTCTATCCCTAGATGACCCATGTCATTGTGCAAACTCGTTAGCACCATCTCTCGGAGATTTACTGGTAACGCCAACTGATATAGCACACTTCCTCTGTCCTGCCTCCTTCTAAACAACATTTCGTTCTTGAATTCGAATCTGCTCCACTCTCTTAGCCATAAGGATACTTCCGCAGGTTCTACTTTTCCAACTGGTTTCTTACCAGACTCAAGATACTTGATAACAACTTTTAGTTCTGGATCAGCTCTTTGGTGTTCTTTTAGCTCCTCTTCAGACATTTGGGGGAGAACTGGAAGACCATGAGCGGCCTCTTGCTGGAACTCTTGAGGTATTGCACCAACGCAGAGAGACAGCGACTCAAACACAGTAGGTTGGAAGTACGACATGTCAGGATCAGTAACCCTCTGATACACTTGGTGTCTTTCGCAGAGAGCTTTCACCGCTGCTGGCAGAATTGTTGGTTGGTCGGATTCTGCTAAATGGTGAAGGGTGAATTGCTTGATTCTTTCACACTCTTTTTGAGAGACAAAGTCATCCAGAGGTCTGTCATGTGGACGTCTTGAGAGTCCATCTGCATCTTGGTTTAACTTTCCTGCACGATATTGAATCTTGAAGTTGAACGTCGACAGGCTGGACAGCCACCTATAGCTTGTTGCGTCAAGCTTAGCAGATGTCAGAATGTAAGTGAGTGGGTTGCTGTCCGTTATCACAGTGAACTCTCCTCCATACAGATAATCACTGAATTTGGTCGTAACTGCCCACTTGAGCGCGAGGAACTCTAGTTTGTGTGCTGGATATCTCGTTTCACTCTTGGTTAAGCCTCTGCTGGCGAAGGCGATTACTCTCATTCGTCCTTCTTGTTCTTGATAAAGGGTGGCTCCAAGTCCAGTGGTGCTCGCATCCGTAGTCAGGACATAGGGAAGGCTGGGATCTGCAAATCCGAGGACTGGGGCTGAAGTCAACTTCTCCATGATGTTGTTGAAAGCACTTTGACATCCCTGAGTCCATCGTTCTCCAAATTGCTCTTTAGGATCTCGGTACTGTGTTCTTTCCTTTGGGCTTCGTTTCTGGTTTTTCTGCAGAGGGGGGTAACCAACAGTAAGGTCGTTGAGAGGTCTTGTTATCTTGGAAAAGTCTTGGACGAACCTCCTGTAGTATCCAGCGAATCCGAGAAAAGACTTGAGCTCTTTAAGGTTCCTAGGCCTTGGCCAGGTCTTGAGGGCTTCAATTTTGGATGGATCTGTTTCGACACCATTCTCAGACACTATGTGGCCCAGATATCGGACTGACGTTTGGAAAAGCTTACACTTTTTAGGAGAAAGCTTCAGTCCGTAATCTCTCAGCCGTTCTAGAACTTGAAGGAGTCTGGCTTCATGTTCTTCAAGAGTCTTAGAAAAGACTATAAGATCATCAATGAAGACCAATACTTCTCTTCTATTAAGATCCCCCATGCACCGCTCCATGAGCCGTTGAAATGTGCTTGGTGCATTTGTGATCCCTTGGGGCATTCGGTTGAACTCCCAGAATCCCAATGGGCATACGAACGCTGTTTTCTGTTTGTCAGCCTCTTCCATCTCAATTTGGTAGAAACCAGATTTTAAGTCAAGAACTGAAAACCACTTGGATCCAGTTAGAACAGAAAAGGCTTCCTCCAGATTTGGCAGAGCATATGCATCCTTTATGGTTTGGGAATTCAACTTTCTGAAGTCAATACACAAGCGCACATCATTGTTTTTCTTCCGTACAACTACTATGGGGGAAGCAAATGGGGATTCAGATTGTCTTATGACACCGGCATCAAGGAGCTCTTTGAGGTGTCTTCTTACTGCATCCACATCTTGGGGGTGGATAGGTCTAGCACGCTGCTTGAAGGGTGTCTTGTCATTAAGATTGATATGGTGTTTCACCTTATCAGTGTGGCCGTAATCTAACTCGTGCAGTGCAAAAACATCTGGCATGGAGTTCACTAGATCCGTTATCCGCTCCTTCCATTCACATGACAAGGGAGAGTCACCGAAGTCAGGAACAATGACTTGTGAAGGATTCGCTGCTTTGCACTCAGAGATACTCATGGGCTGTCTTCCTTCAATCACATTCTGGACGGCATGTACTTCGGCCAGTACTGCTCTTGGAGGGATTATTAAGTCAGTCTGAGTCTCGTTCTTCAGCACTACTGGTATCTGGACATTGCGCTTCTGCGGTAAGGAGTGCAGACTATTAGCCACTAGCAGTCCACCAGGCAAGAAGGATGATGTTGACGGTTCCACTGCCACCCAAGTCTCTGACAACGGCCCAATGATGTTGACACAGCCGTCGAGAACTACGGTGCTTCCAGCTGTTATAACTTCAGGCGTACCTCCCTTCACTCTTACTTGGCCCAAGACTCTCGCACCCGCTCGTCGTAGTCTTGCTTCGAGGACTCTTATGACAGCTCGATACCCATGGTAATATGACTTAACTTGGGGCATGGTCGCTTGCGCATGATCAGCATACAGGACGTCCAAAGTGTTGGTGCCAATGAGGATTTGAGGTGTATACGTCAGATCTGGAACCACTAGGGCCAATGTTGGAACTTCAGCTTCAATTCCTAGGAATTCCTGAGGAAACTTCAGAGTCAATTCAACATATCCTAGATAGGGCACGGCCTGTCCATTTGCTCCTTCAACTTCTAGCAGGTGGTTCAACGGTTGCATGGGATGCTGTAATAGGTGACTTTTGTAGAAAGACAGGGGAATTGTCGTTACCTGAGATCCTGTGTCCAACAAGCAGTTCACTTTCTTCCCTTCGACTTTAATTTGTGCAGTGCATTTCATTCCTACCAGTCCAGCTGGTAACTTGAAGGAGCTTTTGGTGTCGGCCTGCTTGTCAAACACTCGATGCTTAGGGCATTGTTCGTTTTTCTCAGTCCCCATCAGCCCTGCGACAGAGACTGACTTTAATTTAAAGACTCTGTGGCAAGTCCTTGTTGGAGATCCCACTCTACCTGCCTTTCTCTCAGCCTCCTTCTCTTTTCTTCAACTCTAGATGGATTTGGGGGACTTTCGCAGTTGATGGCTAGGTGGCCGTCATCCCCACAGCGGAAACAATACCATGGCCGAGGCCGATTGCTCCTAATCTCAGTGTGCTTTGGTCTTGCATGTCTGTCTTCGCTGTTTTCCCCGGCGCCAGGTTTACTCAGGTTCTCTCTCTGACTGAGGGATCTTTCAGACTGGTATCTCTGTGCTCCAGAAGCAGAGACTTGGACTTTAAGCACCGCTATCTGTTCCTTCAGTTCCTGAAGATCACTCATCCCTGCTTGGTCTCTCACTTCCTGACGAGTAGCTGTTTTAATGGCTGCAACTTGGCTTTGGAGAGCTGCAATCTCTTTCTTCAGAATGCCCACTTCAACCATTTCAGGGAGTTGCACTTTACTCTTCTGCTTAGAGGCTTTCGGCTTGTGAGCGGCAAGAGCTGGGAAATCAGTGTCTTCCTCGGATGTGCTGCAATAAGCAGACTGTTGGTGTGCTGCTGTACGCAGTTTAAGGGGAACTGATGGGTGCTTACTCATACTCAGATGCTTCCTCATTCTCTCCTCCTTTGATGTTTGCTTATCTTCCGCTGTACGGATGAGTATGGCTAATTCAGCAAAAGGAGGTGGATCTGCTTTACTCTTTTCGAGCTGCAGATCAGCTATCAGGGCATTGTCCCAGCAGCCACGGCAGAACTGCCTCAACAGACAACGGTCTCGTTCACTCTCTGCAACTCCGCTCCGTCTGATGGCAGCACTCAGAATTACATGCAATCTGTGGAGGTAGGCGGACGACCTTTCGCCAGGATTCTGCAGGGTGCTTATAAACTTTGCTAATAGTTCATCTCCGTCCTCCACCGACCCATAGACGGACTCCAGCAGCCTAAGACACTCTGACGACGGAGCGTTCGGGTTCACATGCTTTATTATGTCTGAAGCAGGCGGTAACAAGCAGTCCAGAATTTTCTGCGTCTTGTGCGACTCAAGAAGGGATGGATCATTCAGTAAGTAGTCAACACTTGCCCTCCAGGTGTCGAAGTCAGGCTCGTTGTTTGGACGAGGGCTCCTCCCAGAGAAAGCTTTCAGGCGGAATGAAGCACTGTGTGGGGACACGGGATCACTCGTTCTCATAATGTGTTCCATCACTATTCTCTGGATGCCTGAAGGGTTCATGGCAGACATGGGAAGCTTCACTGATATTGTCTCAGTAGAGTTGGCATCTGCATCATTCGAAAAGTGAGGCGACGCTGCGCCTATGTTCATCTTGACTGGGTTTTCAGGCTCTATTCTCAGTTCAGAGGGTGACTTGAATCCTTCCAACCGCGAAGGAGTGCTAGTCGCACTTGTTAAAGGGTTAATCTCAAGAGGGCTTTGCTCTAGCCCAGGCTCAGCTCTAGGTGGCGCATCAGCTGGAGTTTTCACTCCTCCAACCTTCATCAACTCTCGTTGGAGAACATCTTGTAAGGTTTCTCCATTGGCACTTGCTATTGCTTGCAGTTTCTCCAAGCACTCAGCAGTGGCGCTACTTGTGGTAGGTGTGTAAACCGCACCCAGGGCACGCACATGGAACACAGTATCTGCATCAATGGGGCTCGCAAAGGTTAAAGGCAGCTGAGGCTCAAGATTGCTCATGGCTGAACTGTGCATGAACTCTATGACTGCATTATGATGAAACTTAGATTGTGGATCATCAATTAGTAGATTGCGTCGTATTGAGCCAAATCTTGAAAGGTATGCTTCCAGAACTTGATCTAATTCAGTCAGTGTTATTCCACTAACGATGACTGCGTTTTGCACATTAACGCCTTCCCGTTCCACAACATCCATTTCTGTCAGATTTACTGTACGTACTTGTATTGATGATTATTCACCTGTCGCTGCAGCGTCCTGTCTCCTGGCTGGCTCGCCAAATTGTAGCGTGGTACGTGTCACACTGGCTCTTTAGGGCTCTTTTCACTCTGAATCTTTAGCTTAAATGCTGGACATTTCTGGAGATTACTCCGCACAGCTGCGTTCTCTGACTTGCTTTCTCTCATCTGCCGCTCACATTCAAAGAGGGGCTTGCGCAACCTGATGCGCTGCTGCCATTGGCTCACAGAAGTGTCAGTCACTGCAGCGCAATGTGTGATTGGGTGATTCTCTTTTCAGTCTAGAACAGTCTTTTTCCCTTTTTTTTTCAGCGGTTCTTTTTCGATTAACTCACATACTTATTTGTTTACTAGTAGCCTGGGTTACATACCGATGCATGAACTGTCCCCATTGTAGTAATGTCATCCCATCGAAAACCTTTGTGGATTTCAAATCTAACAAAACATTCAAGATAAAAGATTTCATAAATTGTAACACCACATTTGTCATTTACCGTTTATCCTGCCCTTGTAAGGATGTGTTTTATGTAGGTCGTACTAAAAGACGTCTGCGTGATCGATTGGCAGAGCATAAGTATGCTATTCGTACCAGTAATCCTGACTATCAGATGGCCCAACACTTTTTACATATGCATAATAAGAATGATTCCCTATTAAAAATAGAGGTTTTGGAACATGTGAGACCTTTGGATAGAGGAGGTGATAGGATCCGTAGACTCAACCAGCGCGAGTCTTTTTGGATCCATCAACTGGATGCGCTTCGTTATCCAGGTCTGAACGAGGACATAGAGTTCAAGTGTTTTTTATGATGTGTTTTCTATGTCCTTATGAAGTTCATGCTCTGTACCTTTTGCCTTGGTTTTCTCTGTCTTTGTTTTTCGTTTTTCTAATATGTGACACTTGCTTTGTTTTTCTCTCCAGGTAGCCTACGTTGAAGGAGAGTTTTTTTGTTTTTTGAATACTTGTTTCTTTGCTCATTACGTTGGTTCTCCAATCTTGTAGACCTGATTGTCTCATTGGGTTAATTGATTATATTAGGCCTTATTAGGCTAATTGAATGCTTTCTGACTATGGGTGGGGTTCAACTTATAAGTTTGTGTCATTCTCATCTTGTGTGCTGCTTTGCCCTGAAGAAGACCATCTGTTTGGTCGAAACATGTTGGCTCTTGTAGTTTTTTTAAATATGACTTAAGCCATACTTAATAAAGGCTTTTAAATTAATTCCTTCTCCTCTTTTATGTTTGACTGAGTGCCTGGGACCTGCCTTTTTTTGCCAAGTTAATATGACTTTCGCAAGTCTCGCGAAACGTTGGAGAGGCTGCTTCGCGAGAGGTTGCTACGCATCACCCGCTTATAATTAGCACGCGTATAGTCGGAAGATGATGGCCGAAGCAGAGGAAGATGTGTGTGAGCTACGGGAGGCAGATTGCCCGTGGCCTCAAGTTCAGTCTATGTTTTCACTCCAAGATGTCAAAAAGAATAGTTTCATAATGCGATGCATGTTGTGTGCACCAAAACGAACTGACATCTCTCAGCATACAAGAATTCCACCCTGAAAAGAACATGTAGCGGTAAGTGTCACAATGATGCCTATATTTGAACACTATTAACGGTCATTTGGTAACTATGGGTAATTTTCCCTTATTATAATACTATTTCACACACTGTCCGAGTGTTTTCCTCATATGCGCTCGTGCAAGCAATGACAAATCGTTTGAATCCTCCAAACAACACTTCCACGAACAAACGTTCACATCTTCACATTTACATATCATTTTCTTCACAAAACGAAACAAATTGAATAGCCTAATGTGACGTCTTGCATTTATACACAAATCCGGACAGACACCTGTCTGAAGTGTAGAAAATACATACATGGTTCATTAGCTTACATTAGTTAACATGAACTAATAATGAACTGCACATATAAAGCACTTATTTATCTTTATGTTAATTTAAACATTTACTAATGCATTATTCAAATATTGTTAACATTAGTTAATGCACTGTGAACTAACATGAATAAACCATGAACAGCTGGATTTTTATGAACTAACGCTGACAAAGATTAACTAATGGTGAACAGAGGTGTTGTTCATGGTTCATGTTAACTAATACATTAACTAATGTTAACTAATACAACCTTATTGTAAAGTGTTACAGAGAGGTGTGTGAAAGCTCTCCAAGTAGCCTGAAATTCAGGGTTTTCGCTTCTTATCAATCAGATCAAAAGTAACTAGTAACTAACTACTTGAGTAGTTTTCTCATCGAATACTTTTTTACTCTTACTCAAGTAAATATTACAATTGTTACTTTTACTTTTACTTGAGTAAATATTTCCGTAAGTACTTGTACTTTTACTTGAGTACAGATTTTGGCTACTCTACCCACCTCTGGTCATTCAACAGTCAAAGTTTCAAGCAAACCTCTGCTTCTTCTCCCAAGTTGCATCGACACATTACTGCCGCGAATGCTGGGGGTAGCAAAAGTTGGGGGTGGAATTGCATCTGTGATCGTTGTGAAGAATTCTCCGGTTGCTCTTCTCGTCGACGATTGATGGAACGGGGGCCAATCAGATTTCTGCAGGGGCCAGGGCCCCTGTGGCCCCGCCTCTAGAACCGCCCCTGCTATACAGGCCACAAATCTACGCCCTAGCCCGGCCCGTGTCAGACAGCTTATCAAAACTCTCAACCCGTGTCCGACTGGAGCCCGTGTTTTTTAGGGAGCCCCTCCCTATTACACATTGTTGCAGACATTAAACTAGTTCAGTTTTGTTTTTAATGGCAAAGTAGTTATATTTCGTTTCGTTTCTTTATTAAGTTTCTTTAGAAAAATGTTTGAAGTATTTTTTGGTTTGTTAAATTAAAGTTTTTGTTTTTTAAAGTGACGACCAAGCTGCTGACAGTGAGTTAACTACGTTTGATCAATTTAGCCTCTCAAATCAACACTGGACTTGTCTTGCCTATAATTTTACATTTACATTTAGTCCTTTAGCAGACGCTTTTATCCAAAGAGACTTACAAATGAGAGCAATAGAAGCAACTAGAACAGTCAAGGGCAACAGTATGCAATAAATAATAGATAATAAAATCTATAGATATAAAACACTTCAAGCATCACAATGTTAGTTTAAACGTTTAGCCTACTATCACCACCACAAAAGAGTATTTTTGACAAGCTGAGGCTGATGCTGCTTGCAAACGAAACGGGCTACACAATCTAAACAAATAAAAATAAAAACATGCATGTTGTCTTAGCCTACCTAACACCTCTCTGCAAAATGAATATAATTCTGATCTTCAATTCACAATTCCCTTCAATTTAAATGTGAGTAGGACTCTTTTACATTAATTCCTAGATGGTTTGTCTCCTGCTTCTTGATTCTCGCGTCGCGTGAGCTGACGCTGGCTGGCGGTTGTCATGTCAACCATGTCCTTCCTTTTCCAGCTACAGTGTATCATTTGCTGGGCGGTTTGTCACAATGTTAGTTTCTGTGGTATTGACCGTTATTTTCTTTTTCTTAACAAAATTGTTCCAATTGGAAAAAACACTTCAGAGAAATTATGAATTACTACATTGGGTACATCGCCGCAAAATTAGAAGAGGCCGAAATTTGTCTCGGAGAGCCAGAAAGTCACTCTGGCGCAGACACAACAAACGGAAATTGATTCTAGCGTTAGCTTTCCAGGCGAGACAGCAGATGTCACCAGACCGTCGTGTGTGGGTGAAATGTTGTCCCCAAGGAGATGTTTTTGGAATATAATGATACACAATTACAGTGACACTGATTGGGTTAAACATTTTAGGATGACTCGAGACACTTTTATGTCCTTGGCTAATGAACTCAAACCAGCTCTACAAAGGACGATTACTAACTGGTGAAAACCAATTGATTACAGATGGCGACTCGCAGCTGTTATTTGGTGGTTTGCTACACCGTGTGAATACAGGACTGTGGCTGAATTGTTTGGCATCGGCGAGGCGACATTATGTAAACTTGTTCGTGAAGTTTGCCGTGGAATTAAACGCCTGATGCTTCGAAAATACATACATCTTCCATATGGCCCTGAACTTGAACACACATTATCTTGTTTTGCCAATCGAGGAATGCCATATTGCGTGGGTGCTATTGACGGTACACATATCCCCATCATATCACCAAGAGAAAACCCCGCGGACTATCACAATCACAAAGGCTGGCATTCAATAATAATACAAGGCGTAGTAGATCACAAAACGTGGCAAGTAACTATAGAGCCAGCTTTCTTTCCTTTTGGTTAATTAGTTATTTAATAATCATAATTTGTTACATTTTGTCTATAGTTTCACAGATGTTTACGTTGGGTGGCCTGGAAGGACACACGATGCAAGGGTATTGGCAAACTCGGATATTTATAGTCTTGCTGAGCATCGACAGGGTGGTTATCTTTACGCAAGAGAGGTGAGAGAAGTGCATGTAAATAACATTAGTTGCCAAACAGACGATTAAGAATGAAGGGGGTCGCGCACAAGCGCTGAGTTGTTCAAAATCCTGTCACGCCATTCACATTGTTTTGTTTAAACGACTCAATTTGTCTCAAAACGTTGTTATAGCCTATAATGCCTTCACCGTAGGCTGGAAGAGATTCAATATTGTGCATTTGGTCTTAAAGAGACATTATCTGTCTTAATTATTTAACAAAATTACTAATATTTAGTCATATTCATGCTGTAATTCATCTATACTGTGTGTATAGGCCTATATATTTAGATATTTATTTATTATTATTTATTTATTTATTTATTTAATTTTGATGTTTTTGTTTTGCTTTTACACTCTGGGCAAATTAATGGCTTGGAGATTCCTCTATATGTTATCGGTGACCCGGCCTATCTCTTGAAAAAATGGCTGATCAAAGCCTTCCCTAACAGTGTTACACTCAGCCAAGAAAAGCGACACTTCAACCATCGGTTGAGCTCTGCAAAGATAGTTGTGGAGAATGCATTTGGACGCCTTAAAGGAAGGTGGAGATGCTTGCTTAAGAGAAATGACATTAACACTAACACTGTGTCAAATGTAGTGCTAGCATGCTGCATTCTTCATAATTTCTATGAATTCCACCGTGAGCAATACCTGGACAACTGGGACTGTCCCCAAGAATGTGTGGAAAGGCCTGTAGTTGACCACAGGGAGGACAGTGCATCTGCTGTTTCTATTCGCGATACATTGCTGACCATTGTTTGCAGGAACTAGTTTTTGTATTAATGTAGTAACTAAAAATTGTAAATTGTGTATCATTAATGAATTCAGAGAGAATGTTTAATGTAATTGTTACATTAGTTTTGTTGTTACAGACTGTTTTCACATGTATACAATTGTAATTATAAAAGATTAATACAGACAAGTACAATAGAACAGAAGTCAATTGAACAAATGCTACAAATATGTGATTTTAGTCAAAGAACAATAAATAATACAGAAAGATAATTACCACATGCTGTTTATATGTAATTATATTAAATACACTATCAATAAATAAATCGTTTTAAAACTATTAAAAAATGCATTATTTCAAACATTCATTTGTTGATGAACAGTACTCATTTTTTTATGCTTTAACATTTCAGGCTTCAGAACTGATTGAAATGAGAGTGCATAAATCAAGTCAAAATGCATTACTAACATGCCTGCATAGAATGCAAAATGCTTTGCTGTTCAATTGCAAAATTCTTGCCTGAACACCCTGTTTATGGCCCATCATATTGCTGCCATTGTCATAAGACTGACCACGGCAGTCAGAAAGACTCAGGCTGTGTTTCTGCAGGTGGTCAAGCAGGACTTCAGTCAGGCCCTTACCAGTTGTGTCTTCAACATCTAAAAATCCAAAGAAATGTTCTGCAATGAACACAGATGGTTCGCAATTGACAATTCTCAGAACAATGGAAAGCTGTTCCTTATGACTGACATCAGGAGTGCAATCCATAATAACAGAGTAATACTTTGCTCTGTGTACTCTTCTCACAATCTCTTCCAGTACCTTGTTTCCAATTAGTGCAATTATTTCATTTCGAATAGTTCCACTCAAGTAATGCACTCTTGTCTCTTGGTTTTTTATCCTTCTTATGTGTTCAGTCATAACTGAATCGAACTGTGCCATCAGTTCAACTTGTGCCAGAGAATTCCCATTGTGTGGGTCATACAACTCACTTTTGGTCCCTCTTAAAGCCTGGTTGCGTTCTGCTAAGTGACAAATGATGGCAATCACTCTCCTTATGACACCTTTCCAATGCTCAATCTCGATCCGCATCAAGTCTTGTTGTCTTTGATCTATGGTTGTATTGGTTTGGAGTCTCCTCTGCAGCTCATGCCAGTTTGTCATATTGTCACAATGCCCCTTTGAATATTCGAGTTCCTTTTAATGATGAGCTAGGTTCCTCCATGTACGGAAGCCACAGTTGCTTAAGGCATTGTCACGCTTCCCAAAAACAGTGCAGGCAAAACGTCTAAGGTTACGTATGTAACCTCTGTTCCCTGAGAACAGGGAACGAGCGCTGCGTCTAGCTGACGCTATGGGGGAACGCCCTCGGCGTGACTGGTGTCTGAAGCTACTATCGAATCACGGCAAAGTCTTTGACCGACGTCAGCCCATGACGTCATCAACATGCGACCCGGAAGTATAAAAGGGCGCCGTGCCAACACATACACATCTTCTCGTCTGAAGGGACTGTATGGCAGATAGGCCCTGAAGCATGGCAACGCGACGCAGCGCTCGTTCCCTGTTCTCAGGGAACAGAGGTTACATACGTAACCTTAGACGTTCCCTTTCGAAAGGGAACTCTCGCTGCGTCTAGCTGACGCTATGGGGAACGATATAACAACGCCGCCATGCTGAGGGGAGTGTCTGCCCATTGGCAGTGTCAACTGTCAACTCAAGTAATTCATAGAAAAACCTGAGCGATTCCCCCTCAGGTCCTGGGCTGACAGTGACAGCACTCCCTACGGTCATAGCCCAAGCTATACAACTAAACGGAACCCTAACGCACTGCGTGGAGTTCCATCTAGACCGCTCGAAGGCCCGGGACCACTACTTCCAATGAAGGGGTCCCTTCAAGGGAATGTGGCTAGGGGACCCGAAGGAACCCCAGCCAGTCACTACTCGGGAAAAAGTTCTCCCGAGTGCCACCAGGGAGGCCTGACCTGGTGCCCTAAGTGTTATGGACACTTCGGTTTAGCCAACCCTGTCTGTTCAAAACAGAGCCTCTGGATGGTGCCCAAAGGGCGTCCAAGCTAAGGGACTGAAACACAGGCAGTCTTACTTAGCCCGGAACTCAGAGACGGGTTATCCAAGAGAGCAACACTCAGCGTAGTGCTTTTCAACCCTTGCTATCGAGGGGAGTTTGCCTGCTCAAATCAAGGATCTACCAGGTGCTTGTGTTTCAAAGCAGTAGGGAGGCCGAAAGGGCCTAAGGACTGATCTAACAGGGAGGCCTCATGAGAGGCCTACGACCGTCTGACCAGGCTCAGGCGGCTGAGCACTCATAGACGACCCTCATTGAGGGGAGCAGCTGAGCCTGCCTGGCGAGTAACCTCCAGCTATAGGCCCAACTACCACAAGTTCTCACAGAGAACTGGTAATCAAAGTGCCTAGCTCAGGAACTTCAACCTCAAGGAGGCCCTGTGGGCCTACTACTTGATAGCGGGTATTCCAGGGAGGCCTATAGAGGCCTACTACCTAACCGCAAGCCATGCTGGAAACCCAAGCATCCAGGCTCGGGACTCCGTCCTCAGGGAGGCCTTAGTGAGGCCTACTACCTGACAGCAATACCGCCTGCTGAGGTTACCCATGTTTTCTCAAGGAGGCCTAATGGAGGCCTACTACTTGACAGTCAAGCTACGCAGGCTAGTCGGGCATCCTGTTTAAGGAACCCGTCCTCAAGGGAGGCCTATTAAGGCCTACTACCTGATAACCAGCCTTTAGGGAGGCCTGGAGAGGCCTACTACCTGATTGCAATACGTGCTAAATGACTGTGTCCCAGGAACACCTTAGGGAGGCCTGATGGGGCCTACTACCTCGTTCGAGTGACCACCATCTGGGACTCGACAGTCAAGCTACGCAGGCTTTTCGAGCATCCTTTATTAAGGAACTCGGCCTCAAGGGAGGCCTATCAAGGCCTACTACCTGATAAGCAGCCTTTAGGGAGGCCTGGAGAGGCCTGCTACCTGTTTGCAATGCGTGCTAACTGTTTGAGATGACTGGACCCCAGGAACACCTCAGGGAGGCCTGATGGGGCCTACTACCTTGTTCGAGTCAGGGAGGCCTATTAAGGCCTAGAATTAACAGCAGGCTTTCAGGGAGGCCTGATGAGGCCTACAACCTGCCTCTGAGAGCGACCACAATCTGGGAACTCACCCTCAGGAAAGCCTAGTAAGGACTACAACCTGCTTCTGGTAGTGATCACAACCTGAGAGCTCACCCTCAAGGAGGCCTAGTAAGGCCTTACACCTACCAGCGGGCCTTCGGGGAGGCCTGATGAGGCCTACAACCTGATAGCCTCCAGGCTAGCTGTCCTGATGCGCACATCGGTACATACCTCCAGTGAGGCCTGTTTGAGGCCTTCCAACTGATAATGCGCCTTGTTCAAGAGGCCTACTGAGGCCTACAATTGACAGCCGACCTTCAGGAGAGCGTATTTACCCCTATTTAACCTGATAGCCAGCTAGGCTAGTAGTACCTTGATGCTTAAGCATTGTCACCTGCCTTACTAGAGGCCTGATAAGGCCTACCACTGTCACCGTTTACTCTTGAGAAGGTGCAATCCTTCCTGCTAACTGGGACAGCCATATTTGAAAAATGTGGGTTGTCGTAATATTAGACCCTACGGCTCGTTTTCATGGAGGCCTGCTGAGGCCTAACACATGATAGCTACCCATTACTATGGCCTCCTTCATCCACATACCAACTGACGCCGTAGCGCTCAGTCGTAACAGAGACAAACTAATCCAACCTGCAGTGGCTTTAGGGAACCGAAGACACATAGTAACCCTAGGCGGTAGACAAACACTACATTCTATCAGAAAAGTGTGCTACCGCCTAGTAATCAGCAAACATTTCAAAGAAAAGAGCGGCGGCCTAAACACTACTCTCAAAATGAGAGGAGGCCCATTTTCTGATAACCATAAGCGGTGGCCTATCTGGCGCCATCTTGACCAACCAGGGAAAGCCAACACACGCTCACAAACATAGCCCAGATAATGGTGCTGTGTTAAAGCCTAACTAAGCAGGGGAATAGACAGTTCTCTCTGATGAATATCCAACTCTATACAGGAACCTGGGGTCTGTAAGAAATACATATTTTTAGTATAACACACAAAAATGACCACTCTCACCTGCGGCATGCTGAGCGAAGACTCATTGTGCGGTTCTCACCACCATGTTCTACCGCCCTTGAATGCCTGAAAGGGGCGTTCTCACTGAGCAAGTCCGGGCGGGCCATCAGAACATAGTTCTACTCACCATAGGCCCGCCTCAGGCCTGATGTAAGAAGCGCCTGGGTAAAAATTTCTTAAAAAGACATTAAAAAGGAAAAAGGTGAGGGCTATGATGTAATCGCCCTTAAGGGAAGTTATCCATCACCAACTCCTTCGTTGAGAACGTTTGTCCTGGATCACCTCCCTTAGATCCTTTTTCCCGCGGGAATCCCATCTCCTCTGTACCCTGCTCCTCCAAGGAGGGGGGGGGGGGGGGGCACAAGAGGAGACGCTAGCACTCTGGTCCTGCCTACGGTCCTCAGACCGTGAAGGACCAGGTCCCGCCTGCCTGGGTGGGGGCGCGGATCTCAGCGGTATGCATGTTTTATTCTTAAATGCCGCTGAGCGCGCCTTCGCCTCCCTGAACTTTCCAACCACCGCCTCCACGGAGGTGCCGAAAAGTTCAGTAGGCGAAACCGGCGAATCGAAGAGAAAACCCCTTTTCTCTCTCCCCGATATCAGCCAGGCCCAACCACAGATGCCTCTCCGTAACCACCATAGCCGCCATAGAGCGGCCGATAGCAGCAGCAGTCTGCTTGGTGGCCCGGAGAGACAGATCTGTGGTGCGGCGCAGCTCAGCAACCGCCTCAGGGGACAGCCCGGCCCCCTGGTCGAGATCCTCCAGCAGGTCCGCCTGGTACGCCTGAAACACCGCCATGGTGTGAAAAGCAGCACCAGCCTGACCCGCTGCCGTGTATGCCCCTGCCATTAAAGCACAACGTGATTTAGAAAGGCAGAGTTTGAGCTCTTCAGTGTTGATGCCCACGAGATGCGAGAAAAGTTCGCAAACTTTCCTCGCCAGTCGGTAGCCTCAACACATATCCATATTCCCCTATCCCCTCGACATCAGCGAAGTTAAAACGCTGATGTTGATGAACATTGGGTAGAATATGGATTCTTCCATGCCCTCTCGATCTCTGTAAGAAGATCAAGAAGGAATGGAAGGCTCATCTGAGCTGATGGTTTATGGCCAAGGAGAAATCGATCGTGCAATTTATAACGAGCGATCTCTCCTCTAACGCGCCAACATGGCAGCAGCAGCCTGCCCGCAGCACGTTCCATAACATTCATCAGCTCAGCATACACGGTCAAGGTGGCTGAGAGGATTCATACCACTCTCACCAGCCATCCCTAAGAGCACTTGCTGTTTAGTCTCGTTAGCCGCCAGATCGTCGCGACGATCGGCGAGCTGCATCTGAGAACCCATGATGTATGCCAACGCTCAGCCTCAGCTTGAGCGGGACAGCATCATCCAGTCCCAGATGCCAAACTTTCTTCCCTCAGGAAAAAAGCCAGACTAGAGTGGAGCGATCTCAGATTGAAAACCGCTCACACTCACACACAAACAACTTCAAATGAACTTGACTGTGCATGCTCTTGATCCCAGGCAGTAAATACACACTCGTGTGTATTAATAATTGAATTTGTTTTACCTTAACTCGTATAGCAGTTCAAACAGACAGTCCCTGAAGACGAGAAAGATGTGTATGTGTTGGCACGGCGCCCTTTTATACTTCCGGGTCGCACGTTGATGACGTCATGGGCTGACGTCGGTCAAAGACTTTGCCGTGATTCGATAGTAGCTTCAGACACCAGTCACGCCGAGGGCGTTCCCCCATAGCGTCAGCTAGACGCAGCGAGAGTTCCCTTTCGAAAGGGAACAGAACACTGAGTCTGTGCTCATGGAATATAACATTCATGATCGAAGAATTTTCTCCCCATTTTTCATGCTTCTCATGTAATTGTCATTTGGGAATCTTCAAGGTGGATTCTCTAAATTTTGGGGGAATACAATGTTTGTGACTTGCACTGGTCCTTTTTTAACAATTTGACAGCGCACACTATCAGTCAGGACTGCTGGCCACTGCGCAGGGTCATCAGCTATAATTACAGTGCTTGTGGTACCTTGAGCTGTAGAGGTAACCTCAGTGTTGGGAAGTGGTGCAGACTCCATTTCTGTTCTGGGTGCAGTGTCATCCACTGTGAGAGATGCTATTGACTGTGTAGCTGGGGAAAAATAATGTTTTTATTAATATAATCCATCTCTTCATGTACAGAATGCATCACTGAGTGTCTGACACCTAGAAATTTGACAGGCACTACTGTATATAAAAAGTTCTGAAATGTCCATGGGCAAAAGTGACTGGTATTTACACAGTTTGGTGGGAATTCTTTGGGGGGTTTTTTCTAACAATATGACAGCACACACTTATCAGTTTAAACTCTGGGCTGTGCAGGATATCAGCTATAATTATAGAGCTTTTGGAAACATCAGCACTGAGAAGTGATGCATCTGTTGATGTTGAAGTTGATGGTGTAGCTGGGAAAATAATTGAAAAAAAAAAAAATCTGAAATTACCTTTGAAGTACGTTTTACCATTTCACTGTTAGCATATTGAAAGAGATCACTATTAACAGCTCAGCTCAGTGAGAGAAATTCACTCTACCTTCATCAGTGGAAGTATCCTTAGAAAGAGCCTGAGGGCTGAGAAATTTAAGTAAAGCACCTTGAGGGAGAAAGAAAATATGGTAACACTTTATAATAACAATCATTAATAGATGGTAAATTGATAGTTAATTAATATTTAGTTAATTGTCATTTAACTGTTAGCAAACAGTCTTTTTACTGTTAACAAACAATGAAATTATAATTAAATGTTTACTAATTATTAGTAGTGCTGTAAATTAACAGTTTATTGTAACACATTATATCTGTCATATAATATATTAGGTATCGGTAATGATTAAAAAAATGTTGTAAACCTTTAAGAAACCATTTTTAAAACATCTATAAACATTACATAGATAGACGGACCAGATATTCCTAACACTTTGTTAAGGGTTACTAGTTGGTTTGTAAACTGTCTATAAACATTATCTGGATGGTTATTATAAAGTTGCAACAGATGACTATAATACCTTGTTAAATAGTTAATAAACAGTACCAGTAAAACGTGTGTTGTCCTGATACTGTACTTCAAAATGTAACAGTGTAAAAATTGTCACACAATAAAGTAACTGTTCAAGATCCATTGGTAACTTATAAAAAATAATGTCATATTTGCATAAACTGTCACTACCGTATATCCCGACACTAGCACATTAAGATAAGCTATGAAAAAATCATGTTCCTCTGCCTCTTTCTGGTTAAATAATGTTTATAATAATAGTTAGTATAGCATGCTATGCCACTTTCATCAAAACCTATTACAAAGCTATAGCAATGTCATGTCATTAAATACGATATACAGTGATTCTGGAACAGATCTGCGTCTTCCTTATCCCGTTAAAAAAACATATTACAGTATGTAACCATATTCCGTCCGTTTGAAAAAAGAGTTGCACTAACTGTTCATTACAAGCAGCATTTGCCGTCAGGCAGGTAACATTAGCTAACATAAACTGCTAGCCTACCTGCTGCAAAATTACACCATTTTAACCAGTAGAGCTATTTTGTCTGTGGAACATCAACATGGGCTGCAGCCAAACAGCAAATATGATGAAGAGGGCCTAGAGGTGGCAGTTTGCAGACACTGCATATTACTTAGAGGTCTGAGCATGTTTAAGGGAGAGATACTTGCATACTCTCTGTTTTTGCAAAACGAACTGGCCACAAAAACAAACTGCAAGTTTTTCTGCACTGACATCATGTATCGATATTGGCCCTGTCTACAAAAGGTGGCTCAAGCATTCCCAGAAATGCAAAATTTGACTCAGATGAAGCCATTTCTCTCAGTTATGCATGCAAAGGGGCACTCTACAAAATGTGAGGTAAATGTTTTCTCCAACAATATTGTAAGTCCTTTAAAATATCAAAGTTCAAGGACATCAAAATGGTAGTTTGGACATCTGATGTGTATGCTGTAGGAGCAGTGGGGTGGCGAAAACCAAACGGGGGCAGGTACAACCATTGGTGAAGAAGTTGAACAAGTAAACAGTTTTTTGTCTTTTGTGGCTCTAACAACAAAATACATGAGTAAGGCTGGTAAGGGGTCCATTTTTAAAAGTTCTCATGTATTGTGCTTTGGTAGCGTTACAATTGTTAAAACAGCTTGCTTTTTTATTTTTTTTCCCCCTTTCATTCATAATACTTGATGACTAACCACTAGTTGAAAAGCACGTTTCGTTTAACTCTTTCATCATTACAGCACGAGTAGATATGATCACAGATATGATGCCAGAGGATGGAATGAGCGAAAAAAAGAAACCTGCACAAGTATTTTCTACACGGTACTTGAAGTTAAGTGAAAATAAAGATTTCATCAATGAAGGTTAAATTTAAACTGACTGAGGTCCACTGATTGTACAATCTTAGTATCTAATACTTTCAGTATTGCCGATGGTTTGTGTGACTTTCAATGAATTATACTTTTGAGACTATCCGAAAGACAAAGGAAGTCAAAGATGACATTGAGGCTATAAAGAAGTGTACGCAAAGGTCTGAAGAGGAACTGCAACATTGGGTCACTGATGTGAGACAGTGGGCAGTTGACAGTAAGTATGTACTTGTTGCTGTCTCCTATATATAGAAAATGATCATCAATGTAAAAATTAAGGGTTTTTTTGCTTGCTGGTTTGTTTTAACACCTGATCGGTAGGTAGCACTTCAAAGTCAATACCAAATCAAAACTAGTTAGCACAATATTTGTAATTGAAAGGATTTAATGACAATTTCTAGTTATGGTTACACTTGAAATATTTACTGAATAGATGTATGAGATGATAAAAACGTATACCATTAATCATACCCAGCATGAATAGAATGTTACCTGAGGGATAGAAAGAGAGACAGATGATGATCAAAAAATAAAAAGATTAAAAGCACGTAAACATTTGAAATGGGCTGTTATTACGGCAACAATTATATATGTTAAAATAACGGCAGCATTAGCTACGTTTACCTCGTGTAAATAAGAGGCTGTATTAACTTATTTCCGCTAGGGATGCACCGATATGGAAATTTTGGCCGATACCGATAACCGATAACTGTTTATATTTAGAAGCCGATAACCGATATGTTGGCCGATAAATACAAATTTTGGTATGAATTTTTCTGAGCCTGATTACAAAAACAAAAGGCAAACAAATACAGTGGACAACTGTTTTTATTTTAAAACTTGACTGCGAAAACAAGGAAACCTCAAGGAAACATTGATTCCCAAAATCATATACTAAATGTAGCCAACTTTAAACCCATTTCTTAACTTTTCAAATGAATTATACATTTCTATGGCCAACTTTCTTTTATATAAATAAAATATATTGCCTGACAAAAATAAATAAACTAATTTAAAAATAAAGTTTACAAGTCACTGAACAACATTAACATAAAGAATCAAAATATTCCATGGATAAATAAAATATGATGTTTACACAGATCCAGCATGACTTTGTATATATTTAAGAACAGGTAGGCCAATGAGAAATGATATGGGATTGTCTGACCATTTGGCTGCTACTTATGTGAATGCAAGTGTGGAAAGTTTTTTTTAACGAAGAGAAGCATTTCCGCTTTATCACACGCAAGTCTGTTTCTCTTTTCATCAATCACGTTTGATGCAGCTGAGAAGAGACGTTCGCTGTCTACACTTGTACAGGGAGCTGACAGGTATTTGCGTGCAGCTTGGGCCAGGACTGGAAAACGGGGCATATTGCTTTTCCAAAACTGCAGTGGGCTCTCATTCCTGGAAATGGGTGGCTCGCTGAGATATGCATTCACCTACAAAGAGGAATACAATGTGTATTACAATATTTCCTTCAATATAACACACATAAGCATGCAAAGTTGAATGCATGCAAGTGTTACACTACTTGCAAGCATTCAACTTTGCATGCTTATGTGTAAAAAAAACTAATTAAATGTGTAAAAAAAAAAAAAAAAACTAGCTGCCTTAAATTAAGTACAGTACACTTGTCAAAGTAATTTTGTCTTAAATTATATTAAAATGACTTTAATAAATGAGTTGAATCTTGTATAACTTATAAAAAATGTGAACATTGCTTAACTTATTTTGTAGTTATAGAGTTACAGTAATGTAAAAACATGTTGTCATTTCTTTCTTAAATGGTTAGGTAAAGCACTTTTGAATATGAAGGGGGAAAAAATTACCTGTTGTCCTACTGTAGTGTCTTCGTACGTCTTATGTTCCTTGGTCATGTTTTCTTCAAGAATTTCACCATACATGTCAAGCAGGGATGCTGCGCCTCCGTTGCTCTCTGTGCGTCTCTTTTTTAAAGGAGACTCTGTCTCGCGTCTCTCTTTCTCTGCGTTGTTTTCTGGTGCTGTCATCTTGTTCAGTTGTCTCAGCAGCATTTCTGTGGCTCGTTGTTTAGTGGCTTGATCAAAAAAATTATCTTTATACCTTGGGTCCAAGGTCGTTGCCAAGACGTACAAAGGTTCGGTGTATATGCTGTTAAACCGCTGCTTCACAGCCTCCAGAAGAGTCGTTTTAGTTGTCTTCACTCCACTATCTGTACTGAGACTCTTGTTCAGTAAACGTTTCAGAGCCTCAATAGAGGGAATCACGTCGGAAGTCGTTGCCGTGTGTGAACTTATTTCTCTCGTCAGTTCTTCGAAAGGTGCAAGGAGTGTTAATGCATTTTCCATAAGGCCCCACTGGTATGCGCTGAATGATGCGGGAAGCTCGTATTCTGCCCCATAGGCACCAAGTGCCCGCTTCTGCGCTAACAAGCTCGACATCATATAAAATGTACTGTTCCATCGTGTCGGAGTGTCTTGTTGGAGCCTCTTTTTTGGCAATCCTAGCGATGTCTGTATCTCTTCAAGTCGGGACATGGCGAGCTGAGAATGTTTGAAGTGTCCGACTATCTTTCACCGTGAAGAACTCCCATACTGCCGACATCTTGCCTTCACTCTAGCATAAACTCTTCCAAAGCGCGCTCGCGCGTGCGTCTGCTGCGTGCGACCTACCACGTCATGCGGAAGGCACCAATAAAAACGCTTGTGCCCTGCAGGATACATCTTTAGTAGCTCAACCGGCAGAAATAATCCATAATTTATCGGTTTTGATATATCGACCTAATTTTCTTATCTGACCGATAACGATAACACTAAAAATAACCATTTATCGGCCGATAACGATATGGCGCCGATATATCGTGCATCCCTAATTTCCGCTTATTTCCATGTGGAATAAAATGACATCCTTTATTTTAGATAAAATACTTTATTAATTATTTATATAGATAAAATACAAGGCAGAAAACAATTTTAACTAATGTGCGTCTATATATCTTCCTATTTTTAAACAGATTTAAATAATAAAATAATAATTATGGTATTTTCCTATTATTAAATTAAATATGCATTTTTTTTCATATTATACCAAGCATATGATATTTTATTTACATGTTATTGACCATGTGAGCAGTGCGTTCCCAGATGTGCGGGATCACAAAACCCGCACCTCCATCGTGAATAAATCGCCATCCGAATGCAAGAGTTTTATCACTGAGGTGGCATGCAAATTTATTTTCACGGACGTCCACATGAGAAACAATTACCGTCCGAATAGGGCTATAGTGTAAAAAAGTATTAAAGTATTACATTATAAACTCATTTGTGTAATAGTTATATATAAATAACTATAAATTATATAATTATAATCTATATAATAATAAAAATCGTTACATTATAATTGTTATAGCTTTTTTAAACATAAGAAACATATGTATCTCTTACAGTGCATTTGTTACTTATGCATTTTGCATGTGTTTTCTCTCTGTTTCCCCTTTGGGATAAACAGGAAACACACCACAGTCAGGTACTTCTTGCCAACAAATCTATCTAACAAGCTGATTATCTTACCATGTCTAGAAGTAGAAGTGGAGTGCCTTCTATCACTCCCATGTGATCTGTGACTGGAAGATCTGGAACGCTCCCTTATTGGGGTGGAATTATCTTAAACATCTACAAACAATTCTCATCATAATGGTGGTCTTCAGATTAACAGCACTCCCTCTCATGTGATGTCGCTTAGCTCACTTCAACAGCTTATCCCATCAGAACCATGCATGATTGTTACACACATGAGTTAACATTACCTGGAATTTCACTTTCAGAGTTTTCTGAGAATGAATCTGGTAGACGTTCACTATAGGCCAACTGGTCATTCTGATCCTCGGATAATTCTGGGAAAAAGCAACAACAATCAAACAGGAAACTTTTACACTGATGTGATGTGAAATTACTTGGTTTGTATTTAACCTTTATACTATACAGAGAACTTAAATATATATGCAATGTGATTATTTACACAACAATAAGCAATACTGTTCTCTCAATTTACCTCCAGAAGTGGTTTGGACAGTGATTGCAGGGGTTTGGTTTTTCGTGAGTTCAGGAGGCTTTGGAAATGCCTGCAAACCTGTATTCTTATCTATACATAAAACAGTCAAACGGGTATTTATACATCACTCTGCACACTATGTTGTGATAAATCTGTCGAAAATCCTTATTTCTAATAGGTTCAAGAAATGTATTCCCCCTTACTTGACTTTTTCTTGAATTTTGAGACATCATCTTCTGAGATAAATGGCCCTGCAATTGTTATATCAGTAAGCCTACTTTTGCGTGTAAAATAATCAATACAATATTTTAGAAAACATGTATGCACTTATATTCCATATAATCCTCATATTTCCTCTTTTTTTACAACTCTCTTCTTATCTGGCATAGTGGCGATATTTTCATGGTCAGTTTGGGCTGATGACGTGTAGTCAAAGCTCACAGTCTCACGTTTTCTGCTAAATTAATTACCAAGTTAAATAGAAATGTAAAGTAAATTGTATGTACTTAGAGGGAGGAGGGGGCAGAAGAATGAGCTAAATAAACAGTCTTCAATAAATCAGAACACTGGGGACTTGCAGGTGTAAAGCTAACACATACTACACATAAACAATGATCATAACTGACAGAACAGACATACATGGTGTATATGTAGGTACACAACAGTGTTTCCCATTCATAAGCTCTACTTTCCCAGGTAAATTGTGACCTGCCCAAGAAGATACAATCAAATTCCACTTTACGAATTTCCGTATTTTCTTACCTCAGTTGGATAACCCGTGTAAATTGCGTAAACCCATTTTGTTTGTTTTTTTGCTACCCTTGTTTTATACAGTCTATGGTGGTAAATGTGAAACTGCTAAATGGAGAAGAATAGGAAGTAAAAAAGGCCGGAAAAGAAGGAAAGAAGATGCATTTAGCATAGGCAACCAAAAAGGAAAATATTGAAATCAATATGAAGCTACCTAAATCAGAGCGAAAGAGCATAGTGTGAAATGAAACAATGGACATATGGCAGCAACAGTGGAATAATGAAACAAAAAGGAGGCATTTATATTCTATACAAAACAGAGTGGGTGTATTAAAGGGATAGTTCACCCAAAAATGAAAATTAGCCCATCATTTACTCACCCCCAAGTCATCCTAGGTGTGTATGACATTCTTCTTTCAGACAAATACAATCTTAGTTATAAATTAATAAAGTCCTGGCTAATCCAAGTATTAGAATTGGATTCATAGTTGCTCTGTTTTTGAAGTCCATAAAAAATGCATCTGTCCGTCATATAACTGCTCCACACGGCTCTGGGGTGTTAATAAAGGCCTTCTGAAGCGAATCGATGCGTTTGTGTAAGAAAAATATCCATATTTAAAACTTTATCAAGTAAACTTTCGGCCGACCGCCTTCCATGGAAAAGTGTTGAAAGTTGAAAGTGAAACTCAAGATGCGTTTGTGACGTCATGACGAGCGGACCTGGTCGCGTTAGTCTTTCGATCAGCAGGGGAACTTTCAACAATTTTTCCATAAATTGAACACGGAAGGCGGTCGATCGAAAGTTTACTTGATAAAGTTTTAAACATGGATATTTTTCTTACACAAACGCATCGATTCGCTTCAGAAAGCCTTTATTAACACCCTGGAGCCGCGTGGAGCAGTTATATGATGGGCAGATGCACTTTTTATGGACTTCAAGCAACTATGAATCCAATTCTAATGCTTGGATTAGCCTGGACTTTTGTAATATAACTCAGATTTTATTCGTCTGAAAGAATAATGTCATATAAACCTAGGATGACTTGAGGGTGAGTAAATTATGGGCTAATTTTCATTTTTGGGTGAACTGTCCCTTTAATAGATAATGGTATGAGTGTAACGGAGTCCACTGAAGGCAAGTTTGCTGAACCCACGTGCAGTTTTATTCATAATATCCAAAACTTAAACAAACACGTGGCAAAACAATAGGGATGGCTGATGCGAAACTGACGTTTCGGCGCTTTGCAGAGATCTCGAAGCGCAGATGTTTTGAAACACTGCTCTGAACAGTGATTCGAAACACCCATGTCATGTGACTACGGCTAAATGAAGCTTCAAGTGTTTCATCAGCCTGTCGAAACTGCGTTGATTAAAGGGGCCGGGAACAAACCACACAGTCAGTCAGTCACACATCTGTATAATTCCACACAGTTTAAAAGTTAATCCATCTTCACCTTCATAGATATAGTGACACATTAATATAGGCTAAGTTAGATAGTGACAGATAGTGTGGTGGTTACAGTTTGTAATAAATAAAAATAATAAGTAGTGTTATCAAACAATATTGTTTTGTCAATAAGAAAATGTGATTAATGAATAACTACTATATGAATTTGTTGATGACGATTTATCTTGCCTAGAGTGGTATGGGTGATCGATTCTTGATTACTTTTGCCTTGGTCTCGTTCATCTGTTGGGGGAGGGGCCGCGCCGCGCGCTGCTCAAACAATATACAGACTGAGAATTTGAAGCAGCAGCTCCGTGTGTCCCGTCTTTATTGAGTTTGATTTCTCCCCTCATCAGGTATAAAATGTTTAAATTGTCACAGAAACTCAAATGATGAGATTGTGAAGTTGATAAATGTCTGTGAAATGTTTAAATAATTTGAAGATGTATGTTTAAAAGTTCGGTTCAAGTTAACAGTGTGTGTGTGTAGCACGTGTTAAAGGTCCCATGGCATGAAATTTTCATTTTATGAGGTTTTTCAACATTAATATGAGTTCCCCTAGCCTGAATATTGTCCCCAAGTGGATAGAAATGTTGATCGGTGTAAAGGCGAGTTCTGGCTGTCTTTCTCTGCCTTTGAGAAAATGACAGCCCAGACGAGCCAATCCTGAAGTCTCCTGGTTTGACGTCCACACAGGAACGGTTTCCTCCCTTTCCTCCGCCCAGAGAATCTGGTACGCCCATGCAAACGCTCGAGAGATCATGGGTTGTGAACGAGTGAACGCTGGCAGTTTCTCAGTGTTTGGATGTACAAATGAAAACAGAAGTCTTTCTTCAGTTCCTTCTGATCTGTGATCAGTGATTTCTTATGTGTAGCTAATTATTTATTATTCGTGCACACGCTGCGGCTTCTCTCTCTCCCGACAGAACGGTGTTTTCGTGTTTTATATCTTGTGAGTCAGTGTTTTTGTACGTCCTCGTCGCGTCTATCGGTTCTACAATGTGCATACAGTCGTTACATCTTTAGAGATAAACCTCACACACGCCGAGGCTCGGGCTGCACTGATCGGTCGGCCTCCAACATCCCCAACCCCCAGTACTGCATCTGGCCCACAGCGGAGGCACCAAACGCGGCGTGAGATTAAGCAGAAGGGGGGTAAGCGTGAGGGTATCTGGGCTAGGCTAGCCAGCTATCCCCACAATAAACTGGATTACATTCGATTACTGCTGTTGTGTCTTTGTTTGCGCTGTGTACTCAATGCTTTCCATATGATAGGAACATCTAAAAATAATGGTATTATCAACACTTACTCATAACTCGTTCATCTCGACAGCTGTAATGGTACTTTGCATGTGTTACAAAGTTGGTAATAATGATGAAGACGAACTCGGCGTGACTGGGACTCGTGTTTATTCAGAACTCTCAGATACAAACACAATAAACTCGCGCTGACTGACAGCGCTCTC
Source organism: Gobio gobio (assembly GCF_949357685.1). Taxonomy (NCBI): domain Eukaryota; kingdom Metazoa; phylum Chordata; class Actinopteri; order Cypriniformes; family Gobionidae; genus Gobio; species Gobio gobio. The sequence goes on along the minus strand of NC_137101.1, from coordinate 54,856,674 downwards.
ATAACTCAGTAGTTACTATAAATAACTTTGTTAGCAATCGCTTCGTCTCCGTGATGTCCGGTTCGCAATCGCTGAGCTCAGTCTCTGGTACATTAGTGATGTCTGGTTCGCGAACGATCTTTCTTTTGAACCGGTTCTTTTTAGTGAACCGAATCAGTTCACCAAATCGGACTGAATCGCTCTAAACGGTTCGTGTCTCCAGTCAGCGCTGATCCATAATTTACTAAAGTTACTAACTTTCTGACATGAGTGACAGCCCCTCCGACTAGAAATAGACTAATAACCTGAAGTATATGCTGTAACTAAAACAGTTCACTGAACTGAGACTGACAGAACCGATGTGAAGTGAACTCCGGTCCATCCGTCTCTCTGGCAGCAGCTCGTGCCTCGTAGACCTCGTTAAACCACGCCCCCTCCGCTCATATCAAATGCAAAGATGTCAGCCAATCACAACAGTGGGCATTTTTACTGAAGTCTCACAGCAGACACGCCTCTTGTAACAGGGCCTTCAGCCACAGGGCAAACAGCAGTATAGAAAAAAATGCCTTTTATTTCTAAATTATGATATTTTATGATGTAAAAATCATACTAACAATATAAGTACACCTCAGGAAACATTAAAAAATAATAGAAAAATGCCATGCCATGGGACCTTTAATGCTAATCTGAAAACGGTGAATTTTCATAACGTTGTCTGATTTGTGCTTTTGATAGCCAATGTAACAGTTAAGTATCAAAGTACAGTGTACAGTGTAGATACTTCAAATGCATCCAGAGTTTATTTAAGTAGTTAAAGAGTTTTGACATGGAACATTGTATATATGTTTAAATGGCTAGGCAGAATGTCAAACGTGAGTATTGAGTGCTATAACGTCATGTACACAGTCATCTAAATGTGAACCTGATGAAAACAGAACCTGATGGAAAAACTGTATGTGAGTAATTCTGTATTTACATGTACATTGTGGTTTTTCTTCTGAACGAGATGTTTCATGTTAAACAGTTATCAGTATGTAAAAATGTTGAAATAATTGCATTAATCAAAAACAATATACAGACTGAGAATTTGAAGCAGCAGCTCCGTGTGTCTCGTCTTTATTGAGTTTGATTTCTCCCCTCATCAGGCCGTGAGGCAGTGTTGGGGAAAGTTACTTTAAAAAGTAATGCATTACAATATTGCGTTACTCCCTTAAAAAGTAACTAATTGAGTTACTTAGTTACTTTTTAAGAAAAGTAATGCGTTACGTTACTTTTGCGTTACTTTTTCTCACCTGGGATAGGCTTGCTTTTTTATTTTGTTTTTTAATAGCAAAAAAAGTCATTTTTTGTGCAAATGTAAAGACCTCTTCATACCAAAATTTAAATAATAGGCCTCAGGCTGAGGTGAAAATGTGCTGCCATTCTGGATAATGGAAGAATAGGACGCAGGAGAAAAAAGTTTTACCAATAAAAACAACAATCTAGTAATTTTTGCTCATGGCTTTACTGAATCATCAAAGGTCAGCAGCAAGACATTAGTCAATAAAGGTAGATTAAATGCATAAAAATATTAGTTTTATTTAACATTTATAAATTTGTGGTTTGCATAGTATTCTGATTTTGCATTTGACTGATTTTATTAATTTTGAGGAGTACAGAATCTTCATTGTGCAAGTGAGATGAATAAATGCTCACATTTAGTCTAGAACTACAATAACACATTTACACACAACACCTCTGCACTTACTCTCATTTTTCTCAACATGGGGCAGGAGAGCTGTCAGTCAAATAAATGTGAAAAAGTAACTTGCGTTACTTTTTTGAAAAAGTAACTCTGATATTTTGTTGTAAATTTGAAAAGTAATGCGTTACTTTACTAGTTACTTGAAAAAGTAATATTATTACGTAACTCAAGTTACTTGTAATGCGTTATCCCCAACACTGCCGTGAGGGCACTACAATAGCACAGCATAAGTTAGAGATAAATAATGATATAGATATAGATTAGGTTATATATAGGCTAGATAGATATACTAATGGAATAGATCAAAATGGAGGCTCCACGTAAGAGATGCCGTACATCTGTGGTGTGGGAGCATTTCCATTTGGAAACACCAAATAAAGTGAAAGGTGTGTATTGTGATAGGCAGCTAGCCTACTGCAACAATACATCATGATGCGCCATGACGGTAGGTTACCCTTGCTTTCTGGAATAGCCCCCAGACCAGGTTAGGTTCACAGAGTAAGTTACCCTGGTAACTGAGTTTATTATTAAACTTTTAAATTAGTTATTAGTAGTGAGAAGTACTTCATTCAGACACAAAAAAATGAAGTGACTGCATTGAGTTATTGCTTAAATATATACTGTATTTCTTACTCTCAATGTGAACTGTATTGTTAACTTACCATTGTGATATTAAATGTACTTCAATAATACATTCAACTCTGAATTTGGCCATCTTTTTAATAGATTTTTTCTTAGGTAAATTTCTATGCACGTCTATAATTTTAGACAACAGTCTGTGAACGGGACTTTTATTTTGGTATATAAGTGTGACGTCATAAGGCTGCGTCGTGCTCCTGCATCTGTGGTGCTTCGGCTGGAGAAAGGTTTGTGTTTTAAGCATTTAAAGCATAGACAGTAAAAGAAAGTTACTGGACAGAGCGACTCCATAGACTTCAACAGAGATAATTGAAGTCAGATAGAAGCATAACTTCCTGATGGCTGATGTACTGCGCAGCCTCAGACTGAGCTTGACCACGTAGATGTGACGTGTTCAGCCTGTCCAACAGTGGAAAGTCTTCTAGTAGTTGTGCAAAGTGAAATCTGAATCACCGAATCTGGCAGAGACAGAGAGAGTGAGCAGGAGCAACTTTTGATGAATGAAGCAGGATCTGCAACATCTCTATCTGCATTTATGCCTCCACGTCCCCCCGATTGCCTCATAGACAGTAAAAGATTGCCTATGAGCTTCTCCTCGGGTCTATACGGTCATTTGCTCAACAGCGCGACGGAGTCGCGTGGTTATGACGCAATCGTTAGCCTATATTTTACAAAAACAGCTTCAACGGGGCGATAGTGTTAGATACAAGGTAATGGAGCCTTTTATACATTGTCGTGTTTGTTTAGAAATAAACAATGGAAAAATGGGAGTCTTTAAACGCCTCAGATGTAAAGATATTCACTGTCAAAGTGAGGCCAAAATGAATGGGAGTCAATGGGATGCTAACAGCAGGTGATGGCTTGGTTAGCAATGGCCGCGCCTATGGAAGGTATGGTTTCCGGGGGCTGGATTGAGGCCCGGTATACTTCGGCTGTCCGCGTTCGTGCACCGTCCGCATGACGTAATTTTCGTCATTCGGAGGGCTCGGGGCCGGCCGCACACCCCGTCCGCGCGCAGCCCAAATTTCGAGACCGCGCCAACAGTCCACGTGCAACAGCGCATGCGCCAGCAGTACAGAAGAGTCCACTAGGTGGCAATACGCACAGTATTGAGCACAGTGTTCAGCCGTCGAAGAAGAGTGTGCAAAGACCGGTTTAAAAACAACACGCTTGAAAAAAAAGAGAGTTTTTGATTCTTCAGTGTTTCTTCCAAACTATGTTGCAATGGTGGATGCACTACAGTTCTTCTCCGATCATGCCCAGCGAATGTCCCGTTGATGACAGGACTCAGTGCTGCCCTCCGATGTCTGGTAGAGCATAGAAATAAAATGTACTGTGCATGTGTCGAACGCGATCATCCGCGCGCATCGGTTGTGTATTATACTTTGAAAGACGTGCGGACAGGGCTGCGCGCGTGACGCATCCGGGTGCGGAAAGTGAAGTATACCCGGGCCTTTACCCCCTTGATTTAAAGTGTTTAAAGCTACGCAGAATGAATGATATATTATTAAATGTGACACTGCATTGATTTATCTAACATTTATCAGCGTTGTGTGAGTAAATTAACACAGTGAAACTCATGAGTAACAGAAGCAGCGTCTCATTTCGCTCTTTATTGTGAATCAGTTCAAACTTTAATTCAGTCTCTGACGAGTGGCGAGAGAACCGGAACTTTCGACTCTGAGTCATTTGAACCGATTGATTCTAAACAAATGATTCAGTGATTCGAAGCGCTCTGTTTCTTTTTCTGTCTCGATTTCTACAAATCATTAAATAGCTAAACTAATATATTAAGGGTCTGTATAATTTGCATTCTAATTTGTTGTGTTAGTTTTGAGTGTTTTTGTTTAATCAGAGCACATTTATCAAGCCTCTGAGAATTACTCACAAGAACACTGCTAAGAATTGACTTAGTGTAAAAGAAATCTTGGCTCAAAGCTGTGCATAAAAGTTAGTTATCAAGCATCTCAGTCATATTTTAAGTGAAGTGTAGGACTAAATCTTAAGTGTCAGTCTTGGAGATGATTTACGACACTTTGCTGTGCCACAAACAGGATTTTGGATGAAGACATCGGGTCAATGCACAGATGAATTATCGCTTCATGACGCCGTCAACTTTACTTGATTTATTCATGCAGAGTCACAAGTCAAATTTACTTCTATTGGATGTCAAACATTTACAAGTGAATTTTTTTTATATATTTAGATTTTACTTAATATTCTAGAGTTCTCTTTTTTTAATTATTCGCAAAAGATGCATGTTTTTTCCTGTTTTATTTACTTAGCCATAAATCATTCTTTAATATTTCACATTTAATATACATTTGTATTGGTTAAACCACTTTTAATGTACTATAAGCACACTAACTTTCAAGCCATTTCAGTGCTTAATTGCATAAAAAAATGAGTGTTTTTACTATTTATCAGTTATTTAATAAACTAGGTCTATGACCTTCCTGAAACATATCAGCTCCAGTTTATTTAGTGGCCACCGAATAGTAGCTTTGTGGGTTTTTTTTTATTAATTAATCATCATACATTAATTTTAATTAATTAATTTTATTAATTAAACCACCTGTTCAGTACGAAGAAAACAAAAAATTTGCAGCAGCAAAAAGGACAAGACAATAGGAACTGTACAAAGCTTTAATCAAACAAGAACACATTCAGAACTAGAACATCGAACAACAACACATCAAGTGGAAAACAATTCCCCCACCAAACTATTCTGAGGGGAATTTATCGGGGACACACGCCCCCGAGGTTTATCCCCATGGCCGGCATCTTCCGGCGCCGCTTCACCGGCCCCTCCTGGAAAGAATGAGAATGCCAAAGAGTCAGTGAACACCCCTACACATCACGAACGGTTAAACCGACCCAAAAGAAAATAAACTTACCGAAGCGGACTCTCTTGACTCTGGGCCTTCGTGCGTGCGTGGAGGGTGATGGGCTGGCTGCCCCTCAGAGGTGACGGGGCACTTCCGGGTCGACGCTGCTTTGGGCAGTGGGGGGCTGGTCTGGGGGCCCTTGCCGTTCGGTTCCCCTTAGGTCCCGGCACGGGGCTTGCCTGCTTCCTCCTCCTCCGACAGGAGTCTGACAGGAGTCTGTCCATGACCTGGGCTGATCTCCTCCTCAACTGGAGGTAGTGGCGGGTCACGTCTCTGGAGGCACTGCTCAGCGTGTCCAACTGCCCGTTGAGCTCCGCCACCTGATCCAGGAGCTTTCGGCAGCGAGGGTTATGGCAGGCCCGCTTCTCCTCCAGGTCACGAGACTCATCCAGATCCCGGGTCGAGGCCATAGGTAAGCCCAGTTCACTCGCCCGCAGCTCGACGAGGTTGTGCAGGATCTTTCTCCTCTTCAGAGCCTGCACGATCCTTTGCCGGGCCGCCACAATCATCTTCTTGTGGCCCTTCAGGTGGCGGTCCATGCTTGAGGTGGACCAGCTTGCATTCGTCCGTGTTCTTGACCCCATGGGTCACCCTCAGGTGCTGGTTCAGCTGAGAGTAGCCACGGAAGCACAGCGGGCAGTCATGAAAAGGCATTACAGATGAAAAAATGTGTATGTAGCATGAGTATGTAGTTACAGCGATGTTGTTTTTAAAATATATATTTTTAATGATGAATAATCTACACAAGCAGGCTTTAATGTACAAGTTATTTTGATTAAGATGTGCTGATAATTTAAAATCTTACTGATTAAACGTCTTACCTTTTAAAAGTGCATCACAAACGGTCTGTTCTGCTGTAACTCTGCTGTAACTATGGCGCGGCTGCTACTTCCGGGAACTATTGAGAGTCTCCACGAGCCGCCATTGCTGTAAAAAAAAACGTTCCATTGGAGTCTATGGAGTTGTCGCAACTCTCTCTCTCTATGGCTCTGGACTAGGCCAATCACCAGCAAGATGACATAAACGTCATTAAACAATAACTATAACTTGTTTATGGTTGCCATGGCAACTCTCAACGGCCACCATACTTAACGAGATCAGGCAATATAGTACCTACTGTTTTAGAGCTCGTTAAGTAAGTACTTATTGAAAATGAGGACCTACTCAATGAGTATGCGGTTTCGAACGCAGCCAATGTATGCTCTTAAAATGATGGCTGCCAGTGCTCAGTGTACTTTAAAAAGTCTGCTTCCAACTGTGTCTGCAGTTTTAGCCCTTTATGAATCCAAAATTCCAACAGCAAAAAGCATCATTGCGTTGCTTAAACCCAATGAGAAACAACCTTCTCACAGCAAAACAATGCAGTTTTTAAAGCTGTTCATTCGATCACTTGACAAAGAAAAACTGCATACATTTCTGCGCTTTACCACTGGGGCTGATGTTATCTGTGTTTCACACATTGATGTTGAGTTTACAGATCTCAGGGGTTTACAAAGGTATCCAGTTGCACATACATGTGGTCCGCTGTTGCAGATACCCTGCACTTACAGTAGCCTACTCTGAATTTCGAAGAGAGTTTGGGAGTGTCTTAGATGCCAACTACTTGAAAATGGATCTGTTATAAAGCTGACAATAGCTTGTAATGTAAATTATGTGCATGTCCAGCTAAACTCTATTTTGAAAATGTTCTCCATGTTTGGCAGTGGTAAAACAATCAGGATTCTTTTCTTATACTCTGTTCATTTGTTTTCTGGGACAAACTAGGACATCATAGGTCTTATAAGACATTTCAGTTAAAAAAATATATATATTGTCATACATTTCTGTTTAATATGGTCTGTTGAATACCAGTTATGTTCTTATAAGGCAGTTCTAGAATTTACTTGAACCACAAATAGAAATGGTCTACCTGCAATACTTTTAATTTTGTGTTATGACCTAATATCAGTACCTCTTGGTACACATTCTCAATAAAACAGTCCCTGACTGAATGGAAAAGTGTTCAGTTTCAGTGCATGTTTATATTAAATAAATTCTAAAGTAGACTATCCTTAAAGCAGTCTTTTATTTGATAATGTGTGCATTATACATTGACAAGTCTATAAGTAAAGACTTTAGAACAAAAGTGATTGAAAATCTACAGTATTATGTCCAAGTGTTGTTTTACAATGTACTCAAAAACAACTTATGGTAACACTTTAGAATAATTCTCATTAGTTAACATTAGTTAATGTATTAACTAACATTATTAATTCATGTTAACTAATGTAGTTAACTAATGACCATTATTCTAAAGTGTTACCGGCAAATTACAACATGCTTAGTATTTCTTGCCTAAGCCTGATGTACAGGGCTCTGCCACTCTCTGCATCTTCTGGGACACTGAGATGAAGTTCGTCCATTATCATACAACAAAATTCAAAAACTGTGTCATCACATTAACATTTATCTTTAATTTTCTCACTTGATTGTACTGTTTTGTGTTTTTTTGTTAATCTGGTCTACAGATCGTTGTTCATAGTGTTCTCTTTTGCCTTTTTAAAATAAAAAAATATTTAGAAAATTACAAATTGTGTGGGTGTTTAGGTCTTAATTGTCTGATAGCCCACAGACCAGATGTAAAATGTAAAATATGAGACGCTGATCTGGGCCACCCGTCATGGCATTAATAACTGTACTGGGCCAGATCTGTCTCTGATCTGTAATTCCAACCGGTTCCGGTATTGGGCCGGTGGAAAGAATGAGCCCGGGGCCAAATGCTAATGAAGACCAAATACATTTTGCTGTCTGGGTCAGTAATAATATTTAAATTTCACTCATTAAAACTTTTTGTTTGATGAAAATTTTACATCTGTGTCCTATCACAAGCTACTACTCTGTCTACTGTCAGCGTTTCCAAGAAACAAAACATGTTTTATATACAGTATATACATATATATATATGGAAAAGGAACCCTGTCCACAACATTGAAAACCCTTTTTAAAAAGTTTGGACACCTCTGGCCTATTGCTACACGTGATTGGCAAGCGGTTTGCCAGAATATACCCTGATCGACGCACCCAAAGTGTTATCCGTGTCCAACTATCATTTCTGTATGTCAGTGTGAGAGGGCTTCGCTTCCCTGCGGAGACGGAGAGCAGCAGCAGCAGCAGCAGCAGTAGTGTGTTCAAGCCCTCACCACAGCTGCTGCTCTCCGTCTCCTCTGGGAATCCTCACTGCTCCCCCCGAAGGAAACCCCTGCAGAGACTACAGGACATCACCTCTGATAATCGCTGAACTGAACTCACTCACTCACTCACTCAGCGGCTCTTATAAGCTCTGCCTGCCTGTGACGTCATGAGTAGAACAAAATGTATAATATTTGTCTGTGTGTGTTCCAGATATTCTTTTTGTTGTGGGGACCAAATATCAAATGTAAAACCTGCATTTTTTCACATTGTGATAAGAAACTATCGGTCCCCATGAAGAAAATACATTATAAATCATAATAAATTATATTTTTTGAAAGTGTTGCTAGTGTCCTGAATAAACTTTGAAGACTTTGATTTCATCTCTTGTGTGAGTGTTTCATTCTCTTCCCATGATATGTCAGAGAGTGTGTACATGCGTGCGTGTGTGTGTGTGTGTGTGTGTGTGTAATCACGCTGAGAGCAGGTTAATGGTCACTCAAGATTTCCCTTTACTGGGCCCGGTAGACTACAGACAAAATTGGGACAAACAAGAGCAAAAGCTGGTTCTAGTGCAGTTCATCAGCGTTGTATGAGAGTCAGCAGAGAGAGATGTAAGCTCTGCTGAATATACATTATAAGGGGGTCGTGAACATATAGTGGACAAAAACTCAAAATAAAGCTTTTGATTTACTTCAGTAATGTCAGACCGTTTGCTTCATGATGATGAATTGTTTTATTGGAACAATGTTTCTGTTTTATTGTGTTAGGCATTTTGGTTTGTGTAATTGATACAATAAAGAAAAAAATGCATGAAAAGGGGGCAACTTAGCATTAAATAATTACAAATTATTCCTACTCGCAGCACATTCAAACTAAACAAACCAACCTTAATCTTTTTTTAATTAATTTTTTATTACAGAATTCAATTTACAAAAATTCAGCCATCACAGTCCGTGAACAAAGATTATACATCAAATAATTACAATAACATAATATAAAAAACAAGTATGAAATTAATAAATGAACACCCCTTACGAAGCTTCGAATCAATCCGACACCCGTCTCTACGGCGACACCTAGTGGTCGCTTCCATGTGTTGATCTGAAATAACCTTTACAATGACCCATGTAAAAAAAAAATTACATCTCTACATGATCTTGTTTTTTAACCTGTAGCCTCCTCATTGTGGATAACTATAGGGTTTTTTTGGTCATTATAAATGATTCATGATTGATAAAAATGATTAATCAAAATAAATAAAGCCACAATGTGTCACATTTGTAACATAACATTTTTATTCAAAAATATTATTTGCTCTGCTATTGAAGGAATTTGCCGACTTCTTTTTTTTACATATCATTTCTCCAGCCTTTTAAAAAAAAACTCACAGGGACACTTGCTGGCATGCACAAATATATTTTAGCAAGTAACTTACATACAAATGAGGGAAAATGACTGCTATCACAAAATATCTCTCCTCTCACAAAAACCCACGAGGTGAAGATGGATTAACTTCAACTTTATAGTAAACCTAATTTACTGTGGGGAATTAGGTTCATTTAGCCATAGTCACGTGTCATGGGTGTTTCGAATCACAGTTCGGAGCAGTGTTTCATCTGCGCTTCAGGATCTCCACAAAGCGCCGAAACGTTAGTTTCGCATCAGCCATCCCTAGTGTTCACTGCCTTGTTGTGTTTGTTAGTTTGGACTGCCTGCCTGTGTTTTGACCTTGCCTGAACTCTTGACTATGATTGTGGATTACCCTTTCAATAAAGCTGCATTTGGATCCTCGACCTGTGTCTCTCAGAGCAGTTACAAAAGCAAAGAAATAACTCCAACTTCCAGCCATTTTGCTCGAGACCTTACAAATGCCCCTTCTGCCATTTCAATATACATATTATCTATTTCCTTTTTTTATTTTTGTATTATTGTTCTTCTTCCTCTAAAAAACTATCCTTAGTCATTTAAATGTTTAATTTATCCATAATACTTATTTTATATTTTTATATATATACAATTACTTTACTTCGTTTAATTGCTATTTCTAATTGGAATTGTCTAATTTGAAAACCAAGATTATCCATCTACCATCATTTAAAGTCACTGATTCAATTATATCTCCTTTAAAATGATTAAGTAGAATGGCGACACCTGCTGATTGTTGAGAGGCAAGACAGAAATAATATATATCACCCCACTGTGCTTTCCAAAACTTCACATCATTGCCTACCGAATGAGTGTCTTGTAAAAAAAAAAAAAAAAAAAATATATATATATATATATATATATATCTCAAAGCAGCATTTTTTCATCTACTGAATAAAAAGATTGATTTCCTTTTGGTGCTATCACGAATACCCCTGACATTCAAAGATATTATTTTTAAGGAACTAAAATGGAAGCCTGTCATAATGAAAGGAAAGAAAAAAATTTAACTGGATGTCTGTTAAAGTTATAGGAACTAGTTAAAGAAAAAAAAAACTAATTCAATTAACTCCTAAAATTCTTATTTTAAAGGTGCCCTAGATTGAAACCTTGGTATAGTTGAATAACAAGAGTTCAGAACATGGAAATCACATACTGTGAGTCTCAAACACCATTGCTTCCTCCTTCATATGTAAACCTCGTTTGTGAAAAACACCACAGAAAAATAGGCGAATCTCAACATAACACAGACTGTTACGCAACAGTCGGGATCATTAATATGTACACCCCCCACATTAGCATATACTGGCAACTGCTACAGCAACCGGCAAGGGTTTAGTGACAAGGTTACACTGGGAATCAGGCTTAGAGTCACAAACAAATCGCTTTAACATAGTTTGTTTCACTAAGTTTCTCTTTCACAGAGTACGGACCTGTGAACTTTGCATGGAGGGATTCATATTTACACCATTAATATTTCCTAATTTAACAATAGGCCTATTATTCATGAAAATAGTAAGCAGTAAACTGCCGAATTTCAATGTTCTCATTACTCTGCATTTTACAAATATCTGGGGCGCGAAGATACAATATAATTTGCGATTTACGCAAAATTTATGCGACAATGCATTTTTTTAGGGATGGTGTCATGACACCATTTTATAGGTAAAAGGCCAATTGGCCGGAAACAGGCTGGAGACAGCAAAGTGTGCACTTTTTTTAATGCATATTCACTTTGTTGATAACAAAACTGTGGAAAAAGTGGACGGAAACTTAGCTACAGTCTCTATGTGATGATATCTAGGAGAAAGAGGCTCTATGTGTTGGGATTTATCTGACTTCTGTGAGACAGCTAGCAGACGGTCAGTTAAGCCAGTCCATCTGCTTCCTGACCTGGACCCCAGTTAGTCAAGGTTCAACTCTAAGACTATGTGCCAGATTACTAGATAGAAGAGCTGCACCATCCCAGGAGGGATGAATACCATCTCTTTTTAACAGGTCAGGTCTGCCCCAAAAACTGCTTTTCCAATTGTCTATGAACCCTGTTATTCTGCGGACACCATTTCAACAACCAGCCATTGAGTGAGGAGAGTCTGATAAGTATTTCATCACTCCGGCGAACAGGAAGCAGGCCAGAGCAAATTTAAGAGTCTGACATCATACTTGCTAATTTACACACTTCTTTAAATGTTAATTTTAGTGATCTCCAAACATCATTAGTGCCGATGTTGTAAACTTCCATCCATTTAGCCCAAAAACCGGATGCTAACGGCTTGGTCAAAAGGGATTCTGCGTGTAAGCCTTTTCAGTTCTCTTAATTTATTGATATCTCATTTTAAATCTGACTCCATTAATAATTTTATCTGACTCCAATTCTAAGTGACTCCATAAAGTGTGCTACATTTAGAGTTTATCAGCTGATTAATTTAGATCGTTGATTTTCTTTGTATCTTCCTAGTTTTCATATTCGTTCATCGAGAGACCCAATATCGCAGAGAAACAAGACGCGTCCGGACCGCGCGCTCACGGGCACAAAACGGTTACTTCTGTAATTAGTCAGAGGATGCAGAGTGAATATTTTACCTTTAAGTGGTTGCACAAGCTCACTCAACAAAAAGTGTAATTTTAGTAATACCGTAAAACTTCAAATAATAGCCCGGGCTTCTATTTACCCAAATCACCGAACTGCACCGGCTTGTATTTGAAACAGGCGTCTATAAGAGACAGGCCTTTAATTTAGTGTTGAGATGTTCAAGCATGACGGTAGGAGGTTACCACATTATATTACGTTTTATTTATAATTAATTTGAATGTGTTTAACAAATCATTTAATGTAAGAAATGTATTAGATTATTGGCAGCACAAAAAACGAAACGATGTGACAGCAATGGGCAGAACAATATAAGTTACCGCTAAAATCCATTGAGCGTATGAACTTGTTGCCCGAAACACATCAAAAAGAAAGAATGAAGGCTATCCTGTAAAACAACTGCAATCATGTGATAGAAAATTACTCTATTCATTACTATCATCATCCCCGCGATTCTCAATTACAAGTTCATGGGCGAATTCCTCCTCCTCGTCGCTCTCCTCCACTTCTCCAGCCTCCGCTAACTTTGCCTGCCTTGCTCGCACTAACAGCTCCAGCCCAGATGCGCACGGCTCTCCCTCTTTAAAACAATGGATAAGGTGATCCTCGCTTCCATCAGAAGCTACTGTCAGGCCACATACCTAAGGATAACATCCCGAAGTTAATGAAATATATCTCCTCCTTCTCCCTCACACACACAAACACACGTGCACGTCTGCGCGCAAGCATTAAAGGAATTTTTCAGCCGCTCCGTATCCAGCTTTACCCACGCTTGAAATTTGACAACTGTCAGCTTAAATGTCAAATTATACTTTTCTCCATGGTGGTATTGAGAGAATTAAGAAAAACTGAAGACTGAAAGTTCGTTAACCTCTTTGTTATGTTGCAACCTGGTCTCACAGAATTCCGTGAAATGAACACGGCCCCTTAACTCAAAATCTGTGGCAGTTTCACGGAATCGCCGAAAATTCCGTGATTTGCCCACGGAAGTGATGCCTATGTAAGTCAATGACAGCAGCATCCGTGGTCCACACACGGGCTGTTACAACACCTGCGCTCCCCCAATTGACGTCGTTTTATAATTTGGAAAGTTATCGCTTTAAATATTTTACTTTAACTACTTTAAATATTTAGCTTTAAAGTGATTTTAGCTTGATATTGCATTGTTCTGTCGTCGTTTGATCGCTAGGATAACTTCTGGTCACCCTGATTTCCATGACGAGACCACGGAATATTCAACGGTCGCCACAGATTGTTTCACATTCACTGGACGATATTGCTACACTTTCAGTAGGCAATTCAAGTTCTCTGTGTTTGCGATGCATTAGCCTCATTAAACTGTGAACATCTTATCTCCCCTGATCAGTTTGTATAGCCTTTTGCCTATTGACAAATTCTGTGATGGCACCACGGATTATTCCGTGACGGGACCACGGATAACCGGATCACTAGAGGCAGACTTGATCAATCAAACTCCCCATCCATCATTTTAGTGTAAATAATATTTGGACTAATTTAGTATTTTTTTATTTTTACTGAATTGACAGATAGTCATATACAGACAACAAAAACAAAAAACGATAAAGTTGTTAATTAATGTTAAATCGGACAGTCTGTTGTCATGACGGCGACACACTTCCTTGCGCGCATCTGAGAATTTGGCGGTTTTTCCAGTCATTGCTTGGATCCCCTCTACAAATCGGTATGTATCTCAGACCTGCGTATTTACTATCTATAAATGTTGAGTTATAGGTTTTGATGCGTTTAAAATGGTTGGTATTGTTGATTGCTAAATATTTGACAAGATATTGTGTCTGTAAATAGTTGTTTTCCTCTAAAAAAAAAGTATGAATTTTTACATTACAAAATTTTAAAAGACGTTTTCTCAAAATGAGTTTTTTGTCATTCTCTCAGCCTATGTAGCACCTATGTAGTTACACCAAACTTTCTGGTTAACACCTAGCAGTATTCTGAAGATATTTTCAAAGGGATTTGTAAATCATGACGGATTTATGTGACATTTTAATCAAAAAAATATTGCGATTTTTTTATTTTATTTTGTTTTTCAGTATATTTTTGAATTTCCTAAGTAATGAAAGCATATAGGCCCTATCCTGAAACCCATCTGAAATTATTTTTTTATCTTGTGTGTAAACAAAATGAAAAAAACATTTTTTGGTTTTATCATATGTTCAGATTTATGTTACTGAAATTATATGCAAAATTGCGCATATTTAATGAGATAATGCCTACTTTGCATAATTAAACATACAAATTTCTAAAACTTGTAATACATTGTTTTTATATACTTGTGTAAGTAATCAACTGAGGAAGTTTCATGGTGATATCTATTATTTTAAAATTTTACCCTATTCACCTGCAGTGTCTCGCATAAATGTAGACATTATATTTTTTCTCTAATGATGTTTTCTTGTCTGTTCTACAGATTATTTGCTGTTCTCCATATCTCTATATATATTTATACATAGAAAACAAAGGCACTTTTAAGAGCCACTCTTTCAATCTCTCTCTCTCTCTCTGACTCTGTTTTTCTCTAGTTATCCCCCCCCCCCCCCCCCTCTCACACACACACACACACACACACACACACACACATACATCTTCATATCTGTATTGTGTGTCTATTATTGTCTGTATTTTTGTACTGTGTCTGTGCACCATGTCGGAAAACCACTCAAGAGTCTTTGAAGATCCCAGTGAGGTCAGGGGCCATATGGCTGCTGAAATAAGCAAGGCCCTTTTCCGTGAGGCCAGGGTGAGAAATTTTGATAACTTTACACCCATGTCTATGAAAATCACTATTGGTATTACATTATATTACATTGTTTGTTTTTTATAGTTGATGTTGAGGTATGATGTTCTTTACATTTTATGCACATTGGAGTAGTGTAGTATTTTATAATAATTTGTTGTTTTTGTTTTGTGTTTTTTATTGTTACTTGCTTTGGAAAAAGCATCCATCAAACATAACCATAAGTTAGTTTGACATTCTATCAGAAAACATTAGTATTTTATTTTCATATAGGCTGCAATCGCAATGGAAAGCCATGTCCCTCAAAAAAGAAAGAGGACTAAGAGAAAGAAAGCAGTCGCAAGCGTGGCGGCCACAAGTCACAGACGTAAGAAACGTCAAAAAGCAGAACGCCGTGCATTAGGTTTGTTGTTTCTAGCACTGTTGTTGTAGTTTAATAACGATAATTATCTAAATGTTGGTGAGTGAAAAGATGGTTTGAGCTCACTGAGCCAGATGTATGATTGAATTTTGTGAATTTTCGGGACTAAAATATATGATGCTTTAAGACCCTGATAGAATAGATAAACAAATGTATTGGCCTTTACAGCTTCCGATGTTCAATTGAACACAGTGTCTGAGGAAGTCCCTCAGATAGAAGAAGAGCTGACTGCAAGTCTTGGTGAGTATGTCTATTTTATCACTATGACTACATTTCCTATTCCTCCATATAAACAACTTTTCTAATGACCTTGCTAAACTTTTCCTTGATTCATTGTTGTTGATGTCTCACACTTCTTCTCCACCTAACATTAAAAGTGGTTTGTGTTTGTATTTTGTTGTTGTAGACATGAATGTGAAATTCAGATTTTTGACAATTCAGCACTTTTTTCAGTGCTTTTGCAGAGGAGTTAATTCTTGCCTAGTTTGGGAAGTGATAGACACTCCAACTCTTCATTTCAAACTGGTCTATTATCGGAAGCATATTACATGATTTGTGATAACATTGTGATACAATGGTTCGTGATACCATGAGCAAGTCCATATACAGTACATTAAACCAACATTGAATGGACACTGTAGTGTGTGGCTTGGTCAAAGTTGGATTTTAAGTCATAATTATTTTTGTACCATTCCGTATTAAGTAATTTTTATCTATTGTGCCTTCACTCAATCGAAGGGTTGTTTAACAGTTATTTATATATTTTCATTTATTTTCAGAAACACGTCTTCAAGAGTTGAGGGACACTCTGGACTCAGTTGAGGTTAATGTGGCAGCAGAAAAAACAGAATGGGCACAGCGGCAGCTACACGCTGGTACAAGGGCAAAAGCAGCAAGGCCAGTGCTGCTCGATGCTAAACTGTCCGCTGAAAGAGATGTCCATGAAAAATGCCACAGGTGTGGCACTGGAGAGGCAGTAATTAGGTGCCTGGATTGTGTGCCACTGGACATGGAATTTCTATGTGGAGGATGCGACTTGGAGGCTTACAAAAAGAATGTGTTCCACGGCAGGGAGGCACTATTCCATGGCTACCTGGAGCCTATTCCCCCACAAAGGCTGTGGTGATGGGTGAAAATGGTCAGCCTCACTTTTGTGAGCAGGGTATGTATTTATTATCAATTTCTGTTGACTAGTAAAGAGTTATTACACACATATTCTTGGTTGATAGACTTTGTCAGTGGAAAAGGTTTAAACTCTTAATTTGAATCACTCTTTGACTGAAGAAAATGTTTTTGTTTGTCTTTGACTATGAAACGTGCTATTAGTAAGAAAACAGTGATAATGGCATGGTAGAGTTGTCTATTTTGTAGATGTTGGTTTTGAATCACTAGTATGACAAGTATAGATACACCTTCTCGATTGAGGAAAAATGTAACAACCTCTTTGCATTGCAGTATGTCAGTTGCCATTGCCTGCACGTAGGGCAATATGTGAGTGCACCCAAGAGATTGAGGTCACCTCTGGCAAGCATATTTCTGTGGTCACCATGAATGGTAACTTTGGAAAGTCCTGCTTTTTGTTTTGTTGTACCGCAGAAGTTAACAATTGCAATCAAGGCAAAGCTTTTCTCTTGAGAAATATACCAATTACCAAATGTTAATGCCATATCAAATACTACAATGAATGTATAATGGTCAGTTGAGTTGGAAAAAGTTGATTCTGTGAAACACATGTTTAATGTGTCTCTTTTTTTCACAGGACGATATGATTTCTGTTTGCCTCGTAAAGTTTGTCCTACCTGTCTTGTGGAATGGACCCCAGGGGTGAAAGAGCTCCTTAGGTACCGTTACTGGCCAAGCACAACAAGCTGCCAGACACTATATAGTTTTGATGTCTTCGAAGCTTATGCTCACATTAAAGTATCGGCTCCTTCGATGTCAAGGCATGCCTTTTTAAAGCTACTGGAGCACCGTTCTGTTCAGGCTGGAAGGGTAAATCTGCTTGAATCATTGTAACACATAATCATATTACTGTATCTGTAATATTGTAATATTTATTTTCTGTAAACCCTAATAATTATTTTTATGTCATAGCCGGGGAATGTCTGTGCAGACACGTTCCAGAAAAGCTTTTTCGAATATTGTTTTTGCAAGCACACAGAAGAGGTGATGTGTGAAGTAAATGATTTTTATTGTCCAGCATGTCACCCAGACATGTTGGCAGTGTGTTGTGATGGCAATCGCAAACATTATCGCTTCAAAAAATCAGGGGGGTATGTTAATATTACACAGGCATTAATGTCAATATCAAAACCACAACATTGTCATAGAAATAGTTGCATGTAGAGTAATAAATGTTTGGTCAGTTAAAAGTGCATTTTTTTTGTGATCAATTTTAATGGACAGGAATGAGGAACCCTCTTTGTACAAGGGGTTATTTCTTACCAAAGATGAGGAGGTATCAGCCTTTCTTAACAATGTCAGAGGCAGCAGCACGACAAGAGTATGTCTAATATTGAATATTAAGACAGTATATCTACTGCTTATGTTTGTGTGTCTTTTGTTTTTTCTATTTGTTAAGACGAGTGATATCTGACTTAACAGGCAGATAACAGTGGAACATGTGGCGTTTCAAGGTTCAGGGCGAGTAAGGAGACGTCAAAAAAATCATCGTCCAAAATAGATGAAGAGGGGATACAAGTGGCAGTCTGCAGGTATGTGGATAGATCAGAAGTGTGCAATTGTACAGATACCACTTGTCACACGCTATGGAAACTCATTTTTGGATAAATGTATCAGAGTCATGTTTAATTTCCTTATGGGAAGTAAAGTAAATTCCCTTAACAGATTTTTTCCCCAAGAAGATTGTTTTAAAGCTCAGTTAGTCACATATGTACAGATTGATGGGGAAATGTGTGTGTGTGTGGGGGGGGGGGTGTGTGTGTGTGTGTGTGTGTGTGTGTGTGTGTGTGTGTGTGTGTGTGTGTGTGTGTGTGTGTTAAGCTTTGAAAAGAGGGTTTTGATTAGCTTTGTTTTCCACAGGTCTTCTTGTGTAATTTGATCATTAACCATATTGTCCTCTTATGTATCAGACACGGAATATTGCTGCGAGGACTGAACCACTACCGTGGCGAGGTCTTCGCCTACCCAATGTTTTTACAGAGGGAATTGTTAGAGAGGGCCAATGTCACTTTCTTCTGCATGGATGTTGTTTGCAGGTAATTTTTCTCTGTCATATTAAAACTCACCTTACTGTACATTAAATGACAAGTGCCTGATTTTTTTCAGTCGTTTTATATTGATGGCCAGGCAAAGTGTTGGTTAATGCCTACTTATTCTGTGCTTCTTTTTAGGTACTGGCCATACCTAAGCAAAGTGACTGAAGAATCATCAGATCTTCAACCGCTGATGGAAATGAGGCCATTTCTCAGTGTGATGCATGCCAAAGCTCATACAGCAAAATGCGAGGTACCTCAAATTACTGAAATTCAGATGCAACAGTAGCCAGAAGGCAGCTAATGCGAAGTCGAGCAATTATTGTTTTTTATTATTTTAATGTGGTATTAGTGGCAATATACTAAATTGTAAGTCTGTGATTATGATATCTTGTGTAGTATATTATGCAGATAAAATATGACATTTAATGTGAAAGCGATTTTAATGTGCACATAATCCATGCACTCTAAAAAAAAAAAGGTTCTATATGGCACCAAAAATGGTTCTTGGCTCGTAATCATAGGGAAACCTTTTTAAGTGCTATATAGCACCAATTTTGGTGCTTCAGTGGTTCTTCAGCGGTTCTTCAGTGGTTCTTCAGCGGTTCTTCAGAGGTTCTTCACCGGTTCTTTGACTAAGGTGCTATATAGCACCGCTAACTATGGTGCTGTATAGCACCGCTTAGTGTGATTGCATAGCATTAGATTTTTAAAGTTATGGTATGAAATTAATCCAACACTATGTTGCAGGTGAGATGGGGCGGCAGGAATCAGGATGGAGCAGGGAACACTGTTGGGGAGGAAGTCGAGCAAGTATGTTATTACCGACATTATTGTAACTATGTAGATATAAGAGACTTCACTGATACATTTATGTGAGAGACAAGCAGAGTGTGAAGGATGAAGTACATCAGGGTATAAAACAAAGATCTATGCTTGCTCGAATGACCATCAGAGCATGATCTCTTCTGGAAATTCAATCTCTGCATTTAACCTATCTGTGAATTAGAGAGGTACACACACAGCACACAGTGAGGTGACACACACTAACTCAGAGCAGTGGGCAATCAGCTGCTGCGGCGCCCGAGGAGCAGTGAAGGGTTTGGTGCCTTGCTCAAGGGCACCTTAGCCGTGGATGTGGAAGGGACAGCAATGTTCAACAACTTTCCCCACCCACTTTCACTTTCCACACAACCACTTTCCTCCTGGTCGGCATTCGAACAAGTAACATGCCCAAGGCCCTAACCAGTAGGCCATGGTTGACTTTCCAACCCACCAGTAGGACCCCATTTGACACACCAGCCTGGTGACAGTGCCCAATCATCAAGTTTCAATGATTCATCAAGATTCTATGAAAATGCAGGATGTCACAGCTCTGGCATGCCATAGTGAGGTTTTAAAATGTAGACCCAATTGGCAAGATCCAGCGTTGCTCCCAACTTTGAAAAATTGGGCTCGATCTTTCCAAATTTGTCTATGGCTATGGCTGAAAGGGTGTGGTTGTTTTAGTTTCCATGGCATTCTAAGGTGTATAGCTAGTTGACAAGAAGATATTAGTTAAGCAATAAGTATGGCTACATGTTCACATACATAAGTTTTTATTTATTTGTTGTTGTTTTTTTGTTAATGTAATATAGGAATACATTAATTTCTGTATTGTTTTATCTAGGTAAACAGCTTTCTCTCCAGGGCAGCTCTTGTCACAAAGTACATGACAAAGGCAGGTTGGTATGACACATTACAAACCATACGCTATGATGAGGTATTTCTGACTTCTAAAATGTCATTTTTCCTGTTCTCCTTGCACTAAAGTAATTGTTGTGTTAGGTTGTGTCTAACTGCAATGGTCTTTCGTGGGTAAATTGATCCAATCACGCATGCAGATTTATTTTTTTAATCAGGGAGAGAGAATATGCTCACTCAACAGGCCATGGGGTGGAACAGAAAAAAGACGGAGAACCTTCACAAAGTCTTGGCCCGCAGATACATCAAAGTAAGGACATTGGACCCACTGGTCCTCTTGCCTGACACAACATACATTTTAACAACATACAGCAGAGCTGGAGTCCATCCATTTGTAATAAGCTCATTCATCCATTGATTTATTAACTGTAGATGAAGGAATTTCTTGATCCCGGTATTGGCTGAAAGCTTGCATGATATTTTTTTTATTTTTGTGTTATTTAAAGATCTCCGAGAGGGCAAAGCTGGAAGCTGCCAGCTTCAGTGATTTCCGCCAGAAGAATGACATCACTGAACAAACTGCACAGCAGTGGGTGTGTGATGTTCAGCAGTGGGCAGTCACAGGTAAATCATGCATAGCGCTCAGACTTTTCACAAATACAACTGTTAATTACTTTGTTCAAATATGAACTACATAAGGTGATCATACATTTTTAAATGAAACAATCGCTTAATTGTGTTACCTATTTAGAGCCTGGGAGCACAACAGAACAGGGAGCAACAGAAGATCTCAGGGCTGAGATAGAGAGCATCATAGTGGCCCTGCTACGCAAGAAGCAGGACCTCTAGCGTCAACATGGTTGGTTGACGGATATTCAAATGGTACATTGCATTTACATTGCAATGATTTTCTTATTTCACTTTGCAGATAGCAACCAGACAAGGCAAAGAAAAAGAAGAAAAATAAGAGAATTAAAAAAAAAACTGAAACAAAAGAGCCTGCTGTACAATGCTATTGCAGAGGATACAATTGACGAGGAGTTGGCCTCCAATTTGACAGAGGACTACATCCTGCCTTGGGAGAGACGTGAGGATGGTATGGTAGTCCTGACATGTTCTCTAAAATGTATGCCTGTCTGTCTACGGTATTGCAATGAAAATCTCTCTCTCTCTCTCTCTCTCTCTCTCTCTCTCTCTCTCTCTCTCTCTCTCTCTCTCTCTCTCTCTCTCTCTCTCATATTTCCAACAAATCCCTCTACCTAAAGGTCACTCCTTCAGGTTAAAACGATCTCTTTTTGACCAAATGATGCTAATTAGACGCCTTGAGGAGGAGCAGAGCATCCTGGTGAAGGAGATGTCTCAGCACATCACGTCTCTCCGAAAGGAGATAAAGGGAGTGGAGAAGCTGAAAGAAAACATCAGAATGGGCTGTAAGTCAAATTTGGAAAAGAAAAAAAAAAATTCTCACCAAAATATATGTAGTCCCTTTTCTACTGACTGGTACCAGTTCAACTCACCTCACATGACTAGGTTTGGTTTCAAACGTTTAATTTTCCACTGCATAAAAGTACCATTTCATGTAACTGGTTGTTATGGTCACACAGAACTAAACTACCCTAGCATCAACAATGTGGAAAAGATGGTAACAGCAATCACTACAGCAGATAAAATCAACAGTATTCTGAATTCATCACACTACAGACACGTTTTTGGGAAGATGGCAATATTTACTCTATCAGCCATCTACTAACATGTACATGTACTAACACTGAGCTGCTGCTGCTATCTCCAATATTTACACATCATTTTTGGAACTTCAACAGAGGTGGAACCAAAAGTGCTTGCAGAGTCAAGTGGAGCTGGTACCAGTCAGTGGAAAAGAGGCACAAGTTTTGTTTTTTCTATATTAGTCATACCACTCTGCTCCACCCTCACACTTTGTTTGCCCTATCCTCACCTCAACATAGCCCCCCCCCCATCACACACAGTCACAGCTTCTGCAAACTCCCATCCCTCCCCTACTGCACTATATACCCCCAATTTATGCAAAGTATAGGATGTCAAACATGCAATTTCAATGAATTTCTTACATCTATTAACTATATGCATATGACAATAAAATATCATTGTATTACGTGTTTACGTTTTCTTGCAACAAATTAAAGAAATAAAAAAGTTACATCTTTCTGTCATATGTGGTTCTACATGCTATAATCTTAGAACAATACTTGTAATTCTTATGTTTATGTATGTTACAGATTTTGGTTACATGTCAGAGGATGCTACAGCTGGTTTGAAAAGTGTCCTCATGCGGAGGTCGTCTGCACTGGAGAGTTTATGCCAACAAGCTGTGAGCATGTATAGTGCTATAGTTGATGACCTCCAGATACAGGACACCGAATGCAGAACGGACACTGATGATGAATATGACCTTAGTTGTCCAGAGTCAGAAGAAGATTAGGAAGGAGACCACTCTGTTTTTTTTTTGTTTGTTTGTTTTTAAATCTGTCAACTTTCCATTATCTCTCACCCTCCCTGAATAATAACCACATGAACCGCATGTAGAACCTGTCCCTCTCCCTGTCTGTGGTCCCCACATGCTTCAAAACGTCCACCATTGTTCCTGTACCGAAGCAATCAAAAACATTCTGCTTAAACGACTGGCGTCCTGTTGCTCTGACCCCCATCATCAGCAAATGCTTTGAGAGACTAGTCAGAAACCACATCTGCTCTGTTCTCCCCCCCTCACTGGACCCACTGCAGTTTGCATACCGCAAAAACCGCTCCACTGATGATGCCATTTCATCCACCATACACACTGCTCTCTCCCACCTGGAAAAGAGGAACACATATGTGAGAATGCTGTTTGTAGACTACAGCTCAGCATTCAACACCATTGTGCCCTCCATACTTGACGTGAAACTCCGGGCTCTCGGCTTAAACAGCCTGTTATGCAGCTGGATCCTGGACTTCCTGTCAAACAGACGCCAGGTGGTCAGAATGGGCAGTAACATCTCCTCATCACTGACTCTCAACACTGGAGCCCCTCAGGGCTGTGTTCTCAGCCCACTCCTGTACTCCTTGTACACACATGACTGTGTGGCAACCCACAGCTCCAACACCATCATCAAGTTTGCTGACGATACGACGGTGGTAGGTCTCATCACTGACAATGATGAAACGGCCTACAGAGAGGAGGTGCACACTCTGACACGGTGGTGTCAGGAGCACAACCTCTCCCTCAACGTCAGCAAGACCAAGGAGCTGGTGGTCGACTTCAGGAGGAATGAGAGAGAACACCGCCCCATCACCATCGATGGAGCACCGGTGGAGAGAGTCAGCAGCTTCAAGTTCCTCGGTGTCCACATCACAGAGGAACTCTCATGGTCCGTCCACACCGAGGCCGTTGTGAAGAAGGCTCATCAGCGCCTTTTCTTCCTGAGACGACTGAGGAGGTTTGGAATGAACCGCCACATCCTCACACGGTTCTACAGCAGCACCATAGAGAGCCTGCTGACTGGCTGCATCACCACCTGGTACGGCAACAGTACCGCCGCACGGCCAGCTGCATCATCGGAGGTGAGCTTCCCTCCCTCCAGGACATTTATGCCAGGCGGTGTGTGAAGAGAGCTCAGAGGATCATCAGAGACTCTAGCCACCCGAGCCATGGGCTGCTCTCACTGCTGCCATCAGGCAGACGGTACCGCAGCATCAGAACACGCACCAGCCGACTCCAGAACAGCTTCTTCCCACAAACAATTAGACTCCTTAACTCCTGATCCATCAGGATCATAACACACACTGGACAGAATATCACTCAGCAGGACAGAATATCACTCAGCACAACCCACTGTAGACACACACACACATTATATACACATTTATTTATCATATAGCGTATCTATTGTACATCGGATTTCTATTGTGAACATATTGTATACTGTACATTGTATATTATTACTATAACTTAATGTATATTGTTATTGTTTAATGTATGTTTAGTGTATATTGTTTAAAGTATATGTATATTGTAAGTATGTGTATATTGTTTAAAGCTGTGAGAATTACACTCACATTGTGTAAATTATTTATTGTCTATTGTAGTGTATACTGTGCTGTGAGGAATTGTGTGCGCATCAGATGTTATAATCTGTTGTTGCTTAAATGTTGTACATGTCATGTCATGTTATGACTGCTATGTTGCTCGGAACTGCACCTAAGAATTTCACCTACTGTTGCACTTGTGTATATGGTAGAGTGACAATAAAAGTGATTTGATTTTTGATTTGGACTATCCTGGAATGGTGAGTTTAATGATGTTCATTATAAGGAAGGCCTGTCTTATTTTGGAAAAATTGTTTTGGTTGCGTCTAAGTGATTATGAAATTAGGTCCATACACGTGGTATAGGTGAAAACTTTTTTTTCTTTTTCTGTAAACTCTTTCAAAAGGTGATCATGGAGAAATTCCCTTTAAAACCCTTCCTGCCATCATCGCCATACCTCACAAGTGGAAACAATGCTGAAATGAAGATAAGCTTAAATGACATTCAGCCTGTAAGTAAAAGCAACACTATCACATTAGCTTTGATAAAGTGCACCGCTCTGTGGCTCATATGCATCCATTTATTCTGTCCTTTAGTGATTCTGCTTGTGGGTTAGTTCACCCAAATAATTATCCCATAATTCACTCACTCTCAAGTCATCCTAGGTGTATATGACTGATCTTCTTTCAGACGAACACAATCTGAGTAATATTAAAAAAATGTCCTGGCTCTTTCAAGCTTTATAATGGCAGTGAATGGCAGCCCAAAATTTGAAGACCAAAAAAGTGCATTCATACATCATAAACGTGCTCCACACAGCTCTGGGGGGGTTAATATTTTTTAATAGAAAAATATCTATATTTAAAAATTTGTAGACTAAAATAACTAACTTCCGGCAGACAGCCTTTCGTATTCAACTTACAAAGAAAGTGTAACGCCTCTCGCAGTTCAAAGCGCTTGCTCTACGCCCAAAGTCATCGTTACGCCTGTTACGTTTTTTTCGGAAGTTGAATACGGAAGGCGGTCCACTGGAAGCTAGACAATTTACTTTATAACGTGTTAAATATAATATATTTGTCTTACACAAACCCATTGATTCACTTCATTGGGTTCTTATTAACCCCGGGAGCCGTGTGGATCACTTTTATAATGGATGGATGCACTTTTTTGCATTCACATTTTGTCATTCACTGCCATTATAAAGCTTGGAAGATCCAGGACATTTTTTAATATAACGCTGATTGTGTTCGTCTGAAGAATGCCATATACACCTATGATGACTTAAGGGTGAGTAAATCATAGTTCACCCAAAAATGAAAATGACCCTATCCCATTAATTACCCTCATGTCGTTCCAAAACTGTAAGACTTTCGTTGTTCTTCGGAACACAAATTAAGTTCTGAGAGCTTTCTGTTCCTCCATTGACGGCCTATGCAACTACCACTTTCAAGGCCCAGAACAGACATCATTATAGTAATCCATGTGACTCAAGTGATTTAGCCTCAATTTTATGAAGCGACACGAGTGCTTTGTGCAACAACAAAAACATCACACAACATCTGCTCTCTCATCAACACAAAACACATGCGTCAAGGTGCTCTCGTGAACATGCATTGAGATGAATATTTTGTAAATAAAGTGGTAAATTATGGTTAAGGGATAGAATATACTCACGTCACTTCATAAAACTGAGGTTGAACTACTGGAGTTAAATGGATTACTTTAATGTCTTTACTGCCTTTCTGTGTTCCGTAGATGAACAGAAGTCTTACGGGTTTGAAAAAGCATGAGGGTGAGTAAATTATGACAGAATTTTTATTTTTGTGTAAACTATCTTTTTAACAGCAGGTGTAATGACTAATTATAGTGACAATTTTTTAATTCAGTACAGCACTACTTCATTGTAACTTTTGTGTAATGTAACACGGCTGATGTTGTCACTGCATGCCAACTGAACTTTATTTATTCTTCTAAGGTTGGAACTAACGTGGTGCATTAGCTGAACAGTGAGACAAGCCAGGATCCACATGACAATTCTTGGGGACAAAGAGAACTCGCAGGTTTTCATTTTCAGTGTGGAGGAAGTTGAACAGAAGACCTTATTTCAAGCATTGGATGTATGTTTCAGATTTCTTTATACATCTATGACAAACTATCCAAAGACCTCTGCCCCCATTTGGGAGTTTTTGCAGCATGCAAACTTGAACATATCCAGAGGAGTTCCTTCAACACATTGCTGCCTCATTAAGAACTTTGATCATCATCATTTGTATTTGTTTTGCTACTTAAGGTATGTTTACAACACATCAATGCAGTGTACAGTGCATTTTTTTAATAAAGTAGTTTATTTCTGGAAGGATTTAATATTATGAATTTGTGTATTCTGTTGTATAGGTTTTGAATGTAATATTTCTGTGCACTTTTGTGTAGTTTTAAATGTAGTATTAATTTTTGTGTTGTATGTACACATTTTATGTATGTTTACTCTATGTACATTTGTGTGAAGGTTTCAAATATATGTTTTGATTTGAATGTGTACTGTTTGTACATTTTTTAATAGGTTTTGAATGTATTTTGTGCTGTGTATTTTGAATTTAATATGTACACATTTATGTATATTTACATTAAATGCTAGACTCCCCAATATTTAGTTTGACATTTAAAATGTATATTTTAAAATGTATGTATTGTTTCTTACAAATAAACAATCTGTATTTATTTATTAAAATAATGACATGAATAAAAATAAAAAGTTAACACAACTGTTTTTAACCCAATGCATTGGGTTAAAATAACCCACAGTTGGGAAGGTGCTATACCAACCCACAGTTGGGTTACTTGTTGGGTTATTTTTAACATTTTTAAGTGAGCTATGCCCACAAACAGACAAACATATACATTGAGTGGAAATGCTGTTTAAAATAAATGTGAAAAATGTAATAGTTTTACACAAGTAATCAAAAGTT
Source organism: Gobio gobio (assembly GCF_949357685.1). Taxonomy (NCBI): domain Eukaryota; kingdom Metazoa; phylum Chordata; class Actinopteri; order Cypriniformes; family Gobionidae; genus Gobio; species Gobio gobio. The sequence goes on along the minus strand of NC_137101.1, from coordinate 54,829,136 downwards.
CCCTTCCGTACACAGGTCAGTGTAGTTAATTTCTATAATTTTGTAATGTATAAAGTTGGAATATTCCTTGTCTCAGATCTGTGTATTAAAGCGCAAGCCTAGACTATTGCTCTCTATTCTGTTATGAATCAAATATAGAAAATCCATTGTGACATCACAGTGGACAATCAAGATGGAACTTTAGAACGCTGCATTTCGAGATGGTCTCTCATATTTGAGCTCAAAACTGGCTTTGTGTGCACATCTTTTCTTCCTTTTCTTCAACCGTTGTCACTGAATTTTGATTTCTTGGCCACACATTTGCACAACGAAGAATTCAGCCAAGAGGAAAGAGCGAAAAAAGAGGTCGACAACAAGTAAGTTTTTACAAATAACTATTCGGCAGATATGTTAGTTAAAAGTACACAACGTAACCTATAAAACTTTGACTGAGCAGCTTTGTGCCCATAGCGCAATTTCTACTACATTTGTGATTTTGTTCGAGAAAGAGCACGCGCAAAACGCGGCACTTCTGGCGGCTTCTCCAGCGGTCAGGGATTTCTCCTGCAGCACATGCCGCTGGACAATCAGATGAGCTGTCCAAAGCTGAAACTGATTTAATATCACAGTTGTGCAGCACATCAGAAACTCGTTCTGTATAACAGGAAACATTCCTATTTAATAATAACGTTGCAAATTAATATTGAATAAACAGCATTTTTTATGAAGGCGTGGTATATTAATTATGCCGCTTCAGAGAAACAGTCTTATAAACATTTGCGTGATTTTATGCCGCTTCAGATTTGGTTTCTGTGGCGCTTTTTCTGTGTAAAGATGGCTATTTATAACTTGTGTAAAAGCCACATAAGAAAAAGCGTGCCATACAGGCCCGGACTGGACATCGGGAGCACCGGGAGAATTTTATTTAATAATTATAATTATTTTATATTATTGCCTTTACTAAAGTGATAATTTTCGAATTCGGCATTCAATAAAATTATTATTAATAATTAAAATAAATCATGAATCTGTTAGTCTTGACCTGACTGGCAAGGCTCCGATTGGACTTTACGCCTCAGCCAAACGCGAGCAGCGCCTGATGATGGAGAGAAAGCGGCCAGGTCGAGCAGAGAGAGAGAGAGAGAGAGAGAGAGAGAGAGAGAGAGAGAGAGAGAGAGAGAGAGAGAGAGAGAGAGAGAGAGAGAGAGAGAGAGAGAGAGAGAGAGAGAGAGAGAGAGAGAGAGAGAGAGAGAGAGAGAGAGAGAGAGAGAGAGAGAGAGAGAGAGAGAGAGAGAGAGAGAGAGAGAGAGAGAGAGAGAGAGAGAGAGAGAGAGAGAGAGAGAGAGAGAGAGAGAGAGAGAGAGAGAGAGAGGGAAAGGGCAAAGAAACAGAAAGCTCTCCAAGAAGCAGCAGCGAAACATTGCACAACTACTGACCTGTTCAGGGCTTCAAGTGCAGGTCAGTTTCATCTGTAAATACTGTACTTTTTGTGTTAAATTAGTATTGAACTGCTAGCGAATGTGAGCGGTAGCGCGCCTATTACTTACTAAAACTTAAAATACTGTATGCCTATGCTAAAGGAGATTAATATTATTTAGTGTGAAGTTACTTTAGTAATTTAGCAGACAAATATTCACAATTATATGGTAGGTACTGGGAGCAGGGAGACAGAAGTGAGAGTGCAGACATCAACAAAAACTAATGCAATAATATTTTATTAGGATTTTTCTAAATAGATACAGTCAAAATGAAGTTTATTATTGAATGCATGGTAACAACTTTACAATTAGTTAACATTAGTTAATGCATTAGTTAACATGAACTAACCATGAACAACACCTCTGTTCAGCATTAGTTCATCTTTGTTAACGTTAGTTCATTAAAATCCAGCTGTTCATGGTTTGTTCATGTTCGTTCACAGTGCATTAACTAATGTTAGCAAGATTTTAATAATGCGTTAGTAAATGTTGAAATTAACAAAGATAAATAAATGCTTTATAAGTGCAGTTCATTATCAGTTCATGTTAATGAATGTAGTTAACTAATGTTAATGAACCTTAGATTATAAAGTGTTACCAATTTTTTTTTTTTTTGACATTTAGACTATTTAGAAAATGATGGGTGCGTCTCAATCAGCTCCCTAGTTCAGTAGTCAGGACACTGGTCAGGGAATCAGTCCGTGGGCTGACCACTGAACTAGAGCTGATTGACTGATCACACATCAGATTCAGCCAGGCAGGGAGTAGAAACAAAATAAGAAACTTTTTTCTTTTTTTACATATTGTATGCAATATAGTGTTGCTAAATTTAGGATATTTAATTACATTTTAACATAAAAACAAAAATTTTTCTTAAATATAATACTTTGATTTTTACTAAAATAGATGTAGATTCTGGGCAAACAAATTATAAGGTGGTTGATTTTCAGTTCTGATTGTAACATGAGGCCAGAAAAAGTGACAGGTGTAGAAGAGACTGGTACGATAAAAATACACACGCGTTATACATGCATACATATATTATGCATTATTATTATTATATTAATGTTTTAGTTTAAATTTCCAATAACACTAGTACTCCTCTTTACTTAGTGTATGAGGCTGATGATCCTGGTGGAAGGGAGAGACAGAGAGATATTAGGGAAAATTAAGAAAAGGAAAAGGGAAGTGAGGGTACCGTTCAAGATAAAGCCTTTAATTATTTAGGGGAAAAAATAGTTTTGTCCGTGTTTGTAAATTCTAAATTTGGCCTGGATGGATGTAGGATTTCCCAGCCTGAAATTGTGTCCCAGTCCGGCCCTGGTGCCATACTATATTTCTTCTTTTGTTTAATGCCGGTTTACATGGTGAATATCGCCACCTAGTAGGCTATTTGTTGGTTGTGCAATCATTCTTAATATATTCGTTTAATAATCAGTGGCAATAATCACTGTGAATAAGAACTTTGCTGTTTGTTTGATGCAAATTATAATAAAAATACTGATTAACGTTAAACACTTAGAGAACGCAAAGAGAACATGGCTATAATAGTTTTTTTATTACTGGAAAGGTACGAAGATATATCATGTTTTTATTATAGAAATACATGATTATTATAGCATACAAAACGTCCTGTTGCAAAAAAAAAACAAAACAAAAAAACACTCTGAATGCCGATCAATGTGCGAGATGATGTGAATTTATACATTATAGCCTACTTAGGCTATACAGGGAAATTTCCAACTTCATACATTACAACCTGTAAAAAATTTTTTTTGTAAGGGCTAGAGCAAAATGGCCAGGGACTTTCACAGAGAGATGTCAGTGCAGCGGCATCAGATATAGATTTTGATTTAATAGCTTTAATTAAAGATTTTTTTTTATTTTATAAAGTGCATTTCAACAAAATAACATTATAGCTACCACAATGTAACAAGAAGTCCACTGGAAGGCGAGTTGAAGAACCCAGGTGCAGTCTCTTTATTTACAAATTATAAAACATAAATCAAAGGAGTTGCGAAACAAACTCGGCTTTACAAAATACTCACCAACTCAGCAGGTTTACATATTCAATAACAGACCAAGACGCATGGCAAACATGAGGGCTTAAATACACTGAGACAAATGACTAGACAAGTGACACCTGTGAACAGAGATTCACAGTGAATTAGTGTTTGGGTTAATCAACCAAGAGTTCAGCTAATGTTTGACCGTAAGATAGCCTTACTTTCTGGAATATTCCCGTTGTCACAAGGCGCGTGACTGACGTGTTACTAAACTATGTTTTCTTTCGCATTTTATTGCCCTTAAACTGTCCATACACACAAGGTTAAATCACACAAAGTTCACATAAACACAGTCCATGTCTGTGAATGTAAACACCTGGGAAAGAAATCGCATGTACATTAGATCTGTGTAGTATTAAAGCGTAAGCAGCGGAATGTACAGTATTGATCACATTTACAAGTGCTCAAAACATGCTTTGTGTGCACATATATTTTTTTTCTTTAACCGTTATCATATCATTGAATTTTCATTTCTTGGCCACACAGGTTTGCACAACGAGGACTTCAGGCAACAGGAAAGTGCGATAAAACAGTCTACAGCAGATGCCAGAAGTCGACAACAAGTAAGATTGAACAAATAACTATTTATCAAACATGTTATAGTTAAAGGTACACAATGTAACCTATAAAACTGGGACTGAGCAGCTTTGTCCCCATAGCGCAGTCAGTTGTAGCAATGGACAAAAAGCGCACATTGCACACAAGTTGGATATTTAGGCAAAGCTGGTTAATCACCCCAAGTCAGCACCTTGAGTTAGGACTAGGGTGTGTCTTGTAAGGTGGTGGGTGGGACACAGGCCACTCCCTAGATTGCCAAAAATCGACGGGACAATTTTTTTAATTTTTTTTAAAGAAGCTAATATCTGAAATATAGTTACATTTGTAATGAAATAGTCAAATACACGTTCAAATGACAAAGCAAAACTAATACCCAGATATAATTATTTTAAAATACGAAATCTGTGATGAATTGGCCTTTTTGTCGTATTGGCTCCTAGCTCTGGTGCAGCACTCTGGGCGGGACTTACTGGCTATTTTGAGAGAGATGGCTGTTCACCCCAAGTCAGCACCTTGAGTTAGGACTAGGGTGTGTCTTGTAAGGTGGTGGGTGGGACACAGGCCACTCCCTAGATTGCCAAAAATCGACGGGACAATTCTTTTTTTTTTATAAAAAATTTTTATATCTGAAATATAGTTATATTTGTAATGAAACAGTCAAATACATGTTCAAATGACAAAGCAAAACTAATACCCAGATATAATTATTTTAAAATTCGAAATCTGTGATGAATTGGCCTTTTTGTCGTATTGGCTCCTAGCTCTGGTGCAGCACTCTGGGCGGGACTTACTGCCCATTTTGAGAGAGAGGACTGTTCACCCCAAGTCAGCACCTTGAGTTAGGACTAGGGTGTGTCCTGTAAGGTGGTGGGTGGGACACAGGCCACTCCCTAGATTGCCTAAAATCGATGGGACAATTATTACTTTTTTTAATAAAAGAAGCTAATATCTGAAATATAGTTACATTTGTAATGAAACAGTCAAATACACGTTCAAATGACAAAGCAAAACTAATACCCAGATATAATTATTTTAAAATACGAAATCTGTGATGAATTGGCCTTTTTGTCGTATTGGTTCCTAGCTCTGGTGCAGCACTCTGGGCGGGACTTACTGCCCATTTTGGGAGAGAGGACTGTTCACCCCAAGTCAGCACCTTGAGTTAGGACTAGGGTGTGTCTTGTAAGGTGGTGGGTGGGACACAGGCCACTCCCTAGATTGCCAAAAATCGACGGGACAATTCTTTTTATTTTTTTAAAGAAGCTAATATCTGAAATATAGTTACATTTGTAATGAAACAATGTCAAATACACGTTCAAATGACAAAGCAAAACTAATACCCAGATATAATTATTTTAAAATACGAAATCTGTGATGAATTGGCCTTTTTGTCGTATTGGCTCCTAGCTCTGGTGCAGCACTTTGGGCGGGACTTACTGCCCATTTTGGGAGAGATGGCTGTTCACCCCAAGTCAGCACCTTGAGTTAGGACTAGGGTGTGTCTTGTAAGGTGGTGGGTGGGACACAGGCCACTCCCTAGATTGCCTAAAATCGATGGGACAATTATTACTTTTTTTAATAAAAGAAGCTAATATCTGAAATATAGTTACATTTGTAATGAAACAATGTCAAATACACGTTCAAATGACAAAGCAAAACTAATACCCAAATATAATTATTTTAAAATACGAAATCTGTGATGAATTGGCCTTTTTGTCGTATTGGCTCCTAGCTCTGGTGCAGCACTCTGGGCGTGACTTACTGCCCATTTTGAGAGAGAGGACGGTTCACCCCAAGTCAGCACCTTGAGTTAGGACTAGGGTGTGTCTTGTAATGTGGTGGGTGGGACACAGGCCACACCCTAGATTGCCAAACATCGACGGGACAATTCTTTTTATTTTTTTAAAGAAGCTAATATCTGAAATATAGTTACATTTGTAATAAAATAGTCAAATACACGTTCAAATGACAAAGCAAAACTAATACCCAGATATAAATATTTTAAAATACGAAATCTGTGATGAATTGGCCTTTTTGTCGTATTGGCTCCTAGCTCTGGTGCAGCACTCTGGGCGGGACTTACTGCCCATTTTGGGAGAGATGGCTGTTCACCCCAAGTCAGCACCTTGAGTTAGGACTAGGGTGTGTCTTGTAAGGTGGTGGGTGTGACACAGGCCACTCCCTAGATTGCCAAAATTCGACGGGACAATTCTTTTTATTTTTTTAAAGAAGCTAATATCTGAAATATAGTTACATTTGTAATGAAACAATGTCAAATACACGTTCAAATGACAAAGCAAAACTAATACCCAGATATAATTATTTTAAAATACGAAATCTGTGATGAATTGGCCTTTTTGTCGTATTGGCTCCTAGCTCTGGTGCAGCACTTTGGGCGGGACTTACTGCCCATTTTGGGAGAGAGGACGGTTCACCCCAAGTCAGCACCTTGAGTTAGGACTAGGGTGTGTCTTGTAAGGTGGTGGGTGGGACACAGGCCACTCCCTAGATTGCCTAAAATCGATGGGACAATTATTACTTTTTCTTTAAAGAAGCTAATATCTGAAATATAGTTACATTTGTAATGAAACAATGTCAAATACATGTTCAAATGACAAAGCAAAACTAATACCCAGATATAATTATTTTAAAATACGAAATCTGTGATGAATTGGCCTTTTTGTCGTATTGGCTCCTAGCTCTGGTGCAGCACTTTGGGCGGGACTTACTGCCCATTTTGGGAGAGATGACTGTTCACCCCAAGTCAGCACCTTGAGTTAGGACTAGGGTGTGTCTTGTAAGGTGGTGGGTGGGACACAGGCCACTCCCTAGATTGCCAAACATCGACAGGACAATTCTTTTTTTTAATAAAAGAAGCTAATATCTGAAATATAGTTACATTTGTAATGAAACAATGTCAAATACACGTTCAAATGACAAAGCAAAACTAATACCCAGATATAAATATTTTAAAATACGAAATCTGTGATGAATTGGCCTTTTTGTCGTATTGGCTCCTAGCTCTGGTGCAGCACTCTGGGCGGGACTTACTGGCTATTTTGGGAGAGAGGACTGTTCACCCCAAGTCAGCACCTTGAGTTAGGACTAGGGTGTGTCTTGTAAGGTGGTGGGTGGGACACAGGCCACTCCCTAGATTGCCTAAAATCGATGGGACAATTATTACTTTTTTTTTTAAAGAAGCTAATATCTGAAATATAGTTACATTTGTAATGAAACAATGTCAAATACACGTTCAAATGACAAAGCAAAACTAATACCCAGATATAATCATTTTAAAATACGAAATCTGTGATGAATTGGCCTTTTTGTCGTATTGGCTCCTAGCTCTGGTGCAGCACTCTGGGCGGGACTTACTGCCGTTTTCGGGAGAGATGACTGTTCACCCCAAGTCAGCACCTTGAGTTAGGACTAGGGTGTGTCTTGTAAGGTGGTGGGTGGGACACAGGCCACTCCCTAGATTGCCAAAAATCGACGGGACAATTCTTTTTTTTTAATAAAAGAAGCTAATATCTGAAATATAGTTACATTTGTAATGAAACAATGTCAAATACATGTTCAAATGACAAAGCAAAACTAATACCCAGATATAATTATTTTAAAATACGAAATCTGTGATGAATTGGCCTTTTTGTCGTATTGGCTCCTAGCTCTGGTGCAGCACTCTGGGCGGGACTTACTGCCCATTTTGGGAGAGAGGACTGTTCACCCCAAGTCAGCACCTTGAGTTAGGACTAGGGTGTGTCTTGTAAGGTGGTGGGTGGGACACAGGCCACTCCCTAGATTGCCTAAAATCGACGGGACAAGTATTATTTTTTTTTTTAAAGAAGCTAATATCTGAAATATAGTTACATTTGTAATGAAACAATGTCAAATACACGTTCAAATGACAAAGCAAAACTAATACCCAGATATAATCATTTTAAAATACGAAATCTGTGATGAATTGGCCTTTTTGTCGTATTGGCTCCTAGCTCTGGTGCAGCACTCTGGGCGGGACTTACTGGCTATTTCTGAAGAGAGGACTGTTCACCCCAAGTCAGCACCTTGAGTTAGGACTAGGGTGTGTCTTGTAAGGTGGTGGGTGGGACACAGGCCACTCCCTAGATTGCCAAAAATCGATGGGACAATTCTTTTTTTTTAATAAAAGAAGCTAATATCTGAAATATAGTTACATTTGTAATGAAACAATGTCAAATACATGTTCAAATGACAAAGCAAAACTAATACCCAGATATAATTATTTTAAAATACGAAATCTGTGATGAATTGGCCTTTTTGTCGTATTGGCTCCTAGCTCTGGTGCAGCACTCTGGGCGGGACTTACTGCCCATTTTGGGAGAGATGACTGTTCACCCCAAGTCAGCACCTTGAGTTAGGACTAGGGTGTGTCTTGTAAGGTGGTGGGTGGGACACAGGCCACTCCCTAGATTGCCAAAAATCGACGGGACAAGTATTATTTTTTTTTTTAAAGAAGCTAATATCTGAAATATAGTTACATTTGTAATGAAACAGTCAAATACACGTTCAAATGACAAAGCAAAACTAATACCCAGATATAATTATTTTAAAATACGAAATCTGTGATGAATTGGCCTTTTTGTCGTATTGGCTCCTAGCTCTGGTGCAGCACTCTGGGCGGGACTTACTGGCTATTTCTGAAGAGAGGGCTGTTCACCCCAAGTCAGCACCTTGAGTTAGGACTAGGGTGTGTCTTGTAAGGTGGTGGGTGGGACACAGGCCACTCCCTAGATGGCCAAAAATTGACGGGACAATTTTTTAACATTTTTTTAAAGAAGCTAATATCTGAAATATAGTTACATTTGTAATGAAACAGTCAATTACACGTTCAAATGACAAAGCAAAACTAATACCCAGATATAAATATTTTAAAATACGAAATCTGTGATGAATTGGCCTTTTTGTCGTATTGGCTCCTAGCTCTGGTGCAGCACTCTGGGCGGGACTTACTGGCTATTTTGGGAGAGAGGACTGTTCACCCCAAGTCAGCACCTTGAGTTAGGACTAGGGTGTGTCTTGTAAGGTGGTGGGTGGGACACAGGCCACTCCCTAGATTGCCTAAAATCGATGGGACAATTATTACTTTTTTTTTAAAGAAGCTAATATCTGAAATATAGTTACATTTGTAATGAAACAATGTCAAATACACGTTCAAATGACAAAGCAAAACTAATACCCAGATATAATCATTTTAAAATACGAAATCTGTGATGAATTGGCCTTTTTGTCGTATTGGCTCCTAGCTCTGGTGCAGCACTTTGGGCGGGACTTACTGCCCATTTTGGGAGAGAGGACTGTTCACCCCAAGTCAGCACCTTGAGTTAGGACTAGGGTGTGTCTTGTAAGGTGGTGGGTGGGACACAGGCCACTCCCTAGATTGCCAAAAATCGACGGGACAATTCTTTTAATTTTTTTAAAGAAGCTAATATCTGAAATATAGTTACATTTGTAATGAAACAATGTCAAATACACGTTCAAATGACAAAGCAAAACTAATACGCAGATATAATTATTTTAAAATACGAAATCTGTGATGAATTGGCCTTTTTGTCGTATTGGCTCCTAGCTCTGGTGCAGCACTCTGGGCGGGACTTACTGCCCATTTTGGGAGAGAGGACTGTTCACCCCAAGTCAGCACCTTGAGTTAGGACTAGGGTGTGTCTTGTAAGGTGGTGGGTGGGACACAGGCCACTCCCTAGATTGCCTAAAATCGACGGGACAATTCTTTTTTTTAAAAAAAGAAGCTAATATCTGAAATATAGTTACATTTGTAATGAAACAATGTCAAATACATGTTCAAATGACAAAGCAAAACTAATAGGCAGATATAATTATTTTAAAATACGAAATCTGTGATGAATTGGCCTTTTTGTCGTATTGGCTCCTAGCTCTGGTGCAGCACTCTGGGCGGGACTTACTGGCTATTTTGGGAGAGAGGACTGTTCACCCCAAGTCAGCACCTTGAGTTAGGACTAGGGTGTGTCTTGTAAGGTGGTGGGTGGGACACAGGCCACTCCCTAGATTGCCAAACATCGACAGGACAATTCTTTTTTTTAATAAAAGAAGCTAATATCTGAAATATAGTTACATTTGTAATGAAACAATGTCAAATACACGTTCAAATGACTAAGCAAAACTAATACCCAGATATAAATATTTTAAAATACGAAATCTGTGATGATTTGGCCTTTTTGTCGTATTGGCTCCTAGCTCTGGTGCAGCACTCTGGGCGGGACTTACTGCCCATTTTGGGAGAGAGGACTGTTCACCCCAAGTCAGCACCTTGAGTTAGGACTAGGGTGTGTCTTGTAAGGTGGTGGGTGGGACACAGGCCACTCCCTAGATTGCCAAAAATCGATGGGACAATTCTTTTTTTTTAATAAAAGAAGCTAATATCTGAAATATAGTTACATTTGTAATGAAACAATGTCAAATACACGTTCAAATGACAAAGCAAAACTAATACCCAGATATAATCATTTTAAAATACGAAATCTGTGATGAATTGGCCTTTTTCTCGTATTGGCTCCTAGCTCTGGTGCAGCACTCTGGGCGGGACTTACTGCCCATTTTGGGAGAGATGGCTGTTCACCCCAAGTCAGCACCTTGAGTTAGGGCTAGGGTGTGTCTTGTAAGGTGGTGGGTGGGACACAGGCCACTCCCTAGATGGCCAAAAATTGACGGGACAATTTTTTAACATTTTTTTAAAGAAGCTAATATCTGAAATATAGTTACATTTGTAATGAAACAGTCAAATACATGTTCAAATGACAAAGCAAAACTAATACCCAGATATAAATATTTTAAAATACGAAATCTGTGATGAATTGGCCTTTTTGTCGTATTGGCTCCTAGCTCTGGTGCAGCACTCTGGGCGGGACTTACTGGCTATTTTGGGAGAGAGGACTGTTCACCCCAAGTCAGCATCTTGAGTTAGGACTAGGGTGTGTCTTGTAAGGTGGTGGGTGGGACACAGGCCACTCCCTAGATTGCCAAAAATCGATGGGACAATTCTTTTTTTTTAATAAAAGAAGCTAATATCTGAAATATAGTTACATTTGTAATGAAACAGTCAAATACACGTTCAAATGACAAAGCAAAACTAATACCCAGATATAATTATTTTAAAATACGAAATCTGTGATGAATTGGCCTTTTTGTCGTATTGGCTCCTAGCTCTGGTGCAGCACTCTGGGCGGGACTTACTGCCCATTTTGGGAGAGAGGACTGTTCACCCCAAGTCAGCACCTTGAGTTAGGACTAGGGTGTGTCCTGTAAGGTGGTGGGTGGGACACAGGCCACTCCCTAGATTGCCTAAAATCGATGGGACAATTATTACTTTTTTTTTAAAGAAGCTAATATCTGAAATATAGTTACATTTGTAATGAAACAATGTCAAATACACGTTCAAATGACAAAGCAAAACTAATACGCAGATATAATTATTTTAAAATACGAAATCTGTGATGAATTGGCCTTTTTGTCGTATTGGCTCCTAGCTCTGGTGCAGCACTCTGGGCGGGACTTACTGCCGCTTTCTGAAGAGAGGACTGTTCACCCCAAGTCAGCACCTTGAGTTAGGACTAGGGTGTGTCTTGTAAGGTGGTGGGTGGGACACAGGCCACTCCCTAGATTGCCAAAAATCGACGGGACAAGTATTATTATTTTTTTTAAAGAAGCTAATATCTGAAATATAGTTACATTTGTAATGAAACAGTCAAATACACGTTCAAATGACAAAACAAAACTAATACCCAGATATAATCATTTTAAAATACGAAATCTGTGATGAATTGGCCTTTTTGTCGTATTGGCTCCTAGCTCTGGTGCAGCACTCTGGGCGGGACTTACTGCCCATTTTGGGAGAGAGGACTGTTCACCCCAAGTCAGCACCTTGAGTTAGGACTAGGGTGTGTCTTGTAAGGTGGTGGGTGGGACACAGGCCACTCCCTAGATTGCCAAAAATCGACGGGACAATTATTATTATTATTTTTTTTAAAGAAGCTAATATCTGAAATATAGTTACATTTGTAATGAAACAATGTCAAATACACGTTCAAATGACAAAGCAAAACTAATACGCAGATATAATTATTTTAAAATACGAAATCTGTGATGAATTGGCCTTTTTGTCGTATTGGCTCCTAGCTCTGGTGCAGCACTCTGGGCGGGACTTACTGCCCATTTTGGGAGAGAGGACTGTTCACCCCAAGTCAGCACCTTGAGTTAGGACTAGGGTGTGTCTTGTAAGGTGGTGGGTGGGACACAGGCCACTCCCTAGATTGCCAAACATCGACAGGACAATTCTTTTTTTTAATAAAAGAAGCTAATATCTGAAATATAGTTACATTTGTAATGAAACAATGTCAAATATACGTTCAAATGACTAAGCAAAACTAATACCCAGATATAAATATTTTAAAATACGAAATCTGTGATGATTTGGCCTTTTTGTCGTATTGGCTCCTAGCTCTGGTGCAGCACTCTGGGCGGGACTTACTGCCCATTTTGGGAGAGAGGACTGTTCACCCCAAGTCAGCACCTTGAGTTAGGACTAGGGTGTGTCTTGTAAGGTGGTGGGTGGGACACAGGCCACTCCCTAGATTGCCTAAAATCGACGGGACAATTCTTTTTTTTAAAAAAAGAAGCTAATATCTGAAATATAGTTACATTTGTAATGAAACAATGTCAAATACATGTTCAAATGACAAAGCAAAACTAATACGCAGATATAATTATTTTAAAATACGAAATCTGTGATGAATTGGCCTTTTTGTCGTATTGGCTCCTAGCTCTGGTGCAGCACTCTGGGCGGGACTTACTGCCCATTTTGGGAGAGAGGACTGTTCACCCCAAGTCAGCACCTTGAGTTAGGACTAGGGTGTGTCTTGTAAGGTGGTGGGTGGGACACAGGCCACTCCCTAGATTGCCAAAAATCGATGGGACAATTCTTTTTTTTTAATAAAAGAAGCTAATATCTGAAATATAGTTACATTTGTAATGAAACAATGTCAAATACACGTTCAAATGACAAAGCAAAACTAATACCCAGATATAATCATTTTAAAATACGAAATCTGTGATGAATTGGCCTTTTTCTCGTATTGGCTCCTAGCTCTGGTGCAGCACTCTGGGCGGGACTTACTGCCCATTTTGGGAGAGATGGCTGTTCACCCCAAGTCAGCACCTTGAGTTAGGGCTAGGGTGTGTCTTGTAAGGTGGTGGGTGGGACACAGGCCACTCCCTAGATGGCCAAAAATTGACGGGACAATTTTTTAACATTTTTTTAAAGAAGCTAATATCTGAAATATAGTTACATTTGTAATGAAACAGTCAAATACACGTTCAAATGACAAAGCAAAAATAATACCCAGATATAAATATTTTAAAATACGAAATCTGTGATGAATTGGCCTTTTTGTCGTATTGGCTCCTAGCTCTGGTGCAGCACTCTGGGCGGGACTTACTGGCTATTTTGGGAGAGAGGACTGTTCACCCCAAGTCAGCATCTTGAGTTAGGACTAGGGTGTGTCTTGTAAGGTGGTGGGTGGGACACAGGCCACTCCCTAGATTGCCAAAAATCGATGGGACAATTCTTTTTTTTTAATAAAAGAAGCTAATATCTGAAATATAGTTACATTTGTAATGAAACAGTCAAATACACGTTCAAATGACAAAGCAAAACTAATACCCAGATATAATTATTTTAAAATACGAAATCTGTGATGAATTGGCCTTTTTGTCGTATTGGCTCCTAGCTCTGGTGCAGCACTCTGGGCGGGACTTACTGCCCATTTTGGGAGAGAGGACTGTTCACCCCAAGTCAGCACCTTGAGTTAGGACTAGGGTGTGTCCTGTAAGGTGGTGGGTGGGACACAGGCCACTCCCTAGATTGCCTAAAATCGATGGGACAATTATTACTTTTTTTTTAAAGAAGCTAATATCTGAAATATAGTTACATTTGTAATGAAACAATGTCAAATACACCTTCAAATGACAAAGCAAAACTAATACCCAGATATAATTATTTTAAAATACGAAATCTGTGATGAATTGGCCTTTTTGTCGTATTGGCTCCTAGCTCTGGTGCAGCACTCTGGGCGGGACTTACTGCCCATTTTGGGAGAGAGGACTGTTCACCCCAAGTCAGCACCTTGAGTTAGGACTAGGGTGTGTCCTGTAAGGTGGTGGGTGGGACACAGGCCACTCCCTAGATTGCCAAACATCGACAGGACAATTCTTTTTTTTAATAAAAGAAGCTAATATCTGAAATATAGTTACATTTGTAATGAAACAATGTCAAATACACGTTCAAATGACAAAGCAAAACTAATTCCCAGATATAAATATTTTAAAATACGAAATCTGTGATGAATTGGCCTTTTTGTCGTATTGGCTCCTAGCTCTGGTGCAGCACTCTGGGCGGGACTTACTGCCCATTTTGGGAGAGAGGACTGTTCACCCCAAGTCAGCACCTTGAGTTAGGACTAGGGTGTGTCTTGTAAGGTGGTGGGTGGGACACAGGCCACTCCCTAGATTTCCAAAAATCGATGGGACAATTTTTACAAATTTTTTTAAAGAAGCTAATATCTGAAATATAGTTACATTTGTAATGAAATAGTCAAATACACGTTCAAATGACAAAGCAAAACTAATACCCAAATATAATTATTTTAAAATACGAAATCTGTGATGAATTGGCCTTTTTGTCGTATTGGCTCCTAGCTCTGGTGCAGCACTCTGGGCGGGACTTACTGCCCATTTTGGGAGAGATGGCTGTTCACCCCAAGTCAGCACCTTGAGTTAGGACTAGGGTGTGTCCTGTAAGGTGGTGGGTGGGACACAGGCCACTCCGTAGATTGCCAAAAATCGACGGGACAATTATTATTATTTTTTTTTAAAGAAGCTAATATCTGAAATATAGTTACATTTGTAATGAAACAGTCAAATACACGTTCAAATGACAAAGCAAAACTAATACCCAAATATAATTATTTTAAAATACGAAATCTGTGATGAATTGGCCTTTTTGTCGTATTGGCTCCTAGCTCTGGTGCAGCACTCTGGGCGGGACTTACTGCCCATTTTGGGAGAGATGGCTGTTCACCCCAAGTCAGCACCTTGAGTTAGGACTAGGGTGTGTCCTGTAAGGTGGTGGGTGGGACACAGGCCACTCCGTAGATTGCCAAAAATCGACGGGACAATTATTATTATTTTTTTTAAAGAAGCTAATATCTGAAATATAGTTACATTTGTAATGAAATAGTCAAATACACGTTCAAATGACAAAGCCAAACTAATACCCAGATATAATTATTTTAAAATACGAAATCTGTGATGAATTGGCCTTTTTGTCGTATTGGCTCCTAGCTCTGGTGCAGCACGTTGGGCGGGACTTACTGCCCATTTTGGGAGAGAGGACTGTTCACCCCAAGTCAGCACCTTGAGTTAGGACTAGGGTGTGTCTTGTAAGGTGGTGGGTGGGACACAGGCCACTCCCTAGATTGCCTAAAATCGACGGGACAATTCTTTTTTTTAATAAAAGAAGCTAATATCTGAAATATAGTTACATTTGTAATGAAATAGTCAAATACACGTTCAAATGACAAAGCAAAACTAATACCCAAATATAATTATTTTAAAATACGAAATTTGTGATGAATTGGCCTTTTTGTCGTATTGGCTCCTAGCTCTGGTGCAGCACTCTGGGCGGGACTTACTGCCCATTTTGGGAGAGAGGACTGTTCACCCCAAGTCAGCACCTTGAGTTAGGACTAGGGTGTGTCTTGTAAGGTGGTGGGTGGGACACAGGCCACTCCCTAGATTGCCAAACATCGACGGGACAATTCTTTTTATTTTTTTAAAGAAGCTAATATCTGAAATATAGTTACATTTGTAATGAAACAATGTCAAATACACGTTCAAATGACAAAGCAAAACTAATACCCAGATATAATTATTTTAAAATACGAAATCTGTGATGAATTGGCCTTTTTGTCGTATTGGCTCCTAGCTCTGGTGCAGCACTTTGGGCGGGACTTACTGCCCATTTTGGGAGAGAGGACTGTTCACCCCAAGTCAGCACCTTGAGTTAGGACTAGGGTGTGTCTTGTAAGGTGGTGGGTGGGACACAGGCCACTCCCTAGGTTGCCTAAAATCGATGGGACAATTATTACTTTTTTTTTTAAAGAAGCTAATATCTGAAATATAGTTACATTTGTAATGAAACAATGTCAAATACATGTTCAAATGACAAAGCAAAACTAATACCCAGATATAATTATTTTAAAATACGAAATCTGTGATGAATTGGCCTTTTTGTCGTATTGGCTCCTAACTCTGGTGCAGCACTCTGGGCGGGACTTACTGCCCATTTTGGGAGAGAGGACTGTTCACCCCAAGTCAGCACCTTGAGTTAGGACTAGGGTGTGTCTTGTAAGGTGGTGGGCGGGACACAGGCCACACCCTAGATTGCCTAAAATCGACGGGACAATTTGTTTATTTTTTTAAAGAAGCTAATATCTGAAATATAGTTACATTTGTAATGAAACAATGTCAAATACATGTTCAAATGACAAAGCAAAACTAATACCCAGATATAATTATTTTAAAATACGAAATCTGTGATGAATTGGCCTTTTTGTCGTATTGGCTCCTAGCTCTGGTGCAGCACTTTGGGCGGGACTTACTGCCCATTTTGGGAGAGAGGACTGTTCACCCCAAGTCAGCACCTTGAGTTAGGACTAGGGTGTGTCTTGTAAGGTGGTGGGTGGGACACAGGCCACTCCCTAGATTGCCAAACATCGACAGGACAATTCTTTTTTTTAATAAAAGAAGCTAATATCTGAAATATAGTTACATTTGTAATGAAACAATGTCAAATACACGTTCAAATGACTAAGCAAAACTAATACCCAGATATAAATATTTTAAAATACGAAATCTGTGATGAATTGGCCTTTTTGTCGTATTGGCTCCTAGCTCTGGTGCAGCACTCTGGGCGGGACTTACTGCCCATTTTGGGAGAGAGGACTGTTCACCCCAAGTCAGCACCTTGAGTTAGGACTAGGGTGTGTCTTGTAAGGTGGTGGGTGGGACCCAGGCCACTCCCTAGATTGCCTAAAATCGATGGGACAATTATTACTTTTTTTTTTAAAGAAGCTAATATCTGAAATATAGTTACATTTGTAATGAAACAGTCAAATTCACGTTCAAATGACAAAGCAAAACTAATACCCAGATATAAATATTTTAAAATACGAAATCTGTGATGAATTGGCCTTTTTGTCGTATTGGTTCCTAGCTCTGGTGCAGCACTCTGGGCGGGACTTACTGCCCATTTTGGGAGAGATGACTGTTCACCCCAAGTCAGCACCTTGAGTTAGGACTAGGGTGTGTCTTGTAAGGTGGTGGGTGGGACACAGGCCACTCCCTAGATTGCCTAAAATCGACGGGACAATTTGTTTATTTTTTTAAAGAAGCTAATATCTGAAATATAGTTACATTTGTAATGAAATAGTCAAATACACGTTCAAATGACAAAGCAAAACTAATACCCAGATATAATTATTTTAAAATACGAAATCTGTGATGAATTGGCCTTTTTGTCGTATTGGCTCCTAGCTCTGGTGCAGCACTCTGGGCGGGACTTACTGCCCATTTTGGGAGAGAGGACTGTTCACCCCAAGTCAGCACCTTGAGTTAGGACTAGGGTGTGTCTTGTAAGGTGGTGGGTGGGACACAGGCCACTCCCTAGATTGCCAAAAATCGACAGGACAATTCTTTTTTTTAATAAAAGAAGCTAATATCTGAAATATAGTTACATTTGTAATGAAACAATGTCAAATACACGTTCAAATGACTAAGCAAAACTAATACCCAGATATAAATATTTTAAAATACGAAATCTGTGATGAATTGGCCTTTTTGTCGTATTGGCTCCTAGCTCTGGTGCAGCACTCTGGGCGGGACTTACTGCCCATTTTGGGAGAGAGGACTGTTCACCCCAAGTCAGCACCTTGAGTTAGGACTAGGGTGTGTCTTGTAAGGTGGTGGGTGGGACACAGGCCACTCCCTAGATTGCCTAAAATCGATGGGACAATTATTACTTTTTTTTTTAAAGAAGCTAATATCTGAAATATAGTTACATTTGTAATGAAACAATGTCAAATACACCTTCAAATGACAAAGCAAAACTAATACCCAGATATAATTATTTTAAAATACGAAATCTGTGATGAATTGGCCTTTTTGTCGTATTGGCTCCTAGCTCTGGTGCAGCACTCTGGGCGGGACTTACTGCCCATTTTGGGAGAGAGGACTGTTCACCCCAAGTCAGCACCTTGAGTTAGGACTAGGGTGTGTCTTGTAAGGTGGTGGGTGGGACACAGGCCACTCCCTAGATTGCCAAAAATCGACAGGACAATTCTTTTTTTTAATAAAAGAAGCTAATATCTGAAATATAGTTACATTTGTAATGAAACAATGTCAAATACACGTTCAAATGACTAAGCAAAACTAATACCCAGATATAAATATTTTAAAATACGAAATCTGTGATGAATTGGCCTTTTTGTCGTATTGGCTCCTAGCTCTGGTGCAGCACTCTGGGCGGGACTTACTGCCCATTTTGGGAGAGAGGACTGTTCACCCCAAGTCAGCACCTTGAGTTAGGACTAGGGTGTGTCTTGTAAGGTGGTGGGTGGGACACAGGCCACACCCTAGATTGCCTAAAATCGACGGGACAATTCTTTTTTTTTTAAAAAGAAGCTAATATCTGAAATATAGTTACATTTGTAATGAAACAATGTCAAATACATGTTCAAATGACAAAGCAAAACTAATACGCAGATATAATTATTTTAAAATACGAAATCTGTGATGAATTGGCCTTTTTGTCGTATTGGCTCCTAGCTCTGGTGCAGCACTCTGGGCGGGACTTACTGCCGCTTTCTGAAGAGAGGACTGTTCACCCCAAGTCAGCACCTTGAGTTAGGACTAGGGTGTGTCTTGTAAGGTGGTGGGTGGGACACAGGCCACTCCCTAGATTGCCAAAAATCGACGGGACAAGTATTATTTTTTTTTTTAAAGAAGCTAATATCTGAAATATAGTTACATTTGTAATGAAACAGTCAAATACACGTTCAAATGACAAAGCAAAACTAATACCCAGATATAATCATTTTAAAATATGAAATCTGTGATGAATTGGCCTTTTTGTCGTATTGGCTCCTAGCTCTGGTGCAGCACTCTGGGCGGGACTTACTGGCTATTTCTGAAGAGAGGACTGTTCACCCCAAGTCAGCATCTTGAGTTAGGACTAGGGTGTGTCTTGTAAGGTGGTGGGTGGGACACAGGCCACTCCCTAGATTGCCAAAAATCGATGGGACAATTCTTTTTTTTTAATAAAAGAAGCTAATATCTGAAATATAGTTACATTTGTAATGAAACAATGTCAAATACATGTTCAAATGACAAAGCAAAACTAATACCCAGATATAATTATTTTAAAATACGAAATCTGTGATGAATTGGCCTTTTTGTCGTATTGGCTCCTAGCTCTGGTGCAGCACTCTGGGCGGGACTTACTGCCCATTTTGGGAGAGAGGACTGTTCACCCCAAGTCAGCACCTTGAGCTAGGACTAGGGTGTGTCTTGTAAGGTGGTGGGTGGGACACAGGCCACTCCCTAGATTGCCTAAAATTGACGGGACAATTTTTAAAAAATTTTTTAAAGAAGCTAATATCTGAAATATAGTTACATTTGTAATGAAATAGTCAAATACACGTTCAAATGACAAAGTAAAACTAATACCCAGATATAATTATTTTAAAATACGAAATCTGTGATGAATTGGCCTTTTTGTCGTATTGGCTCCTAGCTCTGGTGCAGCACTCTGGGCGGGACTTACTGCCCATTTTGGGAGAGAGGACTGTTCACCCCAAGTCAGCACCTTGAGTTAGGACTAGGGTGTGTCTTGTAAGGTGGTGGGCGGGACACAGGCCACACCCTAGATTGCCTAAAATCGACGGGACAATTTGTTTATTTTTTTAAAGAAGCTAATATCTGAAATATAGTTACATTTGTAATGAAACAGTCAAATACATGTTCAAATGACAAAGCAAAACTAATACCCAGATATAATTATTTTAAAATACGAAATCTGTGATGAATTGGCCTTTTTGTCGTATTGGCTCCTAGCTCTGGTGCAGCACTCTGGGCGGGACTTACTGCCCATTTTGGGAGAGAGGACTGTTCACCCCAAGTCAGCACCTTGAGTTAGGACTAGGGTGTGTCTTGTAAGGTGGTGGGTGGGACACAGGCCACTCCCTAGATTGCCAAAAATCGACAGGACAATTCTTTTTTTTAATAAAAGAAGCTAATATCTGAAATATAGTTACATTTGTAATGAAACAATGTCAAATACACGTTCAAATGACTAAGCAAAACTAATACCCAGATATAATTATTTTAAAATACGAAATCTGTGATGAATTGGCCTTTTTGTCGTATTGGCTCCTAGCTCTGGTGCAGCACTCTGCGCGGGACTTACTGCCCATTTTGGGAGAGAGGACTGTTCACCCCAAGTCAGCACCTTGAGTTAGGACTAGGGTGTGTCTTGTAAGGTGGTGGGTGGGACACAGGCCACACCCTAGATTGCCAAAAATCGATGGGACAATTATTACTTTTTTTTTTAAAGAAGCTAATATCTGAAATATAGTTACATTTGTAATGAAACAATGTCAAATACATGTTCAAATGACAAAGCAAAACTAATACCCAGATATAATTATTTTAAAATACGAAATCTGTGATGAATTGGCCTTTTTGTCGTATTGGCTCCTAGTTCTGGTGCAGCACTCTGGGCGGGACTTACTGCCCATTTTGGGAGAGAGGACTGTTCACCCCAAGTCAGCACCTTGAGTTAGGACTAGGGTGTGTCTTGTAAGGTGGTGGGTGGGACACAGGCCACTCCCTAGATTGCCTAAAATCGATGGGACAATTATTACTTTTTTTTTAAAGAAGCTAATATCTGAAATATAGTTACATTTGTAATGAAACAATGTCAAATACACGTTCAAATGACAAAGCAAAACTAATACCCAGATATAATCATTTTAAAATACGAAATCTGTGATGAATTGGCCTTTTTGTCGTATTGGCTCCTAGCTCTGGTGCAGCACTCTGGGCGGGACTTACTGGCTATTTCTGAAGAGAGGACTGTTCACCCCAAGTCAGCACCTTGAGTTAGGACTAGGGTGTGTCTTGTAAGGTGGTGGGTGGGACACAGGCCACTCCCTAGATTGCCAAACATCGACGGGACAATTCTTTTTTTAAAAAAAAGAAGCTAATATCTGAAATATAGTTACATTTGTAATGAAACAATGTCAAATACATGTTCAAATGACAAAGCAAAACTAATACGCAGATATAATTATTTTAAAATACGAAATCTGTGATGAATTGGCCTTTTTGTCGTATTGGCTCCTAGCTCTGGTGCAGCACTCTGGGCGGGACTTACTGCCCATTTTGGGAGAGAGGACTGTTCACCCCAAGTCAGCACCTTGAGTTAGGACTAGGGTGTGTCTTGTAAGGTGGTGGGTGGGACACAGGCCACTCCCTAGATTGCCTAAAATCGATGGGACAATTATTACTTTTTTTTTTAAAGAAGCTAATATCTGAAATATAGTTACATTTGTAATGAAACAATGTCAAATACACGTTCAAATGACAAAGCAAAACTAATACCCAGATATAATCATTTTAAAATACGAAATCTGTGATGAATTGGCCTTTTTGTCGTATTGGCTCCTAGCTCTGGTGCAGCACTCTGGGCGGGACTTACTGCCGTTTTCGGGAGAGATGACTGTTCACCCCAAGTCAGCACCTTGAGTTAGGACTAGGGTGTGTCTTGTAAGGTGGTGGGTGGGACACAGGCCACTCCCTAGATTGCCAAAAATCGACGGGACAATTCTTTTTTTTTTAATAAAAGAAGCTAATATCTGAAATATAGTTACATTTGTAATGAAACAATGTCAAATACACGTTCAAATGACAAAGCAAAACTAATTCCCAGATATAAATATTTTAAAATACGAAATCTGTGATGAATTGGCCTTTTTGTCGTATTGGCTCCTAGCTCTGGTGCAGCACTCTGGGCGGGACTTACTGGCTATTTCTGAAGAGAGGACTGTTCACCCCAAGTCAGCACCTTGAGTTAGGACTAGGGTGTGTCTTGTAAGGTGGTGGGTGGGACACAGGCCACTCCCTAGATTTCCAAAAATCGATGGGACAATTTTTAAAAAAATTTTTAAAGAAGCTAATATCTGAAATATAGTTACATTTGTAATGAAATAGTCAAATACACGTTCAAATGACAAAGCAAAACTAATACCCAGATATAATTATTTTAAAATACGAAATCTGTGATGAATTGGCCTTTTTGTTGTATTGGCTCCTAGCTCTGGTGCAGCACTCTGGGCGGGACTTACTGGCTATTTCTGAAGAGAGGACTGTTCACCCCAAGTCAGCACCTTGAGTTAGGACTAGGGTGTGTCCTGTAAGGTGGTGGGTGGGACACAGGCCACTCCGTAGATTGCCAAAAATCGACGGGACAATTATTATTATTTTTTTTAAAGAAGCTAATATCTGAAATATAGTTACATTTGTAATGAAATAGTCAAATACACGTTCAAATGACAAAGCCAAACTAATACCCAGATATAATTATTTTAAAATACGAAATCTGTGATGAATTGGCCTTTTTGTCGTATTGGCTCCTAGCTCTGGTGCAGCACTCTGGGCGGGACTTACTGCCCATTTTGGGAGAGATGACTGTTCACCCCAAGTCAGCACCTTGAGTTAGGACTAGGGTGTGTCTTGTAAGGTGGTGGGTGGGACACAGGCCACTCCCTAGATTGCCTAAAATCGACGGGACAATTTGTTTATTTTTTTAAAGAAGCTAATATCTGAAATATAGTTACATTTGTAATGAAATAGTCAAATACACGTTCAAATGACAAAGCAAAACTAATACCCAGATATAATTATTTTAAAATACGAAATCTGTGATGAATTGGCCTTTTTGTCGTATTGGCTCCTAGCTCTGGTGCAGCACTCTGGGCGGGACTTACTGCCCATTTTGGGAGAGAGGACTGTTCACCCCAAGTCAGCACCTTGAGTTAGGACTAGGGTGTGTCTTGTAAGGTGGTGGGTGGGACACAGGCTACTCCCTAGATTGCCAAAAATCGACAGGACAATTCTTTTTTTTAATAAAAGAAGCTAATATCTGAAATATAGTTACATTTGTAATGAAACAATGTCAAATACACGTTCAAATGACTAAGCAAAACTAATACCCAGATATAAATATTTTAAAATACGAAATCTGTGATGAATTGGCCTTTTTGTCGTATTGGCTCCTAGCTCTGGTGCAGCACTTTGGGCGGGACTTACTGCCCATTTTGGGAGAGAGGACTGTTCACCCCAAGTCAGCACCTTGAGTTAGGACTAGGGTGTGTCTTGTAAGGTGGTGGGTGGGACACAGGCCACTCCCTAGATTGCCTAAAATCGATGGGACAATTATTACTTTTTTTTTTAAAGAAGCTAATATCTGAAATATAGTTACATTTGTAATGAAACAATGTCAAATACACCTTCAAATGACAAAGCAAAACTAATACCCAGATATAATCATTTTAAAATACGAAATCTGTGATGAATTGGCCTTTTTGTCGTATTGGCTCCTAGCTCTGGTGCAGCACTCTGGGCGGGACTTACTGGCTATTTCTGAAGAGAGGGCTGTTCACCCCAAGTCAGCACCTTGAGTTAGGACTAGGGTGTGTCTTGTAAGGTGGTGGGTGGGACACAGGCCACACCCTAGATTGCCTAAAATCGACGGGACAATTCTTTTTTTTTTAAAAAGAAGCTAATATCTGAAATATAGTTACATTTGTAATGAAACAATGTCAAATACATGTTCAAATGACAAAGCAAAACTAATACGCAGATATAATTATTTTAAAATACGAAATCTGTGATGAATTGGCCTTTTTGTCGTATTGGCTCCTAGCTCTGGTGCAGCACTCTGGGCGGGACTTACTGCCGCTTTCTGAAGAGAGGACTGTTCACCCCAAGTCAGCACCTTGAGTTAGGACTAGGGTGTGTCTTGTAAGGTGGTGGGTGGGACACAGGCCACTCCCTAGATTGCCAAAAATCGACGGGACAAGTATTATTTTTTTTTTTAAAGAAGCTAATATCTGAAATATAGTTACATTTGTAATGAAACAATGTCAAATACACGTTCAAATGACAAAGCAAAACTAATACCCAGATATAATCATTTTAAAATATGAAATCTGTGATGAATTGGCCTTTTTGTCGTATTGGCTCCTAGCTCTGGTGCAGCACTCTGGGCGGGACTTACTGGCTATTTCTGAAGAGAGGACTGTTCACCCCAAGTCAGCATCTTGAGTTAGGACTAGGGTGTGTCTTGTAAGGTGGTGGGTGGGACACAGGCCACTCCCTAGATTGCCAAAAATCGATGGGACAATTCTTTTTTTTTAATAAAAGAAGCTAATATCTGAAATATAGTTACATTTGTAATGAAACAGTCAAATACACGTTCAAATGACAAAGCAAAACTAATACCCAGATATAATTATTTTAAAATACGAAATCTGTGATGAATTGGCCTTTTTGTCGTATTGGCTCCTAGCTCTGGTGCAGCACTCTGGGCGGGACTTACTGCCCATTTTGGGAGAGAGGACTGTTCACCCCAAGTCAGCACCTTGAGTTAGGACTAGGGTGTGTCTTGTAAGGTGGTGGGTGGGACACAGGCCACTCCCTAGATTGCCTAAAATTGACGGGACAATTTTTTAAATTTTTTTTAAAGAAGCTAATATCTGAAATATAGTTACATTTGTAATGAAATAGTCAAATACACGTTCAAATGACAAAGTAAAACTAATACCCAGATATAATTATTTTAAAATACGAAATCTGTGATGAATTGGCCTTTTTGTCGTATTGGCTCCTAGCTCTGGTGCAGCACTCTGGGCGGGACTTACTGCCCATTTTGGGAGAGAGGACTGTTCACCCCAAGTCAGCACCTTGAGTTAGGACTAGGGAGTGTCTTGTAAGGTGGTGGGTGGGACACAGGCCACTCCCTAGATTGCCAAAAATCGACAGGACAATTCTTTTTTTTTAAAAAAGAAGCTAATATCTGAAATATAGTTACATTTGTAATGAAACAATGTCAAATACATGTTCAAATGACAAAGCAAAACTAATACGCAGATATAATTATTTTAAAATACGAAATCTGTGATGAATTGGCCTTTTTGTCGTATTGGCTCCTAGCTCTGGTGCAGCACTTTGGGCGGGACTTACTGCCGCTTTCTGAAGAGAGGACTGTTCACCCCAAGTCAGCACCTTGAGTTAGGACTAGGGTGTGTCTTGTAAGGTGGTGGGCGGGACACAGGCCACACCCTAGATTGCCTAAAATCGACGGGACAATTTGTTTATTTTTTTAAAGAAGCTAATATCTGAAATATAGTTACATTTGTAATGAAACAGTCAAATACATGTTCAAATGACAAAGCAAAACTAATACCCAGATATAATTATTTTAAAATACGAAATCTGTGATGAATTGGCCTTTTTGTCGTATTGGCTCCTAGCTCTGGTGCAGCACTTTGGGCGGGACTTACTGCCGCTTTCTGAAGAGAGGACTGTTCACCCCAAGTCAGCACCTTGAGTTAGGACTAGGGTGTGTCTTGTAAGGTGGTGGGCGGGACACAGGCCACACCCTAGATTGCCTAAAATCGACGGGACAATTTGTTTATTTTTTTAAAGAAGCTAATATCTGAAATATAGTTACATTTGTAATGAAACAGTCAAATACATGTTCAAATGACAAAGCAAAACTAATACCCAGATATAATTATTTTAAAATACGAAATTTGTGATGAATTGGCCTTTTTGTCGTATTGGCTCCTAGCTCTGGTGCAGCACTCTGGGCGGGACTTACTGCCCATTTTGGGAGAGAGGACTGTTCACCCCAAGTCAGCACCTTGAGTTAGGACTAGGGTGTGTCTTGTAAGGTGGTGGGTGGGACACAGGCCACTCCCTAGATTGCCAAAAATCGACAGGACAATTCTTTTTTTTAATAAAAGAAGCTAATATCTGAAATATAGTTACATTTGTAATGAAACAATGTCAAATACACGTTCAAATGACAAAGCAAAACTAATACCCAGATATAATTATTTTAAAATACGAAATCTGTGATGAATTGGCCTTTTTGTCGTATTGGCTCCTAGCTCTGGTGCAGCACTCTGCGCGGGACTTACTGCCCATTTTGGGAGAGAGGACTGTTCACCCCAAGTCAGCACCTTGAGTTAGGACTAGGGTGTGTCTTGTAAGGTGGTGGGTGGGACACAGGCCACTCCCTAGATTGCCTAAAATCGATGGGACAATTATTACTTTTTTTTTTAAAGAAGCTAATATCTGAAATATAGTTACATTTGTAATGAAACAATGTCAAATACATGTTCAAATGACAAAGCAAAACTAATACCCAGATATAATTATTTTAAAATACGAAATTTGTGATGAATTGGCCTTTTTGTCGTATTGGCTCCTAGCTCTGGTGCAGCACTCTGGGCGGGACTTACTGCCCATTTTGGGAGAGAGGACTGTTCACCCCAAGTCAGCACCTTGAGTTAGGACTAGGGTGTGTCTTGTAAGGTGGTGGGTGGGACACAGGCCACTCCCTAGATTGCCTAAAATCGATGGGACAATTATTACTTTTTTTTTTAAAGAAGCTAATATCTGAAATATAGTTACATTTGTAATGAAACAATGTCAAATACACGTTCAAATGACAAAGCAAAACTAATACCCAGATATAATCATTTTAAAATACGAAATCTGTGATGAATTGGCCTTTTTGTCGTATTGGCTCCTAGCTCTGGTGCAGCACTCTGGGCGGGACTTACTGCCGTTTTCGGGAGAGATGACTGTTCACCCCAAGTCAGCACCTTGAGTTAGGACTAGGGTGTGTCTTGTAAGGTGGTGGGTGGGACACAGGCCACTCCCTAGATTGCCAAAAATCGACGGGACAATTCTTTTTTTTTAATAAAAGAAGCTAATATCTGAAATATAGTTACATTTGTAATGAAACAATGTCAAATACATGTTCAAATGACAAAGCAAAACTAATACGCAGATATAATTATTTTAAAATACGAAATCTGTGATGAATTGGCCTTTTTGTCGTATTGGCTCCTAGCTCTGGTGCAGCACTCTGGGCGGGACTTACTGGCTATTTCTGAAGAGAGGACTGTTCACCCCAAGTCAGCACCTTGAGTTAGGACTAGGGTGTGTCTTGTAAGGTGGTGGGTGGGACACAGGCCACTCCCTAGATTGCCAAAAATCGACGGGACAATTCTTTTTTTTTAATAAAAGAAGCTAATATCTGAAATATAGTTACATTTGTAATGAAACAATGTCAAATACATGTTCAAATGACAAAGCAAAACTAATACCCAAATATAATTATTTTAAAATACGAAATCTGTGATGAATTGGCCTTTTTGTCGTATTGGCTCCTAGCTCTGGTGCAGCACTCTGGGCGGGACTTACTGCCCATTTTGGGAGAGAGGACTGTTCACCCCAAGTCAGCACCTTGAGTTAGGACTAGGGTGTGTCTTGTAAGGTGGTGGGTGGGACACAGGCCACTCCGTAGATTGCCAAAAATCGACGGGACAATTCTTTTAATTTTTTTAAAGAAGCTAATATCTGAAATATAGTTACATTTGTAATGAAACAATGTCAAATACATGTTCAAATGACAAAGCAAAACTAATACGCAGATATAATTATTTTAAAATACGAAATCTGTGATGAATTGGCCTTTTTGTCGTATTGGCTCCTAGCTCTGGTGCAGCACTCTGGGCGGGACTTACTGCCCATTTTGGGAGAGAGGACTGTTCACCCCAAGTCAGCACCTTGAGTTAGGACTAGGGTGTGTCTTGTAAGGTGGTGGGTGGGACACAGGCCACTCCCTAGATTGCCTAAAATCGACGGGACAATTATTATTATTTTTTTTTTTAAAGAAGCTAATATCTGAAATATAGTTACATTTGTAATGAAACAATGTCAAATACACGTTCAAATGACAAAGCAAAACTAATACCCAGATATAATTATTTTAAAATACGAAATCTGTGATGAATTGGCCTTTTTGTCGTATTGGCTCCTAGCTCTGGTGCAGCACTCTGGGCGGGACTTACTGCCCATTTTGGGAGAGATGGCTGTTCACCCCAAGTCAGCACCTTGAGTTAGGACTAGGGTGTGTCTTGTAAGGTGGTGGGTGGGACACAGGCCACTCCCTAGATTGCCAAACATCGACGGGACACTTCTTTTTATTTTTTTAAAGAAGCTAATATCTGAAATATAGTTACATTTGTAATGAAACAGTCAAATTCACGTTCAAATGACAAAGCAAAACTAATACCCAGATATAATTATTTTAAAATACGAAATCTGTGATGAATTGGCCTTTTTGTCGTATTGGCTCCTAGCTCTGGTGCAGCACTTTGGGCGGGACTTACTGGCCATTTTGGGAGAGAGGACTGTTCACCCCAAGTCAGCTCCTTGAGTTAGGACTAGGGTGTGTCTTGTAAGGTGGTGGGTGGGACACAGGCCACTCCCTAGATTGCCAAACATCGACAGGACAATTCTTTTTTTTAATAAAAGAAGCTAATATCTGAAATATAGTTACATTTGTAATGAAACAATGTCAAATACACGTTCAAATGACAAAGCAAAACTAATACCCAGATATAAATATTTTAAAATACGAAATCTGTGATGAATTGGCCTTTTTGTCGTATTGGCTCCTAGCTCTGGTGCAGCACTCTGCGCGGGACTTACTGCCCATTTTGGGAGAGATGACTGTTCACCCCAAGTCAGCACCTTGAGTTAGGACTAGGGTGTGTCTTGTAAGGTGGTGGGTGGGACACAGGCCACTCCCTAGATTGCCAAAAATCGATGGGACAATTCTTTTTTTTTAATAAAAGAAGCTAATATCTGAAATATAGTTACATTTGTAATGAAACAATGTCAAATACACGTTCAAATGACAAAGCAAAACTAATACCCAGATATAATTATTTTAAAATACGAAATCTGTGATGAATTGGCCTTTTTGTCGTATTGGCTCCTAGCTCTGGTGCAGCACTCTGGGTGGGACTTACTGCCCATTTTGGGAGAGAGGACTGTTCACCCCAAGTCAGCACCTTGAGTTAGGACTAGGGTGTGTCTTGTAAGGTGGTGGGTGGGACACAGGCCACTCCCTAGATTGCCAAAAATCGACGGGACAAGTATTATTTTTTTTTTTAAAGAAGCTAATATCTGAAATATAGTTACATTTGTAATGAAACAGTCAAATACACGTTCAAATGACAAAGCAAAACTAATAGGCAGATATAATTATTTTAAAATACGAAATCTGTGATGAATTGGCCTTTTTGTCGTATTGGCTCCTAGCTCTGGTGCAGCACTCTGGGCGGGACTTACTGCCCATTTTGGGAGAGATGACTGTTCACCCCAAGTCAGCTCCTTGAGTTAGGACTAGGGTGTGTCTTGTAAGGTGGTGGGTGGGACACAGGCCACTCCCTAGATTGCCAAAAATCGATGGGACAATTCTTTTTTTTTAATAAAAGAAGCTAATATCTGAAATATAGTTACATTTGTAATGAAACAGTCAAATACACGTTCAAATGACAAAGCAAAACTAATAGGCAGATATAATTATTTTAAAATACGAAATCTGTGATGAATTGGCCTTTTTGTCGTATTGGCTCCTAGCTCTGGTGCAGCACTCTGGGCGGGACTTACTGCCCATTTTGGGAGAGAGGACTGTTCACCCCAAGTCAGCACCTTGAGTTAGGACTAGGGTGTGTCCTGTAAGGTGGTGGGTGGGACACAGGCCACTCCCTAGATTGCCAAACATCGACAGGACAATTCTTTTTTTTAATAAAAGAAGCTAATATCTGAAATATAGTTACATTTGTAATGAAACAATGTCAAATACACGTTCAAATGACAAAGCAAAACTAATTCCCAGATATAAATATTTTAAAATACGAAATCTGTGATGAATTGGCCTTTTTGTCGTATTGGCTCCTAGCTCTGGTGCAGCACTTTGGGCGGGACTTACTGGCTATTTCTGAAGAGAGGACTGTTCACCCCAAGTCAGCACCTTGAGTTAGGACTAGGGTGTGTCTTGTAAGGTGGTGGGTGGGACACAGGCCACTCCCTAGATTGCCAAAAATCGATGGGACAATTTTTAAAAAAATTTTTAAAGAAGCTAATATCTGAAATATAGTTACATTTGTAATGAAACAGTCAAATACACGTTCAAATGACAAAGCAAAAGTAATACCCAGATATAATTATTTTAAAATACGAAATCTGTGATGAATTGGCCTTTTTGTTGTATTGGCTCCTAGCTCTGGTGCAGCACTCTGGGCGGGACTTACTGGCTATTTCTGAAGAGAGGACTGTTCACCCCAAGTCAGCACCTTGAGTTAGGACTAGGGTGTGTCTTGTAAGGTGGTGGGTGGGACACAGGCCACACCCTAGATTGCCTAAAATCGACGGGACAATTCTTTTTTTTAATAAAAGAAGCTAATATCTGAAATATAGTTACATTTGTAATGAAATAGTCAAATACACGTTCAAATGACAAAGCAAAACTAATACCCAAATATAATTATTTTAAAATACGAAATTTGTGATGAATTGGCCTTTTTGTCGTATTGGCTCCTAGCTCTGGTGCAGCACTTTGGGCGGGACTTACTGCCCATTTTGGGAGAGAGGACTGTTCACCCCAAGTCAGCACCTTGAGTTAGGACTAGGGTGTGTCTTGTAAGGTGGTGGGTGGGACACAGGCCACTCCCTAGATTGCCTAAAATCGACGGGACAATTCTTTTTTTTAATAAAAGAAGCTAATATCTGAAATATAGTTACATTTGTAATGAAATAGTCAAATACACGTTCAAATGACAAAGCAAAACTAATACCCAGATATAATTATTTTAAAATACGAAATTTGTGATGAATTGGCCTTTTTGTCGTATTGGCTCCTAGCTCTGGTGCAGCACTCTGGGCGGGACTTACTGGCTATTTCTGAAGAGAGGACTGTTCACCCCAAGTCAGCACCTTGAGTTAGGACTAGGGTGTGTCTTGTAAGGTGGTGGGTGGGACACAGGCCACTCCCTAGATTGCCAAAAATCGACGGGACAATTATTATTATTTTTTTTTAAAGAAGCTAATATCTGAAATATAGTTACATTTGTAATGAAACAGTCAAATACACGTTCAAATGACAAAGCAAAACTAATACCCAAATATAATTATTTTAAAATACGAAATCTGTGATGAATTGGCCTTTTTGTCGTATTGGCTCCTAGCTCTGGTGCAGCACTCTGGGCGGGACTTACTGGCTATTTATGAAGAGAGGACTGTTCACCCCAAGTCAGCACCTTGAGTTAGGACTAGGGTGTGTCTTGTAAGGTGGTGGGTGGGACACAGGCCACTCCCTAGATTGCCAAACATCGACAGGACAATTCTTTTTTTTAATAAAAGAAGCTAATATCTGAAATATAGTTACATTTGTAATGAAACAATGTCAAATACACGTTCAAATGACAAAGCAAAACTAATACCCAGATATAAATATTTTAAAATACGAAATCTGTGATGAATTGGCCTTTTTGTCGTATTGGCTCCTAGCTCTGGTGCAGCACTCTGGGCGGGACTTACTGGCTATTTTGGGAGAGAGGACTGTTCACCCCAAGTCAGCACCTTGAGTTAGGACTAGGGTGTGTCTTGTAAGGTGGTGGGTGGGACACAGGCCACTCCCTAGATTGCCTAAAATCGATGGGACAATTATTACTTTTTTTTTTAAAGAAGCTAATATCTGAAATATAGTTACATTTGTAATGAAACAATGTCAAATACACGTTCAAATGACAAAGCAAAACTAATACCCAGATATAATCATTTTAAAATACGAAATCTGTGATGAATTGGCCTTTTTGTCGTATTGGCTCCTAGCTCTGGTGCAGCACTCTGGGCGGGACTTACTGCCGTTTTCGGGAGAGATGACTGTTCACCCCAAGTCAGCACCTTGAGTTAGGACTAGGGTGTGTCTTGTAAGGTGGTGGGTGGGACACAGGCCACTCCCTAGATTGCCAAAAATCGACGGGACAATTCTTTTTTTTTAATAAAAGAAGCTAATATCTGAAATATAGTTACATTTGTAATGAAACAATGTCAAATACATGTTCAAATGACAAAGCAAAACTAATACGCAGATATAATTATTTTAAAATACGAAATCTGTGATGAATTGGCCTTTTTGTCGTATTGGCTCCTAGCTCTGGTGCAGCACTCTGGGCGGGACTTACTGCCCATTTTGGGAGAGAGGACTGTTCACCCCAAGTCAGCACCTTGAGTTAGGACTAGGGTGTGTCTTGTAAGGTGGTGGGTGGGACACAGGCCACTCCCTAGATTGCCAAAAATTGACGGGACAATTTTTTAACATTTTTTTAAAGAAGCTAATATCTGAAATATAGTTACATTTGTAATGAAACAGTCAAATACACGTTCAAATGACAAAGCAAAACTAATACCCAGATATAAATATTTTAAAATACGAAATCTGTGATGAATTGGCCTTTTTGTCGTATTGGCTCCTAGCTCTGGTGCAGCACTCTGGGCGGGACTTACTGGCTATTTTGGGAGAGAGGACTGTTCACCCCAAGTCAGCACCTTGAGTTAGGACTAGGGTGTGTCTTGTAAGGTGGTGGGTGGGACACAGGCCACATCCTAGATTGCCTAAAATCGATGGGACAATTATTACTTTTTTTTTAAAGAAGCTAATATCTGAAATATAGTTACATTTGTAATGAAACAATGTCAAATACACGTTCAAATGACAAAGCAAAACTAATACCCAGATATAATCATTTTAAAATACGAAATCTGTGATGAATTGGCCTTTTTGTCGTATTGGCTCCTAGCTCTGGTGCAGCACTCTGGGCGGGACTTACTGGCTATTTCTGAAGAGAGGACTGTTCACCCCAAGTCAGCACCTTGAGTTAGGACTAGGGTGTGTCTTGTAAGGTGGTGGGTGGGACACAGGCCACTCCCTAGATTGCCAAAAATCGATGGGACAATTCTTTTTTTTTAATAAAAGAAGCTAATATCTGAAATATAGTTACATTTGTAATGAAACAATGTCAAATACATGTTCAAATGACAAAGCAAAACTAATACCCAGATATAATTATTTTAAAATACGAAATCTGTGATGAATTGGCCTTTTTGTCGTATTGGCTCCTAGCTCTGGTGCAGCACTCTGGGCGGGACTTACTGCCCATTTTGGGAGAGATGACTGTTCACCCCAAGTCAGCACCTTGAGTTAGGACTAGGGTGTGTCTTGTAAGGTGGTGGGTGGGACACAGGCCACTCCCTAGATTGCCAAAAATCGACGGGACAAGTATTATTTTTTTTTTTAAAGAAGCTAATATCTGAAATATAGTTACATTTGTAATGAAACAGTCAAATACACGTTCAAATGACAAAGCAAAACTAATACGCAGATATAATTATTTTAAAATACGAAATCTGTGATGAATTGGCCTTTTTGTCGTATTGGCTCCTAGCTCTGGTGCAGCACTCTGGGCGGGACTTACTGCCCATTTTGGGAGAGAGGACTGTTCACCCCAAGTCAGCACCTTGAGTTAGGACTAGGGTGTGTCTTGTAAGGTGGTGGGTGGGACACAGGCCACTCCCTAGATTGCCAAAAATCGACGGGACAATTCTTTTTTTTTAATAAAAGAAGCTAATATCTGAAATATAGTTACATTTGTAATGAAACAATGTCAAATACATGTTCAAATGACAAAGCAAAACTAATACCCAGATATAATTATTTTAAAATACGAAATCTGTGATGAATTGGCCTTTTTGTCGTATTGGCTCCTAGCTCTGGTGTAGCACTTTGGGCGGGACTTACTGCCGATTTCTGAAGAGAGGACTGTTCACCCCAAGTCAGCACCTTGAGTTAGGACTAGGGTGTGTCTTGTAAGGTGGTGGGTGGGACACAGGCCACTCCCTAGATTGCCAAAAATCGACGGGACAATTATTATTATTATTTTTTTTAAAGAAGCTAATATCTGAAATATAGTTACATTTGTAATGAAACAATGTCAAATACATGTTCAAATGACAAAGCAAAACTAATACCCAGATATAATTATTTTAAAATACGAAATCTGTGATGAATTGGCCTTTTTGTCGTATTGGCTCCTAGCTCTGGTGCAGCACTCTGGGCGGGACTTACTGCCCATTTTGGGAGAGAGGACTGTTCACCCCAAGTCAGCACCTTGAGTTAGGACTAGGTTTGTCTTGTAAGGTGGTGGGTGGGACACAGGCCACTCCCTAGATTGCCAAAAAACGACGGGACAATTCTTTTTTTTTAATAAAAGAAGCTAATATCTGAAATATAGTTACATTTGTAATGAAACAATGTCAAATACATGTTCAAATGACAAAGCAAAACTAATACCCAGATATAATTATTTTAAAATACGAAATCTGTGATGAATTGGCCTTTTTGTCGTATTGGCTCCTAGCTCTGGTGTAGCACTTTGGGCGGGACTTACTGCCGATTTCTGAAGAGAGGACTGTTCACCCCAAGTCAGCACCTTGAGTTAGGACTAGGGTGTGTCTTGTAAGGTGGTGGGTGGGACACAGGCCACTCCCTAGATTGCCAAAAATCGACGGGACAATTATTATTATTATTTTTTTTAAAGAAGCTAATATCTGAAATATAGTTACATTTGTAATGAAACAGTCAAATACACGTTCAAATGACAAAGCAAAACTAATACCCAGATATAATTATTTTAAAATACGAAATCTGTGATGAATTGGCCTTTTTGTCGTATTGGCTCCTAGCTCTGGTGCAGCACTCTGGGCGGGACTTACTGCCCATTTTGGGAGAGAGGACTGTTCACCCCAAGTCAGCACCTTGAGTTAGGACTAGGTTTGTCTTGTAAGGTGGTGGGTGGGACACAGGCCACTCCCTAGATTGCCAAAAATCGACGGGACAATTCTTTTTTTTTAATAAAAGAAGCTAATATCTGAAATATAGTTACATTTGTAATGAAACAATGTCAAATACATGTTCAAATGACAAAGCAAAACTAATACCCAGATATAATTATTTTAAAATACGAAATCTGTGATGAATTGGCCTTTTTGTCGTATTGGCTCCTAGCTCTGGTGTAGCACTTTGGGCGGGACTTACTGCCGATTTCTGAAGAGAGGACTGTTCACCCCAAGTCAGCACCTTGAGTTAGGACTAGGGTGTGTCTTGTAAGGTGGTGGGTGGGACACAGGCCACTCCCTAGATTGCCAAAAATCGACGGGACAATTATTATTATTATTTTTTTTAAAGAAGCTAATATCTGAAATATAGTTACATTTGTAATGAAACAATGTCAAATACATGTTCAAATGACAAAGCAAAACTAATACCCAGAAATAATTATTTTAAAATACGAAATCTGTGATGAATTGGCCTTTTTGTCGTATTGGCTCCTAGCTCTGGTGCAGCACTCTGGGCGGGACTTACTGCCCATTTTGGGAGAGATGGCTGTTCACCCCAAGTCAGCACCTTGAGTTAGGACTAGGGTGTGTCTTGTAAGGTGGTGGGTGGGACACAGGCCACTCCCTAGATTGCCAAAAATCGACGGGACAATTCTTTTTTTTTAATAAAAGAAGCTAATATCTGAAATATAGTTACATTTGTAATGAAACAATGTCAAATACATGTTCAAATGACAAAGCAAAACTAATACCCAGATATAATTATTTTAAAATACGAAATCTGTGATGAATTGGCCTTTTTGTCGTATTGGCTCCTAGCTCTGGTGTAGCACTTTGGGCGGGACTTACTGCCGATTTCTGAAGAGAGGACTGTTCACCCCAAGTCAGCACCTTGAGTTAGGACTAGGGTGTGTCTTGTAAGGTGGTGGGTGGGACACAGGCCACTCCCTAGATTGCCAAAAATCGACGGGACAATTATTATTATTATTTTTTTTAAAGAAGCTAATATCTGAAATATAGTTACATTTGTAATGAAACAATGTCAAATACATGTTCAAATGACAAAGCAAAACTAATACCCAGATATAATTATTTTAAAATACGAAATCTGTGATGAATTGGCCTTTTTGTCGTATTGGCTCCTAGCTCTGGTGCAGCACTCTGGGCGGGACTTACTGCCGATTTCTGAAGAGAGGACTGTTCACCCCAAGTCAGCACCTTGAGTTAGGACTAGGGTGTGTCTTGTAAGGTGGTGGGTGGGACACAGGCCACTCCCTAGATTTCCAAAAATCGACGGGACAATTCTTTTTTTTTAATAAAAGAAGCTAATGTCTGAAATAAAGTTACATTTGTAATGAAACAGTCAAATACATGTTCAAATGACAAAGCAAAAGTAATACCCAGATATAATTATTTTAAAATACGAAATCTGTGATGAATTGGCCTTTTTGTCGTATTGGCTCCTAGCTCTGGTGCAGCACTCTGGGCGGGACTTACTGCCCATTTTGGGAGAGATGGCTGTTCACCCCAAGTCAGCACCTTGAGTTAGGACTAGGGTGTGTCTTGTAAGGTGGTGGGTGGGACACAGGCCACTCCCTAGATTGCCTAAAATCGATGGGACAATTATTACTTTTTTTTTAAAGAAGCTAATATCTGAAATATAGTTACATTTGTAATGAAACAGTCAAATACACGTTCAAATGACAAAGCAAAACTAATACCCAGATATAATTATTTTAAAATACGAAATCTGTGATGAATTGGCCTTTTTGTCGTATTGGCTCCTAGCTCTGGTGCAGCACTCTGGGCGGGACTTACTGCCCATTTTGGGAGAGAGGACTGTTCACCCCAAGTCAGCACCTTGAGTTAGGACTAGGTTTGTCTTGTAAGGTGGTGGGTGGGACACAGGCCACTCCCTAGATTGCCAAAAATCGACGGGACAATTCTTTTTTTTTAATAAAAGAAGCTAATATCTGAAATATAGTTACATTTGTAATAAAACAATGTCAAATACATGTTCAAATGACAAAGCAAAACTAATACCCAGATATAATTATTTTAAAATACGAAATCTGTGATGAATTGGCCTTTTTGTCGTATTGGCTCCTAGCTCTGGTGCAGCACTCTGGGCGGGACTTACTGCCCATTTTGGGAGAGAGGACTGTTCACCCCAAGTCAGCACCTTGAGTTAGGACTAGGGTGTGTCTTGTAAGGTGGTGGGTGGGACACAGGCCACTCCCTAGATTGCCTAAAATCGATGGGACAATTATTACTTTTTTTTTAAAGAAGCTAATATCTGAAATATAGTTACATTTGTAATGAAACAATGTCAAATACATGTTCAAATGACAAAGCAAAACTAATACCCAGATATAATTATTTTAAAATACGAAATCTGTGATGAATTGGCCTTTTTGTCGTATTGGCTCCTAGCTCTGGTGCAGCACTCTGGGCGGGACTTACTGCCGATTTCTGAAGAGATGACTGTTCACCCCAAGTCAGCACCTTGAGTTAGGACTAGGGTGTGTCTTGTAAGGTGGTGGGTGGGACACAGGCCACTCCCTAGATTTCCAAAAATCGATGGGACAATTCTTTTTTTTTAATAAAAGAAGCTAATGTCTGAAATAAAGTTACATTTGTAATGAAACAGTCAAATACATGTTCAAATGACAAAGCAAAAGTAATACCCAGATATAATTATTTTAAAATACGAAATCTGTGATGAATTGGCCTTTTTGTCGTATTGGCTCCTAGCTCTGGTGCAGCACTCTGGGCGGGACTTACTGCCCATTTTGGGAGAGATGGCTGTTCACCCCAAGTCAGCACCTTGAGTTAGGACTAGGGTGTGTCTTGTAAGGTGGTGGGTGGGACACAGGCCACTCCCTAGATTGCCTAAAATCGATGGGACAATTATTACTTTTTTTTTAAAGAAGCTAATATCTGAAATATAGTTACATTTGTAATGAAACAGTCAAATACATGTTCAAATGACAAAGCAAAACTAATACCCAGATATAATTATTTTAAAATACGAAATCTGTGATGAATTGGCCTTTTTGTCGTATTGGCTTCTAGCTCTGGTGCAGCACTCTGGGCGGGACTTACTGGCTATTTCTGAAGAGAGGACTGTTCACCCCAAGTCAGCACCTTGAGTTAGGACTAGGGTGTGTCTTGTAAGGTGGTGGGTGGGACACAGGCCACTCCCTAGATTGCCAAAAATCGACGGGACAAGTATTATTTTTTTTTTTAAAGAAGCTAATATCTGAAATATAGTTACATTTGTAATGAAACAGTCAAATACACGTTCAAATGACAAAGCAAAACTAATACCCAGATATAATCATTTTAAAATACGAAATCTGTGATGAATTGGCCTTTTTGTCGTATTGGCTCCTAGCTCTGGTGCAGCACTCTGGGCGGGACTTACTGCCCATTTTGGGAGAGAGGACTGTTCACCCCAAGTCAGCACCTTGAGTTAGGACTAGGGTGTGTCTTGTAAGGTGGTGGGTGGGACACAGGCCACTCCCTAGATTGCCAAACATCGACAGGACAATTCTTTTTATTTTTTTAAAGAAGCTAATATCTGAAATATAGTTACATTTGTAATGAAACAATGTCAAATACACGTTCAAATGACAAAGCAAAACTAATACCCAGATATAAATATTTTAAAATACGAAATCTGTGATGAATTGGCCTTTTTGTCGTATTGGCTCCTAGCTCTGGTGCAGCACTCTGGGCGGGACTTACTGCCCATTTTGGGAGAGAGGACTGTTCACCCCAAGTCAGCACCTTGAGTTAGGACTAGGGTGTGTCTTGTAAGGTGGTGGGTGGGACACAGGCCACTCCCTAGATTGCCTAAAATCGATGGGACAATTATTACTTTTTTTTTAAAGAAGCTAATATCTGAAATATAGTTACATTTGTAATGAAACAGTCAAATACACGTTCAAATGACAAAGCAAAAGTAATACCCAGATATAAATATTTTAAAATACGAAATCTGTGATGAATTGGCCTTTTTGTCATATTGGCTCCTAGCTCTGGTGCAGCACTTTGGGCGGGACTTACTGCCCATTTTGGGAGAGAGGACTGTTCACCCCAAGTCAGCACCTTGAGTTAGGACTAGGGTGTGTCCTGTAAGGTGGTGGGTGGGACACAGGCCACTCCCTAGATTGCCAAACATCGACAGGACAATTCTTTTTATTTTTTTAAAGAAGCTAATATCTGAAATATAGTTACATTTGTAATGAAACAATGTCAAATACACGTTCAAATGACAAAGCAAAACTAATACCCAGATATAATTATTTTAAAATACGAAATCTGTGATGAATTGGCCTTTTTGTCGTATTGGCTCCTAGCTCTGGTGCAGCACTCTGGGCGGGACTTACTGGCCATTTTGGGAGAGATGGCTGTTCACCCCAAGTCAGCACCTTGAGTTAGGACTAGGGTGTGTCTTGTAAGGTGGTGGGTGGGACACAGGCCACTCCCTAGATTGCCTAAAATTGACGGGATAATTTTTTAATTTTTTTTTAAAGAAGCTAATATCTGAAATATAGTTACATTTGTAATGAAACAATGTCAAATACATGTTCAAATGACAAAGCAAAACTAATACCCAGATATAATTATTTTAAAATACGAAATCTGTGATGAATTGGCCTTTTTGTCGTATTGGCTCCTAGCTCTGGTGCAGCACTCTGGGCGGGACTTACAGCCCATTTTGGGAGAGAGGACTGTTCACCCCAAGTCAGCACCTTGAGTTAGGACTAGGGTGTCTCTTGTAAGGTGGTGGGTGGGACACAGGCCACTCCCTAGATTGCCTAAAATCGATGGGACAATTATTACTTTTTTTTTAAAGAAGCTAATATCTGAAATATAGTTACATTTGTAATGAAACAATGTCAAATACACGTTCAAATGACAAAGCAAAACTAATACCCAGATATAATTATTTTAAAATACGAAATCTGTGATGAATTGGCCTTTTTGTCGTATTGGCTCCTAGCTCTGGTGCAGCACTCTGGGCGGGACTTACTGCCCATTTTGGGAGAGATGGCTGTTCACCCCAAGTCAGCACCTTGAGTTAGGACTAGGGTGTGTCTTGTAAGGTGGTGGGTGGGACACAGGCCACTCCCTAGATTGCCTAAAATTGACGGGATAATTTTTTAATTTTTTTTTAAAGAAGCTAATATCTGAAATATAGTTACATTTGTAATGAAACAATGTCAAATACACGTTCAAATGACAAAGCAAAACTAATACCCAGATATAATTATTTTAAAATACGAAATCTGTGATGAATTGGCCTTTTTGTCGTATTGGCTCCT
Source organism: Gobio gobio (assembly GCF_949357685.1). Lineage (NCBI taxonomy): Eukaryota > Metazoa > Chordata > Actinopteri > Cypriniformes > Gobionidae > Gobio > Gobio gobio. The sequence goes on along the minus strand of NC_137101.1, from coordinate 54,788,492 downwards.
AGCTCTGGTGCAGCACTCTGGGCGGGACTTACTGGCTATTTCTGAAGAGAGGACTGTTCACCCCAAGTCAGCACCTTGAGTTAGGACTAGGGTGTGTCTTGTAAGGTGGTGGGTGGGACACAGGCCACTCCCTAGATTGCCAAAAATCGACGGGACAATTATTATTATTATTTTTTTTAAAGAAGCTAATATCTGAAATATAGTTACATTTGTAATGAAACAATGTCAAATACATGTTCAAATGACAAAGCAAAACTAATACCCAGATATAATTATTTTAAAATACGAAATCTGTGATGAATTGGCCTTTTTGTCGTATTGGCTCCTAGCTCTGGTGTAGCACTTTGGGCGGGACTTACTGCCGATTTCTGAAGAGAGGACTGTTCACCCCAAGTCAGCACCTTGAGTTAGGACTAGGGTGTGTCTTGTAAGGTGGTGGGTGGGACACAGGCCACTCCCTAGATTGCCAAAAATCGACGGGACAATTATTATTATTTTTTTTTTTAAAGAAGCTAATATCTGAAATATAGTTACATTTGTAATGAAACAATGTCAAATACATGTTCAAATGACAAAGCAAAACTAATACCCAGATATAATTATTTTAAAATACGAAATCTGTGATGAATTGGCCTTTTTGTCGTATTGGCTCCTAGCTCTGGTGCAGCACTCTGGGCGGGACTTACTGCCCATTTTGGGAGAGAGGACGGTTCACCCCAAGTCAGCACCTTGAGTTAGGACTAGGGTGTGTCTTGTAAGGTGGTGGGTGGGACACAGGCCACTCCCTAGATTGCCAAAAATCGACGGGACAATTCTTTTTTTTTAATAAAAGAAGCTAATATCTGAAATATAGTTACATTTGTAATGAAACAATGTCAAATACATGTTCAAATGACAAAGCAAAACTAATACCCAGATATAATTATTTTAAAATACGAAATCTGTGATGAATTGGCCTTTTTGTCGTATTGGCTCCTAGCTCTGGTGCAGCACTCTGGGCGGGACTTACTGCCGATTTCTGAAGAGAGGACTGTTCACCCCAAGTCAGCACCTTGAGTTAGGACTAGGGTGTGTCTTGTAAGGTGGTGGGTGGGACACAGGCCACTCCCTAGATTTCCAAAAATCGACGGGACAATTCTTTTTTTTTAATAAAAGAAGCTAATGTCTGAAATAAAGTTACATTTGTAATGAAACAGTCAAATACATGTTCAAATGACAAAGCAAAAGTAATACCCAGATATAATTATTTTAAAATACGAAATCTGTGATGAATTGGCCTTTTTGTCGTATTGGCTCCTAGCTCTGGTGCAGCACTCTGGGCGGGACTTACTGCCCATTTTGGGAGAGATGGCTGTTCACCCCAAGTCAGCACCTTGAGTTAGGACTAGGGTGTGTCTTGTAAGGTGGTGGGTGGGACACAGGCCACTCCCTAGATTGCCTAAAATCGATGGGACAATTATTACTTTTTTTTTAAAGAAGCTAATATCTGAAATATAGTTACATTTGTAATGAAACAGTCAAATACACGTTCAAATGACAAAGCAAAACTAATACCCAGATATAATTATTTTAAAATACGAAATCTGTGATGAATTGGCCTTTTTGTCGTATTGGCTCCTAGCTCTGGTGCAGCACTCTGGGCGGGACTTACTGCCCATTTTGGGAGAGAGGACTGTTCACCCCAAGTCAGCACCTTGAGTTAGGACTAGGTTTGTCTTGTAAGGTGGTGGGTGGGACACAGGCCACTCCCTAGATTGCCAAAAATCGACGGGACAATTCTTTTTTTTTAATAAAAGAAGCTAATATCTGAAATATAGTTACATTTGTAATGAAACAATGTCAAATACATGTTCAAATGACAAAGCAAAACTAATACCCAGATATAATTATTTTAAAATACGAAATCTGTGATGAATTGGCCTTTTTGTCGTATTGGCTCCTAGCTCTGGTGCAGCACTCTGGGCGGGACTTACTGCCCATTTTGGGAGAGAGGACTGTTCACCCCAAGTCAGCACCTTGAGTTAGGACTAGGGTGTGTCTTGTAAGGTGGTGGGTGGGACACAGGCCACTCCCTAGATTGCCTAAAATCGATGGGACAATTATTACTTTTTTTTTAAAGAAGCTAATATCTGAAATATAGTTACATTTGTAATGAAACAATGTCAAATACATGTTCAAATGACAAAGCAAAACTAATACCCAGATATAATTATTTTAAAATACGAAATCTGTGATGAATTGGCCTTTTTGTCGTATTGGCTCCTAGCTCTGGTGCAGCACTCTGGGCGGGACTTACTGCCGATTTCTGAAGAGATGACTGTTCACCCCAAGTCAGCACCTTGAGTTAGGACTAGGGTGTGTCTTGTAAGGTGGTGGGTGGGACACAGGCCACTCCCTAGATTTCCAAAAATCGATGGGACAATTCTTTTTTTTTAATAAAAGAAGCTAATGTCTGAAATAAAGTTACATTTGTAATGAAACAGTCAAATACATGTTCAAATGACAAAGCAAAAGTAATACCCAGATATAATTATTTTAAAATACGAAATCTGTGATGAATTGGCCTTTTTGTCGTATTGGCTCCTAGCTCTGGTGCAGCACTCTGGGCGGGACTTACTGGCTATTTCTGAAGAGAGGACTGTTCACCCCAAGTCAGCACCTTGAGTTAGGACTAGGGTGTGTCTTGTAAGGTGGTGGGTGGGACACAGGCCACTCCCTAGATTGCCAAAAATCGACGGGACAAGTATTTTTTTTTTTTTTAAAGAAGCTAATATCTGAAATATAGTTACATTTGTAATGAAACAGTCAAATACACGTTCAAATGACAAAGCAAAACTAATACCCAGATATAATCATTTTAAAATACGAAATCTGTGATGAATTGGCCTTTTTGTCGTATTGGCTCCTAGCTCTGGTGCAGCACTCTGGGCGGGACTTACTGCCCATTTTGGGAGAGAGGACTGTTCACCCCAAGTCAGCACCTTGAGTTAGGACTAGGGTGTGTCTTGTAAGGTGGTGGGTGGGACACAGGCCACTCCCTAGATTGCCAAACATCGACAGGACAATTCTTTTAATTTTTTTAAAGAAGCTAATATCTGAAATATAGTTACATTTGTAATGAAACAATGTCAAATACACGTTCAAATGACAAAGCAAAACTAATACCCAGATATAAATATTTTAAAATACGAAATCTGTGATGAATTGGCCTTTTTGTCGTATTGGCTCCTAGCTCTGGTGCAGCACTCTGGGCGGGACTTACTGCCCATTTTGGGAGAGAGGACTGTTCACCCCAAGTCAGCACCTTGAGTTAGGACTAGGGTGTGTCTTGTAAGGTGGTGGGTGGGACACAGGCCACTCCCTAGATTGCCTAAAATCGATGGGACAATTATTACTTTTTTTTTAAAGAAGCTAATATCTGAAATATAGTTACATTTGTAATGAAACAATGTCAAATACACGTTCAAATGACAAAGCAAAACTAATACCCAGATATAAATATTTTAAAATACGAAATCTGTGATGAATTGGCCTTTTTGTCGTATTGGCTCCTAGCTCTGGTGCAGCACTCTGGGCGGGACTTACTGCCCATTTTGGGAGAGAGGACTGTTCACCCCAAGTCAGCACCTTGAGTTAGGACTAGGGTGTGTCCTGTAAGGTGGTGGGTGGGACACAGGCCACTCCCTAGATTGCCTAAAATTGACGGGATAATTTTTTAATTTTTTTTTAAAGAAGCTAATATCTGAAATATAGTTACATTTGTAATGAAACAATGTCAAATACATGTTCAAATGACAAAGCAAAACTAATACCCAGATATAATTATTTTAAAATACGAAATCTGTGATGAATTGGCCTTTTTGTCGTATTGGCTCCTAGCTCTGGTGCAGCACTCTGGGCGGGACTTACAGCCCATTTTGGGAGAGAGGACTGTTCACCCCAAGTCAGCACCTTGAGTTAGGACTAGGGTGTCTCTTGTAAGGTGGTGGGTGGGACACAGGCCACTCCCTAGATTGCCTAAAATCGATGGGACAATTATTACTTTTTTTTTAAAGAAGCTAATATCTGAAATATAGTTACATTTGTAATGAAACAATGTCAAATACACGTTCAAATGACAAAGCAAAACTAATACCCAGATATAATTATTTTAAAATACGAAATCTGTGATGAATTGGCCTTTTTGTCGTATTGGCTCCTAGCTCTGGTGCAGCACTCTGGGCGGGACTTACAGCCCATTTTGGGAGAGAGGACTGTTCACCCCAAGTCAGCACCTTGAGTTAGGACTAGGGTGTCTCTTGTAAGGTGGTGGGTGGGACACAGGCCACTCCCTAGATTGCCTAAAATTGACGGGATAATTTTTTAATTTTTTTTTAAAGAAGCTAATATCTGAAATATAGTTACATTTGTAATGAAACAATGTCAAATACACGTTCAAATGACAAAGCAAAACTAATACCCAGATATAATTATTTTAAAATACGAAATCTGTGATGAATTGGCCTTTTTGTCGTATTGGCTCCTAGCTCTGGTGCAGCACTCTGGGCGGGACTTACTGGCTATTTCTGAAGAGAGGACTGTTCACCCCAAGTCAGCACCTTGAGTTAGGACTAGGGTGTGTCTTGTAAGGTGGTGGGTGGGACACAGGCCACTCCCTAGATTGCCAAAAATCGACGGGACAATTATTATTATTATTTTTTTTAAAGAAGCTAATATCTGAAATATAGTTACATTTGTAATGAAACAATGTCAAATACATGTTCAAATGACAAAGCAAAACTAATACCCAGATATAATTATTTTAAAATACGAAATCTGTGATGAATTGGCCTTTTTGTCGTATTGGCTCCTAGCTCTGGTGTAGCACTTTGGGCGGGACTTACTGCCGATTTCTGAAGAGAGGACTGTTCACCCCAAGTCAGCACCTTGAGTTAGGACTAGGGTGTGTCTTGTAAGGTGGTGGGTGGGACACAGGCCACTCCCTAGATTGCCAAAAATCGACGGGACAATTATTATTATTATTTTTTTTAAAGAAGCTAATATCTGAAATATAGTTACATTTGTAATGAAACAATGTCAAATACATGTTCAAATGACAAAGCAAAACTAATACCCAGATATAATTATTTTAAAATACGAAATCTGTGATGAATTGGCCTTTTTGTCGTATTGGCTCCTAGCTCTGGTGCAGCACTCTGGGCGGGACTTACTGCCCATTTTGGGAGAGAGGACGGTTCACCCCAAGTCAGCACCTTGAGTTAGGACTAGGGTGTGTCTTGTAAGGTGGTGGGTGGGACACAGGCCACTCCCTAGATTGCCAAAAATCGACGGGACAATTCTTTTTTTTTAATAAAAGAAGCTAATATCTGAAATATAGTTACATTTGTAATGAAACAATGTCAAATACATGTTCAAATGACAAAGCAAAACTAATACCCAGATATAATTATTTTAAAATACGAAATCTGTGATGAATTGGCCTTTTTGTCGTATTGGCTCCTAGCTCTGGTGTAGCACTTTGGGCGGGACTTACTGCCGATTTCTGAAGAGAGGACTGTTCACCCCAAGTCAGCACCTTGAGTTAGGACTAGGGTGTGTCTTGTAAGGTGGTGGGTGGGACACAGGCCACTCCCTAGATTGCCAAAAATCGACGGGACAATTATTATTATTATTTTTTTTAAAGAAGCTAATATCTGAAATATAGTTACATTTGTAATGAAACAGTCAAATACACGTTCAAATGACAAAGCAAAACTAATACCCAGATATAATTATTTTAAAATACGAAATCTGTGATGAATTGGCCTTTTTGTCGTATTGGCTCCTAGCTCTGGTGCAGCACTCTGGGCGGGACTTACTGCCCATTTTGGGAGAGAGGACTGTTCACCCCAAGTCAGCACCTTGAGTTAGGACTAGGTTTGTCTTGTAAGGTGGTGGGTGGGACACAGGCCACTCCCTAGATTGCCAAAAATCGACGGGACAATTCTTTTTTTTTAATAAAAGAAGCTAATATCTGAAATATAGTTACATTTGTAATGAAACAATGTCAAATACATGTTCAAATGACAAAGCAAAACTAATACCCAGATATAATTATTTTAAAATACGAAATCTGTGATGAATTGGCCTTTTTGTCGTATTGGCTCCTAGCTCTGGTGTAGCACTTTGGGCGGGACTTACTGCCGATTTCTGAAGAGAGGACTGTTCACCCCAAGTCAGCACCTTGAGTTAGGACTAGGGTGTGTCTTGTAAGGTGGTGGGTGGGACACAGGCCACTCCCTAGATTGCCAAAAATCGACGGGACAATTATTATTATTATTTTTTTTAAAGAAGCTAATATCTGAAATATAGTTACATTTGTAATGAAACAATGTCAAATACATGTTCAAATGACAAAGCAAAACTAATACCCAGATATAATTATTTTAAAATACGAAATCTGTGATGAATTGGCCTTTTTGTCGTATTGGCTCCTAGCTCTGGTGCAGCACTCTGGGCGGGACTTACTGCCCATTTTGGGAGAGAGGACGGTTCACCCCAAGTCAGCACCTTGAGTTAGGACTAGGGTGTGTCTTGTAAGGTGGTGGGTGGGACACAGGCCACTCCCTAGATTGCCAAAAATCGACGGGACAATTCTTTTTTTTTAATAAAAGAAGCTAATATCTGAAATATAGTTACATTTGTAATGAAACAATGTCAAATACATGTTCAAATGACAAAGCAAAACTAATACCCAGATATAATTATTTTAAAATACGAAATCTGTGATGAATTGGCCTTTTTGTCGTATTGGCTCCTAGCTCTGGTGTAGCACTTTGGGCGGGACTTACTGCCGATTTCTGAAGAGAGGACTGTTCACCCCAAGTCAGCACCTTGAGTTAGGACTAGGGTGTGTCTTGTAAGGTGGTGGGTGGGACACAGGCCACTCCCTAGATTGCCAAAAATCGACGGGACAATTATTATTATTATTTTTTTTAAAGAAGCTAATATCTGAAATATAGTTACATTTGTAATGAAACAATGTCAAATACATGTTCAAATGACAAAGCAAAACTAATACCCAGATATAATTATTTTAAAATACGAAATCTGTGATGAATTGGCCTTTTTGTCGTATTGGCTCCTAGCTCTGGTGCAGCACTCTGGGCGGGACTTACTGCCGATTTCTGAAGAGAGGACTGTTCACCCCAAGTCAGCACCTTGAGTTAGGACTAGGGTGTGTCTTGTAAGGTGGTGGGTGGGACACAGGCCACTCCCTAGATTTCCAAAAATCGACGGGACAATTCTTTTTTTTTAATAAAAGAAGCTAATGTCTGAAATAAAGTTACATTTGTAATGAAACAGTCAAATACATGTTCAAATGACAAAGCAAAAGTAATACCCAGATATAATTATTTTAAAATACGAAATCTGTGATGAATTGGCCTTTTTGTCGTATTGGCTCCTAGCTCTGGTGCAGCACTCTGGGCGGGACTTACTGCCCATTTTGGGAGAGATGGCTGTTCACCCCAAGTCAGCACCTTGAGTTAGGACTAGGGTGTGTCTTGTAAGGTGGTGGGTGGGACACAGGCCACTCCCTAGATTGCCTAAAATCGATGGGACAATTATTACTTTTTTTTTAAAGAAGCTAATATCTGAAATATAGTTACATTTGTAATGAAACAGTCAAATACACGTTCAAATGACAAAGCAAAACTAATACCCAGATATAATTATTTTAAAATACGAAATCTGTGATGAATTGGCCTTTTTGTCGTATTGGCTCCTAGCTCTGGTGCAGCACTCTGGGCGGGACTTACTGCCCATTTTGGGAGAGAGGACTGTTCACCCCAAGTCAGCACCTTGAGTTAGGACTAGGTTTGTCTTGTAAGGTGGTGGGTGGGACACAGGCCACTCCCTAGATTGCCAAAAATCGACGGGACAATTCTTTTTTTTTAATAAAAGAAGCTAATATCTGAAATATAGTTACATTTGTAATGAAACAATGTCAAATACATGTTCAAATGACAAAGCAAAACTAATACCCAGATATAATTATTTTAAAATACGAAATCTGTGATGAATTGGCCTTTTTGTCGTATTGGCTCCTAGCTCTGGTGCAGCACTCTGGGCGGGACTTACTGCCCATTTTGGGAGAGAGGACTGTTCACCCCAAGTCAGCACCTTGAGTTAGGACTAGGGTGTGTCTTGTAAGGTGGTGGGTGGGACACAGGCCACTCCCTAGATTGCCTAAAATCGATGGGACAATTATTACTTTTTTTTTAAAGAAGCTAATATCTGAAATATAGTTACATTTGTAATGAAACAATGTCAAATACATGTTCAAATGACAAAGCAAAACTAATACCCAGATATAATTATTTTAAAATACGAAATCTGTGATGAATTGGCCTTTTTGTCGTATTGGCTCCTAGCTCTGGTGCAGCACTCTGGGCGGGACTTACTGCCGATTTCTGAAGAGATGACTGTTCACCCCAAGTCAGCACCTTGAGTTAGGACTAGGGTGTGTCTTGTAAGGTGGTGGGTGGGACACAGGCCACTCCCTAGATTTCCAAAAATCGATGGGACAATTCTTTTTTTTTAATAAAAGAAGCTAATGTCTGAAATAAAGTTACATTTGTAATGAAACAGTCAAATACATGTTCAAATGACAAAGCAAAAGTAATACCCAGATATAATTATTTTAAAATACGAAATCTGTGATGAATTGGCCTTTTTGTCGTATTGGCTCCTAGCTCTGGTGCAGCACTCTGGGCGGGACTTACTGCCCATTTTGGGAGAGAGGACGGTTCACCCCAAGTCAGCACCTTGAGTTAGGACTAGGGTGTGTCTTGTAAGGTGGTGGGTGGGACACAGGCCACTCCCTAGATTGCCAAAAATCGACGGGACAATTCTTTTTTTTTAATAAAAGAAGCTAATATCTGAAATATAGTTACATTTGTAATGAAACAATGTCAAATACATGTTCAAATGACAAAGCAAAACTAATACCCAGATATAATTATTTTAAAATACGAAATCTGTGATGAATTGGCCTTTTTGTCGTATTGGCTCCTAGCTCTGGTGTAGCACTTTGGGCGGGACTTACTGCCGATTTCTGAAGAGAGGACTGTTCACCCCAAGTCAGCACCTTGAGTTAGGACTAGGGTGTGTCTTGTAAGGTGGTGGGTGGGACACAGGCCACTCCCTAGATTGCCAAAAATCGACGGGACAATTATTATTATTATTTTTTTTAAAGAAGCTAATATCTGAAATATAGTTACATTTGTAATGAAACAATGTCAAATACATGTTCAAATGACAAAGCAAAACTAATACCCAGAAATAATTATTTTAAAATACGAAATCTGTGATGAATTGGCCTTTTTGTCGTATTGGCTCCTAGCTCTGGTGCAGCACTCTGGGCGGGACTTACTGCCCATTTTGGGAGAGAGGACTGTTCACCCCAAGTCAGCACCTTGAGTTAGGACTAGGGTGTGTCTTGTAAGGTGGTGGGTGGGACACAGGCCACTCCCTAGATTGCCTAAAATTGACGGGATAATTTTTTAATTTTTTTTTAAAGAAGCTAATATCTGAAATATAGTTACATTTGTAATGAAACAATGTCAAATACACGTTCAAATGACAAAGCAAAACTAATACCCAGATATAATTATTTTAAAATACGAAATCTGTGATGAATTGGCCTTTTTGTCGTATTGGCTCCTAGCTCTGGTGCAGCACTCTGGGCGGGACTTACTGGCTATTTCTGAAGAGAGGACTGTTCACCCCAAGTCAGCACCTTGAGTTAGGACTAGGGTGTGTCTTGTAAGGTGGTGGGTGGGACACAGGCCACTCCCTAGATTGCCAAAAATCGACGGGACAATTATTATTATTATTTTTTTTAAAGAAGCTAATATCTGAAATATAGTTACATTTGTAATGAAACAATGTCAAATACATGTTCAAATGACAAAGCAAAACTAATACCCAGATATAATTATTTTAAAATACGAAATCTGTGATGAATTGGCCTTTTTGTCGTATTGGCTCCTAGCTCTGGTGTAGCACTTTGGGCGGGACTTACTGCCGATTTCTGAAGAGAGGACTGTTCACCCCAAGTCAGCACCTTGAGTTAGGACTAGGGTGTGTCTTGTAAGGTGGTGGGTGGGACACAGGCCACTCCCTAGATTGCCTAAAATCGATGGGACAATTATTACTTTTTTTTTAAAGAAGCTAATATCTGAAATATAGTTACATTTGTAATGAAACAATGTCAAATACATGTTCAAATGACAAAGCAAAACTAATACCCAGATATAATTATTTTAAAATACGAAATCTGTGATGAATTGGCCTTTTTGTCGTATTGGCTCCTAGCTCTGGTGCAGCACTCTGGGCGGGACTTACTGCCCATTTTGGGAGAGAGGACGGTTCACCCCAAGTCAGCACCTTGAGTTAGGACTAGGGTGTGTCTTGTAAGGTGGTGGGTGGGACACAGGCCACTCCCTAGATTGCCAAAAATCGACGGGACAATTCTTTTTTTTTAATAAAAGAAGCTAATATCTGAAATATAGTTACATTTGTAATGAAACAATGTCAAATACATGTTCAAATGACAAAGCAAAACTAATACCCAGATATAATTATTTTAAAATACGAAATCTGTGATGAATTGGCCTTTTTGTCGTATTGGCTCCTAGCTCTGGTGCAGCACTCTGGGCGGGACTTACTGCCCATTTTGGGAGAGAGGACTGTTCACCCCAAGTCAGCACCTTGAGTTAGGACTAGGGTGTGTCTTGTAAGGTGGTGGGTGGGACACAGGCCACTCCCTAGATTGCCAAAAATCGACGGGACAATTATTATTATTATTTTTTTTAAAGAAGCTAATATCTGAAATATAGTTACATTTGTAATGAAACAATGTCAAATACATGTTCAAATGACAAAGCAAAACTAATACCCAGATATAATTATTTTAAAATACGAAATCTGTGATGAATTGGCCTTTTTGTCGTATTGGCTCCTAGCTCTGGTGCAGCACTCTGGGCGGGACTTACTGCCCATTTTGGGAGAGATGGCTGTTCACCCCAAGTCAGCACCTTGAGTTAGGACTAGGGTGTGTCTTGTAAGGTGGTGGGTGGGACACAGGCCACTCCCTAGATTGCCTAAAATCGATGGGACAATTATTACTTTTTTTTAAAGAAGCTAATATCTGAAATATAGTTACATTTGTAATGAAACAGTGTCAAATACATGTTCAAATGACAAAGCAAAACTAATACCCAGATATAATTATTTTAAAATACGAAATCTGTGATGAATTGGCCTTTTTGTCGTATTGGCTCCTAGCTCTGGTGAAGCACTCTGGGCGGGACTTACTGGCTATTTCTGAAGAGAGGACTGTTCACCCCAAGTCAGCACCTTGAGTTAGGACTAGGGTGTGTCTTGTAAGGTGGTGGGTGGGACACAGGCCACTCCCTAGATTGCCAAAAATCGATGGGACAATTCTTTTTTTTTAATAAAAGAAGCTAATATCTGAAATATAGTTACATTTGTAATGAAACAATGTCAAATACATGTTCAAATGACAAAGCAAAACTAATACCCAGATATAATTATTTTAAAATACGAAATCTGTGATGAATTGGCCTTTTTGTCGTATTGGCTCCTAGCTCTGGTGCAGCACTCTGGGCGGGACTTACTGCCCATTTTGGGAGAGAGGACTGTTCACCCCAAGTCAGCACCTTGAGTTAGGACTAGGGTGTGTCTTGTAAGGTGGTGGGTGGGACACAGGCCACTCCCTAGATTGCCTAAAATCGATGGGACAATTATTACTTTTTTTTTAAAGAAGCTAATATCTGAAATATAGTTACATTTGTAATGAAACAGTCAAATACACGTTCAAATGACAAAGCAAAACTAATACCCAGATATAATTATTTTAAAATACGAAATCTGTGATGAATTGGCCTTTTTGTCGTATTGGCTCCTAGCTCTGGTGCAGCACTCTGGGCGGGACTTACTGCCCATTTTGGGAGAGAGGACGGTTCACCCCAAGTCAGCACCTTGAGTTAGGACTAGGGTGTGTCTTGTAAGGTGGTGGGTGGGACACAGGCCACTCCCTAGATTGCCAAAAATTGACGGGACAATTTTTTAACATTTTTTTAAAGAAGCTAATATCTGAAATATAGTTACATTTGTAATGAAACAGTCAAATACACGTTCAAATGACAAAGCAAAACTAATACCCAGATATAATTATTTTAAAATACGAAATCTGTGATGAATTGGCCTTTTTGTCGTATTGGCTCCTAGCTCTGGTGCAGCACTCTGGGCGGGACTTACTGCCCATTTTGGGAGAGAGGACTGTTCACCCCAAGTCAGCACCTTGAGTTAGGACTAGGTTTGTCTTGTAAGGTGGTGGGTGGGACACAGGCCACTCCCTAGATTGCCAAAAATCGACGGGACAATTCTTTTTTTTTAATAAAAGAAGCTAATATCTGAAATATAGTTACATTTGTAATGAAACAATGTCAAATACATGTTCAAATGACAAAGCAAAACTAATACCCAGATATAATTATTTTAAAATACGAAATCTGTGATGAATTGGCCTTTTTGTCGTATTGGCTCCTAGCTCTGGTGCAGCACTCTGGGCGGGACTTACTGCCGATTTCTGAAGAGATGACTGTTCACCCCAAGTCAGCACCTTGAGTTAGGACTAGGGTGTGTCTTGTAAGGTGGTGGGTGGGACACAGGCCACTCCCTAGATTTCCAAAAATCGATGGGACAATTCTTTTTTTTTAATAAAAGAAGCTAATGTCTGAAATAAAGTTACATTTGTAATGAAACAGTCAAATACATGTTCAAATGACAAAGCAAAAGTAATACCCAGATATAATTATTTTAAAATACGAAATCTGTGATGAATTGGCCTTTTTGTCGTATTGGCTCCTAGCTCTGGTGCAGCACTCTGGGCGGGACTTACTGCCCATTTTGGGAGAGAGGACGGTTCACCCCAAGTCAGCACCTTGAGTTAGGACTAGGGTGTGTCTTGTAAGGTGGTGGGTGGGACACAGGCCACTCCCTAGATTGCCAAAAATCGACGGGACAATTCTTTTTTTTTAATAAAAGAAGCTAATATCTGAAATATAGTTACATTTGTAATGAAACAATGTCAAATACATGTTCAAATGACAAAGCAAAACTAATACCCAGATATAATTATTTTAAAATACGAAATCTGTGATGAATTGGCCTTTTTGTCGTATTGGCTCCTAGCTCTGGTGTAGCACTTTGGGCGGGACTTACTGCCGATTTCTGAAGAGAGGACTGTTCACCCCAAGTCAGCACCTTGAGTTAGGACTAGGGTGTGTCTTGTAAGGTGGTGGGTGGGACACAGGCCACTCCCTAGATTGCCAAAAATCGACGGGACAATTATTATTATTATTTTTTTTAAAGAAGCTAATATCTGAAATATAGTTACATTTGTAATGAAACAATGTCAAATACATGTTCAAATGACAAAGCAAAACTAATACCCAGAAATAATTATTTTAAAATACGAAATCTGTGATGAATTGGCCTTTTTGTCGTATTGGCTCCTAGCTCTGGTGCAGCACTCTGGGCGGGACTTACTGCCCATTTTGGGAGAGAGGACTGTTCACCCCAAGTCAGCACCTTGAGTTAGGACTAGGGTGTGTCTTGTAAGGTGGTGGGTGGGACACAGGCCACTCCCTAGATTGCCAAAAATCGACGGGACAATTATTATTATTATTTTTTTTAAAGAAGCTAATATCTGAAATATAGTTACATTTGTAATGAAACAATGTCAAATACATGTTCAAATGACAAAGCAAAACTAATACCCAGATATAATTATTTTAAAATACGAAATCTGTGATGAATTGGCCTTTTTGTCGTATTGGCTCCTAGCTCTGGTGTAGCACTTTGGGCGGGACTTACTGCCGATTTCTGAAGAGAGGACTGTTCACCCCAAGTCAGCACCTTGAGTTAGGACTAGGGTGTGTCTTGTAAGGTGGTGGGTGGGACACAGGCCACTCCCTAGATTGCCAAAAATCGACGGGACAATTATTATTATTATTTTTTTTAAAGAAGCTAATATCTGAAATATAGTTACATTTGTAATGAAACAATGTCAAATACATGTTCAAATGACAAAGCAAAACTAATACCCAGATATAATTATTTTAAAATACGAAATCTGTGATGAATTGGCCTTTTTGTCGTATTGGCTCCTAGCTCTGGTGCAGCACTCTGGGCGGGACTTACTGCCCATTTTGGGAGAGAGGACGGTTCACCCCAAGTCAGCACCTTGAGTTAGGACTAGGGTGTGTCTTGTAAGGTGGTGGGTGGGACACAGGCCACTCCCTAGATTGCCAAAAATCGACGGGACAATTCTTTTTTTTTAATAAAAGAAGCTAATATCTGAAATATAGTTACATTTGTAATGAAACAATGTCAAATACATGTTCAAATGACAAAGCAAAACTAATACCCAGATATAATTATTTTAAAATACGAAATCTGTGATGAATTGGCCTTTTTGTCGTATTGGCTCCTAGCTCTGGTGTAGCACTTTGGGCGGGACTTACTGCCGATTTCTGAAGAGAGGACTGTTCACCCCAAGTCAGCACCTTGAGTTAGGACTAGGGTGTGTCTTGTAAGGTGGTGGGTGGGACACAGGCCACTCCCTAGATTGCCAAAAATCGACGGGACAATTATTATTATTATTTTTTTTAAAGAAGCTAATATCTGAAATATAGTTACATTTGTAATGAAACAATGTCAAATACATGTTCAAATGACAAAGCAAAACTAATACCCAGATATAATTATTTTAAAATACGAAATCTGTGATGAATTGGCCTTTTTGTCGTATTGGCTCCTAGCTCTGGTGCAGCACTCTGGGCGGGACTTACTGCCGATTTCTGAAGAGAGGACTGTTCACCCCAAGTCAGCACCTTGAGTTAGGACTAGGGTGTGTCTTGTAAGGTGGTGGGTGGGACACAGGCCACTCCCTAGATTTCCAAAAATCGACGGGACAATTCTTTTTTTTTAATAAAAGAAGCTAATGTCTGAAATAAAGTTACATTTGTAATGAAACAGTCAAATACATGTTCAAATGACAAAGCAAAAGTAATACCCAGATATAATTATTTTAAAATACGAAATCTGTGATGAATTGGCCTTTTTGTCGTATTGGCTCCTAGCTCTGGTGCAGCACTCTGGGCGGGACTTACTGCCCATTTTGGGAGAGATGGCTGTTCACCCCAAGTCAGCACCTTGAGTTAGGACTAGGGTGTGTCTTGTAAGGTGGTGGGTGGGACACAGGCCACTCCCTAGATTGCCTAAAATCGATGGGACAATTATTACTTTTTTTTTAAAGAAGCTAATATCTGAAATATAGTTACATTTGTAATGAAACAGTCAAATACACGTTCAAATGACAAAGCAAAACTAATACCCAGATATAATTATTTTAAAATACGAAATCTGTGATGAATTGGCCTTTTTGTCGTATTGGCTCCTAGCTCTGGTGCAGCACTCTGGGCGGGACTTACTGCCCATTTTGGGAGAGAGGACTGTTCACCCCAAGTCAGCACCTTGAGTTAGGACTAGGGTGTGTCTTGTAAGGTGGTGGGTGGGACACAGGCCACTCCCTAGATTTCCAAAAATCGATGGGACAATTCTTTTTTTTTAATAAAAGAAGCTAATGTCTGAAATAAAGTTACATTTGTAATGAAACAGTCAAATACATGTTCAAATGACAAAGCAAAAGTAATACCCAGATATAATTATTTTAAAATACGAAATCTGTGATGAATTGGCCTTTTTGTCGTATTGGCTCCTAGCTCTGGTGCAGCACTCTGGGCGGGACTTACTGCCCATTTTGGGAGAGAGGACTGTTCACCCCAAGTCAGCACCTTGAGTTAGGACTAGGTTTGTCTTGTAAGGTGGTGGGTGGGACACAGGCCACTCCCTAGATTGCCAAAAATCGACGGGACAATTCTTTTTTTTTAATAAAAGAAGCTAATATCTGAAATATAGTTACATTTGTAATGAAACAATGTCAAATACATGTTCAAATGACAAAGCAAAACTAATACCCAGATATAATTATTTTAAAATACGAAATCTGTGATGAATTGGCCTTTTTGTCGTATTGGCTCCTAGCTCTGGTGCAGCACTCTGGGCGGGACTTACTGCCGATTTCTGAAGAGATGACTGTTCACCCCAAGTCAGCACCTTGAGTTAGGACTAGGGTGTGTCTTGTAAGGTGGTGGGTGGGACACAGGCCACTCCCTAGATTTCCAAAAATCGATGGGACAATTCTTTTTTTTTAATAAAAGAAGCTAATGTCTGAAATAAAGTTACATTTGTAATGAAACAGTCAAATACATGTTCAAATGACAAAGCAAAAGTAATACCCAGATATAATTATTTTAAAATACGAAATCTGTGATGAATTGGCCTTTTTGTCGTATTGGCTCCTAGCTCTGGTGCAGCACTCTGGGCGGGACTTACTGCCCATTTTGGGAGAGAGGACTGTTCACCCCAAGTCAGCACCTTGAGTTAGGACTAGGTTTGTCTTGTAAGGTGGTGGGTGGGACACAGGCCACTCCCTAGATTGCCAAAAATCGACGGGACAATTCTTTTTTTTTAATAAAAGAAGCTAATATCTGAAATATAGTTACATTTGTAATGAAACAATGTCAAATACATGTTCAAATGACAAAGCAAAACTAATACCCAGATATAATTATTTTAAAATACGAAATCTGTGATGAATTGGCCTTTTTGTCGTATTGGCTCCTAGCTCTGGTGCAGCACTCTGGGCGGGACTTACTGCCGATTTCTGAAGAGATGACTGTTCACCCCAAGTCAGCACCTTGAGTTAGGACTAGGGTGTGTCTTGTAAGGTGGTGGGTGGGACACAGGCCACTCCCTAGATTTCCAAAAATCGATGGGACAATTCTTTTTTTTTAATAAAAGAAGCTAATGTCTGAAATAAAGTTACATTTGTAATGAAACAGTCAAATACATGTTCAAATGACAAAGCAAAAGTAATACCCAGATATAATTATTTTAAAATACGAAATCTGTGATGAATTGGCCTTTTTGTCGTATTGGCTCCTAGCTCTGGTGCAGCACTCTGGGCGGGACTTACTGCCCATTTTGGGAGAGAGGACGGTTCACCCCAAGTCAGCACCTTGAGTTAGGACTAGGGTGTGTCTTGTAAGGTGGTGGGTGGGACACAGGCCACTCCCTAGATTGCCAAAAATCGACGGGACAATTCTTTTTTTTTAATAAAAGAAGCTAATATCTGAAATATAGTTACATTTGTAATGAAACAATGTCAAATACATGTTCAAATGACAAAGCAAAACTAATACCCAGATATAATTATTTTAAAATACGAAATCTGTGATGAATTGGCCTTTTTGTCGTATTGGCTCCTAGCTCTGGTGTAGCACTTTGGGCGGGACTTACTGCCGATTTCTGAAGAGAGGACTGTTCACCCCAAGTCAGCACCTTGAGTTAGGACTAGGGTGTGTCTTGTAAGGTGGTGGGTGGGACACAGGCCACTCCCTAGATTGCCAAAAATCGACGGGACAATTATTATTATTATTTTTTTTAAAGAAGCTAATATCTGAAATATAGTTACATTTGTAATGAAACAATGTCAAATACATGTTCAAATGACAAAGCAAAACTAATACCCAGAAATAATTATTTTAAAATACGAAATCTGTGATGAATTGGCCTTTTTGTCGTATTGGCTCCTAGCTCTGGTGCAGCACTCTGGGCGGGACTTACTGCCCATTTTGGGAGAGAGGACTGTTCACCCCAAGTCAGCACCTTGAGTTAGGACTAGGGTGTGTCTTGTAAGGTGGTGGGTGGGACACAGGCCACTCCCTAGATTGCCTAAAATTGACGGGATAATTTTTTAATTTTTTTTTAAAGAAGCTAATATCTGAAATATAGTTACATTTGTAATGAAACAATGTCAAATACACGTTCAAATGACAAAGCAAAACTAATACCCAGATATAATTATTTTAAAATACGAAATCTGTGATGAATTGGCCTTTTTGTCGTATTGGCTCCTAGCTCTGGTGCAGCACTCTGGGCGGGACTTACTGGCTATTTCTGAAGAGAGGACTGTTCACCCCAAGTCAGCACCTTGAGTTAGGACTAGGGTGTGTCTTGTAAGGTGGTGGGTGGGACACAGGCCACTCCCTAGATTGCCAAAAATCGACGGGACAATTATTATTATTATTTTTTTTAAAGAAGCTAATATCTGAAATATAGTTACATTTGTAATGAAACAATGTCAAATACATGTTCAAATGACAAAGCAAAACTAATACCCAGATATAATTATTTTAAAATACGAAATCTGTGATGAATTGGCCTTTTTGTCGTATTGGCTCCTAGCTCTGGTGTAGCACTTTGGGCGGGACTTACTGCCGATTTCTGAAGAGAGGACTGTTCACCCCAAGTCAGCACCTTGAGTTAGGACTAGGGTGTGTCTTGTAAGGTGGTGGGTGGGACACAGGCCACTCCCTAGATTGCCTAAAATCGATGGGACAATTATTACTTTTTTTTTAAAGAAGCTAATATCTGAAATATAGTTACATTTGTAATGAAACAATGTCAAATACATGTTCAAATGACAAAGCAAAACTAATACCCAGATATAATTATTTTAAAATACGAAATCTGTGATGAATTGGCCTTTTTGTCGTATTGGCTCCTAGCTCTGGTGCAGCACTTTGGGCGGGACTTACTGCCCATTTTGGGAGAGAGGACTGTTCACCCCAAGTCAGCACCTTGAGTTAGGACTAGGGTGTGTCTTGTAAGGTGGTGGGTGGGACACAGGCCACTCCCTAGATTGCCAAAAATCGACGGGACAATTCTTTTTTTTTAATAAAAGAAGCTAATATCTGAAATATAGTTACATTTGTAATGAAACAATGTCAAATACATGTTCAAATGACAAAGCAAAACTAATACCCAGATATAATTATTTTAAAATACGAAATCTGTGATGAATTGGCCTTTTTGTCGTATTGGCTCCTAGCTCTGGTGCAGCACTCTGGGCGGGACTTACTGCCCATTTTGGGAGAGAGGACTGTTCACCCCAAGTCAGCACCTTGAGTTAGGACTAGGGTGTGTCTTGTAAGGTGGTGGGTGGGACACAGGCCACTCCCTAGATTGCCTAAAATCGATGGGACAATTATTACTTTTTTTTAAAGAAGCTAATATCTGAAATATAGTTACATTTGTAATGAAACAGTGTCAAATACATGTTCAAATGACAAAGCAAAACTAATACCCAGATATAATTATTTTAAAATACGAAATCTGTGATGAATTGGCCTTTTTGTCGTATTGGCTCCTAGCTCTGGTGAAGCACTCTGGGCGGGACTTACTGGCTATTTCTGAAGAGAGGACTGTTCACCCCAAGTCAGCACCTTGAGTTAGGACTAGGGTGTGTCTTGTAAGGTGGTGGGTGGGACACAGGCCACTCCCTAGATTGCCAAAAATCGATGGGACAATTCTTTTTTTTTAATAAAAGAAGCTAATATCTGAAATATAGTTACATTTGTAATGAAACAATGTCAAATACATGTTCAAATGACAAAGCAAAACTAATACCCAGATATAATTATTTTAAAATACGAAATCTGTGATGAATTGGCCTTTTTGTCGTATTGGCTCCTAGCTCTGGTGCAGCACTCTGGGCGGGACTTACTGCCCATTTTGGGAGAGAGGACTGTTCACCCCAAGTCAGCACCTTGAGTTAGGACTAGGGTGTGTCTTGTAAGGTGGTGGGTGGGACACAGGCCACTCCCTAGATTGCCAAAAATTGACGGGACAATTTTTTAACATTTTTTTAAAGAAGCTAATATCTGAAATATAGTTACATTTGTAATGAAACAGTCAAATACACGTTCAAATGACAAAGCAAAACTAATACCCAGATATAATTATTTTAAAATACGAAATCTGTGATGAATTGGCCTTTTTGTCGTATTGGCTCCTAGCTCTGGTGCAGCACTTTGGGCGGGACTTACTGCCCATTTTGGGAGAGATGGCTGTTCACCCCAAGTCAGCACCTTGAGTTAGGACTAGGGTGTGTCTTGTAAGGTGGTGGGTGGGACACAGGCCACTCCCTAGATTGCCTAAAATCGATGGGACAATTATTACTTTTTTTTTAAAGAAGCTAATATCTGAAATATAGTTACATTTGTAATGAAACAGTCAAATACACGTTCAAATGACAAAGCAAAACTAATACCCAGATATAATTATTTTAAAATACGAAATCTGTGATGAATTGGCCTTTTTATCGTATTGGCTCCTAGCTCTGGTGCAGCACTCTGGTCGGGACTTACTGCCCATTTTGGGAGAGAGGACTGTTCACCCCAAGTCAGCACCTTGAGTTAGGACTAGGGTGTGTCTTGTAAGGTGGTGGGTGGGACACAGGCCACTCCCTAGATTGCCTAAAATCGACGGGACAATTCTTTTTTTTAATAAAAGAAGCTAATATCTGAAATATAGTTACATTTGTAATGAAACAATGTCAAATACATGTTCAAATGACAAAGCAAAACTAATACCCAGATATAATTATTTTAAAATACGAAATCTGTGATGAATTGGCCTTTTTGTCGTATTGGCTCCTAGCTCTGGTGCAGCACTCTGGGCGGGACTTACTGCCCATTTTGGGAGAGATGGCTGTTCACCCCAAGTCAGCACCTTGAGTTAGGACTAGGGTGTGTCTTGTAAGGTGGTGGGTGGGACACAGGCCACTCCCTAGATTGCCAAAAATCGACGGGACAATTCTTTTTTTTTAATAAAAGAAGCTAATATCTGAAATATAGTTACATTTGTAATGAAACAATGTCAAATACATGTTCAAATGACAAAGCAAAACTAATACCCAGATATAATTATTTTAAAATACGAAATCTGTGATGAATTGGCCTTTTTGTCGTATTGGCTCCTAGCTCTGGTGTAGCACTTTGGGCGGGACTTACTGCCGATTTCTGAAGAGAGGACTGTTCACCCCAAGTCAGCACCTTGAGTTAGGACTAGGGTGTGTCTTGTAAGGTGGTGGGTGGGACACAGGCCACTCCCTAGATTGCCAAAAATCGACGGGACAATTATTATTATTATTTTTTTTAAAGAAGCTAATATCTGAAATATAGTTACATTTGTAATGAAACAATGTCAAATACATGTTCAAATGACAAAGCAAAACTAATACCCAGATATAATTATTTTAAAATACGAAATCTGTGATGAATTGGCCTTTTTGTCGTATTGGCTCCTAGCTCTGGTGCAGCACTCTGGGCGGGACTTACTGCCGATTTCTGAAGAGAGGACTGTTCACCCCAAGTCAGCACCTTGAGTTAGGACTAGGGTGTGTCTTGTAAGGTGGTGGGTGGGACACAGGCCACTCCCTAGATTTCCAAAAATCGACGGGACAATTCTTTTTTTTTAATAAAAGAAGCTAATGTCTGAAATAAAGTTACATTTGTAATGAAACAGTCAAATACATGTTCAAATGACAAAGCAAAAGTAATACCCAGATATAATTATTTTAAAATACGAAATCTGTGATGAATTGGCCTTTTTGTCGTATTGGCTCCTAGCTCTGGTGCAGCACTCTGGGCGGGACTTACTGCCCATTTTGGGAGAGATGGCTGTTCACCCCAAGTCAGCACCTTGAGTTAGGACTAGGGTGTGTCTTGTAAGGTGGTGGGTGGGACACAGGCCACTCCCTAGATTGCCTAAAATCGATGGGACAATTATTACTTTTTTTTTAAAGAAGCTAATATCTGAAATATAGTTACATTTGTAATGAAACAGTCAAATACACGTTCAAATGACAAAGCAAAACTAATACCCAGATATAATTATTTTAAAATACGAAATCTGTGATGAATTGGCCTTTTTGTCGTATTGGCTCCTAGCTCTGGTGCAGCACTCTGGGCGGGACTTACTGCCCATTTTGGGAGAGAGGACTGTTCACCCCAAGTCAGCACCTTGAGTTAGGACTAGGTTTGTCTTGTAAGGTGGTGGGTGGGACACAGGCCACTCCCTAGATTGCCAAAAATCGACGGGACAATTCTTTTTTTTTAATAAAAGAAGCTAATATCTGAAATATAGTTACATTTGTAATGAAACAATGTCAAATACATGTTCAAATGACAAAGCAAAACTAATACCCAGATATAATTATTTTAAAATACGAAATCTGTGATGAATTGGCCTTTTTGTCGTATTGGCTCCTAGCTCTGGTGCAGCACTCTGGGCGGGACTTACTGCCCATTTTGGGAGAGAGGACTGTTCACCCCAAGTCAGCACCTTGAGTTAGGACTAGGGTGTGTCTTGTAAGGTGGTGGGTGGGACACAGGCCACTCCCTAGATTGCCTAAAATCGATGGGACAATTATTACTTTTTTTTTAAAGAAGCTAATATCTGAAATATAGTTACATTTGTAATGAAACAATGTCAAATACATGTTCAAATGACAAAGCAAAACTAATACCCAGATATAATTATTTTAAAATACGAAATCTGTGATGAATTGGCCTTTTTGTCGTATTGGCTCCTAGCTCTGGTGCAGCACTCTGGGCGGGACTTACTGCCGATTTCTGAAGAGATGACTGTTCACCCCAAGTCAGCACCTTGAGTTAGGACTAGGGTGTGTCTTGTAAGGTGGTGGGTGGGACACAGGCCACTCCCTAGATTTCCAAAAATCGATGGGACAATTCTTTTTTTTTAATAAAAGAAGCTAATGTCTGAAATAAAGTTACATTTGTAATGAAACAGTCAAATACATGTTCAAATGACAAAGCAAAAGTAATACCCAGATATAATTATTTTAAAATACGAAATCTGTGATGAATTGGCCTTTTTGTCGTATTGGCTCCTAGCTCTGGTGCAGCACTCTGGGCGGGACTTACTGCCCATTTTGGGAGAGAGGACGGTTCACCCCAAGTCAGCACCTTGAGTTAGGACTAGGGTGTGTCTTGTAAGGTGGTGGGTGGGACACAGGCCACTCCCTAGATTGCCAAAAATCGACGGGACAATTCTTTTTTTTTAATAAAAGAAGCTAATATCTGAAATATAGTTACATTTGTAATGAAACAATGTCAAATACATGTTCAAATGACAAAGCAAAACTAATACCCAGATATAATTATTTTAAAATACGAAATCTGTGATGAATTGGCCTTTTTGTCGTATTGGCTCCTAGCTCTGGTGTAGCACTTTGGGCGGGACTTACTGCCGATTTCTGAAGAGAGGACTGTTCACCCCAAGTCAGCACCTTGAGTTAGGACTAGGGTGTGTCTTGTAAGGTGGTGGGTGGGACACAGGCCACTCCCTAGATTGCCAAAAATCGACGGGACAATTATTATTATTATTTTTTTTAAAGAAGCTAATATCTGAAATATAGTTACATTTGTAATGAAACAATGTCAAATACATGTTCAAATGACAAAGCAAAACTAATACCCAGAAATAATTATTTTAAAATACGAAATCTGTGATGAATTGGCCTTTTTGTCGTATTGGCTCCTAGCTCTGGTGCAGCACTCTGGGCGGGACTTACTGCCCATTTTGGGAGAGAGGACTGTTCACCCCAAGTCAGCACCTTGAGTTAGGACTAGGGTGTGTCTTGTAAGGTGGTGGGTGGGACACAGGCCACTCCCTAGATTGCCTAAAATTGACGGGATAATTTTTTAATTTTTTTTTAAAGAAGCTAATATCTGAAATATAGTTACATTTGTAATGAAACAATGTCAAATACACGTTCAAATGACAAAGCAAAACTAATACCCAGATATAATTATTTTAAAATACGAAATCTGTGATGAATTGGCCTTTTTGTCGTATTGGCTCCTAGCTCTGGTGCAGCACTCTGGGCGGGACTTACTGGCTATTTCTGAAGAGAGGACTGTTCACCCCAAGTCAGCACCTTGAGTTAGGACTAGGGTGTGTCTTGTAAGGTGGTGGGTGGGACACAGGCCACTCCCTAGATTGCCAAAAATCGACGGGACAATTATTATTATTATTTTTTTTAAAGAAGCTAATATCTGAAATATAGTTACATTTGTAATGAAACAATGTCAAATACATGTTCAAATGACAAAGCAAAACTAATACCCAGATATAATTATTTTAAAATACGAAATCTGTGATGAATTGGCCTTTTTGTCGTATTGGCTCCTAGCTCTGGTGTAGCACTTTGGGCGGGACTTACTGCCGATTTCTGAAGAGAGGACTGTTCACCCCAAGTCAGCACCTTGAGTTAGGACTAGGGTGTGTCTTGTAAGGTGGTGGGTGGGACACAGGCCACTCCCTAGATTGCCTAAAATCGATGGGACAATTATTACTTTTTTTTTAAAGAAGCTAATATCTGAAATATAGTTACATTTGTAATGAAACAATGTCAAATACATGTTCAAATGACAAAGCAAAACTAATACCCAGATATAATTATTTTAAAATACGAAATCTGTGATGAATTGGCCTTTTTGTCGTATTGGCTCCTAGCTCTGGTGCAGCACTCTGGGCGGGACTTACTGCCCATTTTGGGAGAGAGGACGGTTCACCCCAAGTCAGCACCTTGAGTTAGGACTAGGGTGTGTCTTGTAAGGTGGTGGGTGGGACACAGGCCACTCCCTAGATTGCCAAAAATCGACGGGACAATTCTTTTTTTTTAATAAAAGAAGCTAATATCTGAAATATAGTTACATTTGTAATGAAACAATGTCAAATACATGTTCAAATGACAAAGCAAAACTAATACCCAGATATAATTATTTTAAAATACGAAATCTGTGATGAATTGGCCTTTTTGTCGTATTGGCTCCTAGCTCTGGTGCAGCACTCTGGGCGGGACTTACTGCCCATTTTGGGAGAGAGGACTGTTCACCCCAAGTCAGCACCTTGAGTTAGGACTAGGGTGTGTCTTGTAAGGTGGTGGGTGGGACACAGGCCACTCCCTAGATTGCCAAAAATCGACGGGACAATTATTATTATTATTTTTTTTAAAGAAGCTAATATCTGAAATATAGTTACATTTGTAATGAAACAATGTCAAATACATGTTCAAATGACAAAGCAAAACTAATACCCAGATATAATTATTTTAAAATACGAAATCTGTGATGAATTGGCCTTTTTGTCGTATTGGCTCCTAGCTCTGGTGCAGCACTCTGGGCGGGACTTACTGCCCATTTTGGGAGAGATGGCTGTTCACCCCAAGTCAGCACCTTGAGTTAGGACTAGGGTGTGTCTTGTAAGGTGGTGGGTGGGACACAGGCCACTCCCTAGATTGCCTAAAATCGATGGGACAATTATTACTTTTTTTTAAAGAAGCTAATATCTGAAATATAGTTACATTTGTAATGAAACAGTGTCAAATACATGTTCAAATGACAAAGCAAAACTAATACCCAGATATAATTATTTTAAAATACGAAATCTGTGATGAATTGGCCTTTTTGTCGTATTGGCTCCTAGCTCTGGTGAAGCACTCTGGGCGGGACTTACTGGCTATTTCTGAAGAGAGGACTGTTCACCCCAAGTCAGCACCTTGAGTTAGGACTAGGGTGTGTCTTGTAAGGTGGTGGGTGGGACACAGGCCACTCCCTAGATTGCCAAAAATCGATGGGACAATTCTTTTTTTTTAATAAAAGAAGCTAATATCTGAAATATAGTTACATTTGTAATGAAACAATGTCAAATACATGTTCAAATGACAAAGCAAAACTAATACCCAGATATAATTATTTTAAAATACGAAATCTGTGATGAATTGGCCTTTTTGTCGTATTGGCTCCTAGCTCTGGTGCAGCACTCTGGGCGGGACTTACTGCCCATTTTGGGAGAGAGGACTGTTCACCCCAAGTCAGCACCTTGAGTTAGGACTAGGGTGTGTCTTGTAAGGTGGTGGGTGGGACACAGGCCACTCCCTAGATTGCCTAAAATCGATGGGACAATTATTACTTTTTTTTTAAAGAAGCTAATATCTGAAATATAGTTACATTTGTAATGAAACAGTCAAATACACGTTCAAATGACAAAGCAAAACTAATACCCAGATATAATTATTTTAAAATACGAAATCTGTGATGAATTGGCCTTTTTGTCGTATTGGCTCCTAGCTCTGGTGCAGCACTCTGGGCGGGACTTACTGCCCATTTTGGGAGAGAGGACGGTTCACCCCAAGTCAGCACCTTGAGTTAGGACTAGGGTGTGTCTTGTAAGGTGGTGGGTGGGACACAGGCCACTCCCTAGATTGCCAAAAATTGACGGGACAATTTTTTAACATTTTTTTAAAGAAGCTAATATCTGAAATATAGTTACATTTGTAATGAAACAGTCAAATACACGTTCAAATGACAAAGCAAAACTAATACCCAGATATAATTATTTTAAAATACGAAATCTGTGATGAATTGGCCTTTTTGTCGTATTGGCTCCTAGCTCTGGTGCAGCACTTTGGGCGGGACTTACTGCCCATTTTGGGAGAGATGGCTGTTCACCCCAAGTCAGCACCTTGAGTTAGGACTAGGGTGTGTCTTGTAAGGTGGTGGGTGGGACACAGGCCACTCCCTAGATTGCCTAAAATCGATGGGACAATTATTACTTTTTTTTTAAAGAAGCTAATATCTGAAATATAGTTACATTTGTAATGAAACAGTCAAATACACGTTCAAATGACAAAGCAAAACTAATACCCAGATATAATTATTTTAAAATACGAAATCTGTGATGAATTGGCCTTTTTATCGTATTGGCTCCTAGCTCTGGTGCAGCACTCTGGTCGGGACTTACTGCCCATTTTGGGAGAGAGGACTGTTCACCCCAAGTCAGCACCTTGAGTTAGGACTAGGGTGTGTCTTGTAAGGTGGTGGGTGGGACACAGGCCACTCCCTAGATTGCCTAAAATCGACGGGACAATTCTTTTTTTTAATAAAAGAAGCTAATATCTGAAATATAGTTACATTTGTAATGAAACAATGTCAAATACATGTTCAAATGACAAAGCAAAACTAATACGCAGATATAATTATTTTAAAATACGAAATCTGTGATGAATTGGCCTTTTTGTCGTATTGGCTCCTAGCTCTGGTGCAGCACTCTGGGCGGGACTTACTGGCTATTTCTGAAGAGAGGACTGTTCACCCCAAGTCAGCACCTTGAGTTAGGACTAGGGTGTGTCTTGTAAGGTGGTGGGTGGGACACAGGCCACTCCCTAGATTGCCAAAAATCGACGGGACAATTATTATTATTATTTTTTTTAAAGAAGCTAATATCTGAAATATAGTTACATTTGTAATGAAACAATGTCAAATACATGTTCAAATGACAAAGCAAAACTAATACCCAGAAATAATTATTTTAAAATACGAAATCTGTGATGAATTGGCCTTTTTGTCGTATTGGCTCCTAGCTCTGGTGCAGCACTCTGGGCGGGACTTACTGCCCATTTTGGGAGAGATGGCTGTTCACCCCAAGTCAGCACCTTGAGTTAGGACTAGGGTGTGTCTTGTAAGGTGGTGGGTGGGACACAGGCCACTCCCTAGATTGCCTAAAATCGATGGGACAATTATTACTTTTTTTTTAAAGAAGCTAATATCTGAAATATAGTTACATTTGTAATGAAACAATGTCAAATACATGTTCAAATGACAAAGCAAAACTAATACCCAGATATAATTATTTTAAAATACGAAATCTGTGATGAATTGGCCTTTTTGTCGTATTGGCTCCTAGCTCTGGTGCAGCACTCTGGGCGGGACTTACTGCCCATTTTGGGAGAGAGGACTGTTCACCCCAAGTCAGCACCTTGAGTTAGGACTAGGGTGTGTCTTGTAAGGTGGTGGGTGGGACACAGGCCACTCCCTAGATTGCCTAAAATCGATGGGACAATTATTACTTTTTTTTTAAAGAAGCTAATATCTGAAATATAGTTACATTTGTAATGAAACAGTCAAATACACGTTCAAATGACAAAGCAAAAGTAATACCCAGATATAATTATTTTAAAATACGAAATCTGTGATGAATTGGCCTTTTTGTCATATTGGCTCCTAGCTCTGGTGCAGCACTTTGGGCGGGACTTACTGCCCATTTTGGGAGAGAGGACTGTTCACCCCAAGTCAGCACCTTGAGTTAGGACTAGGGTGTGTCTTGTAAGGTGGTGGGTGGGACACAGGCCACTCCCTAGATTGCCAAACATCGACAGGACAATTCTTTTTATTTTTTTAAAGAAGCTAATATCTGAAATATAGTTACATTTGTAATGAAACAATGTCAAATACACGTTCAAATGACAAAGCAAAACTAATACCCAGATATAATTATTTTAAAATACGAAATCTGTGATGAATTGGCCTTTTTGTCGTATTGGCTCCTAGCTCTGGTGCAGCACTCTGGGCGGGACTTACTGCCCATTTTGGGAGAGAGGACTGTTCACCCCAAGTCAGCATCTTGAGTTAGGACTAGGGTGTGTCTTGTAAGGTGGTGGGTGGGACACAGGCCACTCCCTAGATTGCCAAAAATCGACGGGACAAGTATTATTTTTTTTTTTAAAGAAGCTAATATCTGAAATATAGTTACATTTGTAATGAAACAGTCAAATATACGTTCAAATGACAAAGCAAAACTAATACCCAGATATAATCATTTTAAAATACGAAATCTGTGATGAATTGGCCTTTTTGTCGTATTGGCTCCTAGCTCTGGTGCAGCACTCTGGGCGGGACTTACTGCCCATTTTGGGAGAGAGGACTGTTCACCCCAAGTCAGCACCTTGAGTTAGGACTAGGGTGTGTCTTGTAAGGTGGTGGGTGGGACACAGGCCACTCCCTAGATTGCCTAAAATCGACGGGACAATTCTTTTTTTTAATAAAAGAAGCTAATATCTGAAATACAGTTACATTTGTAATGAAACAATGTCAAATACATGTTCAAATGACAAAGCAAAACTAATACCCAGATATAATTATTTTAAAATACGAAATCTGTGATGAATTGGCCTTTTTGTCGTATTGGCTCCTAGCTCTGGTGTAGCACTTTGGGCGGGACTTACTGCCGATTTCTGAAGAGAGGACTGTTCACCCCAAGTCAGCACCTTGAGTTAGGACTAGGGTGTGTCTTGTAAGGTGGTGGGTGGGACACAGGCCACTCCCTAGATTGCCAAAAATCGACGGGACAATTATTATTATTATTTTTTTTAAAGAAGCTAATATCTGAAATATAGTTACATTTGTAATGAAACAATGTCAAATACATGTTCAAATGACAAAGCAAAACTAATACCCAGATATAATTATTTTAAAATACGAAATCTGTGATGAATTGGCCTTTTTGTCGTATTGGCTCCTAGCTCTGGTGCAGCACTCTGGGCGGGACTTACTGCCCATTTTGGGAGAGAGGACTGTTCACCCCAAGTCAGCACCTTGAGTTAGGACTAGGGTGTGTCTTGTAAGGTGGTGGGTGGGACACAGGCCACTCCCTAGATTGCCAAAAATCGACGGGACAATTCTTTTTTTTTAATAAAAGAAGCTAATATCTGAAATATAGTTACATTTGTAATGAAACAATGTCAAATACATGTTCAAATGACAAAGCAAAACTAATACCCAGATATAATTATTTTAAAATACGAAATCTGTGATGAATTGGCCTTTTTGTCGTATTGGCTCCTAGCTCTGGTGTAGCACTTTGGGCGGGACTTACTGCCGATTTCTGAAGAGAGGACTGTTCACCCCAAGTCAGCACCTTGAGTTAGGACTAGGGTGTGTCTTGTAAGGTGGTGGGTGGGACACAGGCCACTCCCTAGATTGCCAAAAATCGACGGGACAATTATTATTATTATTTTTTTTAAAGAAGCTAATATCTGAAATATAGTTACATTTGTAATGAAACAGTCAAATACACGTTCAAATGACAAAGCAAAAGTAATACCCAGATATAATTATTTTAAAATACGAAATCTGTGCTGAATTGGCCTTTTTGTCGTATTGGCTCCTAGCTCTGGTGCAGCACTCTGGGCGGGACTTACTGCCCATTTTGGGAGAGAGGACTGTTCACCCCAAGTCAGCATCTTGAGTTAGGACTAGGGTGTGTCTTGTAAGGTGGTGGGTGGGACACAGGCCACTCCCTAGATTGCCTAAAATCGATGGGACAATTATTACTTTTTTTTTAAAGAAGCTAATATCTGAAATATAGTTACATTTGTAATGAAACAATGTCAAATACACGTTCAAATGACAAAGCAAAACTAATACCCAGATATAATTATTTTAAAATACGAAATCTGTGATGAATTGGCCTTTTTGTCGTATTGGCTCCTAGCTCTGGTGCAGCACTCTGGGCGGGACTTACTGCCCATTTTGGGAGAGAGGACGGTTCACCCCAAGTCAGCACCTTGAGTTAGGACTAGGGTGTGTCTTGTAAGGTGGTGGGTGGGACACAGGCCACTCCCTAGATTGCCAAAAATCGACGGGACAATTCTTTTTTTTTAATAAAAGAAGCTAATATCTGAAATATAGTTACATTTGTAATGAAACAATGTCAAATACATGTTCAAATGACAAAGCAAAACTAATACCCAGATATAATTATTTTAAAATACGAAATCTGTGATGAATTGGCCTTTTTGTCGTATTGGCTCCTAGCTCTGGTGCAGCACTCTGGGCGGGACTTACTGCCCATTTTGGGAGAGAGGACTGTTCACCCCAAGTCAGCACCTTGAGTTAGGACTAGGGTGTGTCTTGTAAGGTGGTGGGTGGGACACAGGCCACTCCCTAGATTGCCTAAAATCGACGGGACAATTCTTTTTTTTAATAAAAGAAGCTAATATCTGAAATATAGTTACATTTGTAATGAAACAATGTCAAATACATGTTCAAATGACAAAGCAAAACTAATACGCAGATATAATTATTTTAAAATACGAAATCTGTGATGAATTGGCCTTTTTGTCGTATTGGCTCCTAGCTCTGGTGCAGCACTCTGGGCGGGACTTACTGCCCATTTCTGAAGAGAGGACTGTTCACCCCAAGTCAGCACCTTGAGTTAGGACTAGGGTGTGTCTTGTAAGGTGGTGGGTGGGACACAGGCCACACCCTAGATTGCCTAAAATCGATGGGACAATTATTACTTTTTTTTTAAAGAAGCTAATATCTGAAATATAGTTACATTTGTAATGAAACAGTCAAATACATGTTCAAATGACAAAGCAAAACTAATACCCAGATATAATTATTTTAAAATACGAAATCTGTGATGAATTGGCCTTTTTGTCGTATTGGCTCCTAGCTCTGGTGTAGCACTTTGGGCGGGACTTACTGCCGATTTCTGAAGAGAGGACTGTTCACCCCAAGTCAGCACCTTGAGTTAGGACTAGGGTGTGTCTTGTAAGGTGGTGGGTGGGACACAGGCCACTCCCTAGATTGCCAAAAATCGACGGGACAATTATTATTATTATTTTTTTTAAAGAAGCTAATATCTGAAATATAGTTACATTTGTAATGAAACAGTCAAATACACGTTCAAATGACAAAGCAAAAGTAATACCCAGATATAATTATTTTAAAATACGAAATCTGTGCTGAATTGGCCTTTTTGTCGTATTGGCTCCTAGCTCTGGTGCAGCACTCTGGGCGGGACTTACTGCCCATTTTGGGAGAGAGGACTGTTCACCCCAAGTCAGCATCTTGAGTTAGGACTAGGGTGTGTCTTGTAAGGTGGTGGGTGGGACACAGGCCACTCCCTAGATTGCCTAAAATCGATGGGACAATTATTACTTTTTTTTTAAAGAAGCTAATATCTGAAATATAGTTACATTTGTAATGAAACAATGTCAAATACATGTTCAAATGACAAAGCAAAACTAATACCCAGATATAATTATTTTAAAATACGAAATCTGTGATGAATTGGCCTTTTTGTCGTATTGGCTCCTAGCTCTGGTGCAGCACTCTGGGCGGGACTTACTGCCCATTTTGGGAGAGAGGACGGTTCACCCCAAGTCAGCACCTTGAGTTAGGACTAGGGTGTGTCTTGTAAGGTGGTGGGTGGGACACAGGCCACTCCCTAGATTGCCAAAAATCGACGGGACAATTCTTTTTTTTTAATAAAAGAAGCTAATATCTGAAATATAGTTACATTTGTAATGAAACAATGTCAAATACATGTTCAAATGACAAAGCAAAACTAATACCCAGATATAATTATTTTAAAATACGAAATCTGTGATGAATTGGCCTTTTTGTCGTATTGGCTCCTAGCTCTGGTGCAGCACTCTGGGCGGGACTTACTGCCCATTTTGGGAGAGAGGACTGTTCACCCCAAGTCAGCACCTTGAGTTAGGACTAGGGTGTGTCTTGTAAGGTGGTGGGTGGGACACAGGCCACTCCCTAGATTGCCTAAAATCGACGGGACAATTCTTTTTTTTAATAAAAGAAGCTAATATCTGAAATATAGTTACATTTGTAATGAAACAATGTCAAATACATGTTCAAATGACAAAGCAAAACTAATACGCAGATATAATTATTTTAAAATACGAAATCTGTGATGAATTGGCCTTTTTGTCGTATTGGCTCCTAGCTCTGGTGCAGCACTCTGGGCGGGACTTACTGCCCATTTCTGAAGAGAGGACTGTTCACCCCAAGTCAGCACCTTGAGTTAGGACTAGGGTGTGTCTTGTAAGGTGGTGGGTGGGACACAGGCCACTCCCTAGATTGCCAAAAATCGACGGGACAATTCTTTTTTTTTAATAAAAGAAGCTAATATCTGAAATATAGTTACATTTGTAATGAAACAGTCAAATACACGTTCAAATGACAAAGCAAAACTAATACCCAGATATAATTATTTTAAAATACGAAATCTGTGATGAATTGGCCTTTTTGTCGTATTGGCTCCTAGCTCTGGTGCAGCACTCTGGGCGGGACTTACTGGCCATTTTGGGAGAGAGGACTGTTCACCCCAAGTCAGCACCTTGAGTTAGGACTAGGGTGTGTCTTGTAAGGTGGTGGGTGGGACACAGGCCACTCCCTAGATTGCCAAAAATCGACGGGACAATTCTTTTTTTTTAATAAAAGAAGCTAATATCTGAAATATAGTTACATTTGTAATGAAACAATGTCAAATACACGTTCAAATGACAAAGCAAAACTAATACCCAGATATAATTATTTTAAAATACGAAATCTGTGATGAATTGGCCTTTTTGTCGTATTGGCTCCTAGCTCTGGTGCAGCACTCTGGGCGGGACTTACTGCCCATTTTGGGAGAGATGACTGTTCACCCCAAGTCAGCACCTTGAGTTAGGACTAGGGTGTGTCTTGTAAGGTGGTGGGTGGGACACAGGCCACACCCTAGATTGCCAAACATCGACGGGACAATTCTTTTTATTTTTTTAAAGAAGCTAATATCTGAAATATAGTTACATTTGTAATGAAACAGTCAAATACACGTTCAAATGACAAAGCAAAAGTAATACCCAGATATAATTATTTTAAAATACGAAATCTGTGATGAATTGGCCTTTTTGTCGTATTGGCTCCTAGCTCTGGTGCAGCACTCTGGGCGGGACTTACTGCCCATTTTGGGAGAGAGGACTGTTCACCCCAAGTCAGCACCTTGAGTTAGGACTAGGGTGTGTCCTGTAAGGTGGTGGGTGGGACACAGGCCACTCCCTAGATTGCCAAAAATCGACGGGACAATTCTTTTTTTTTAATAAAAGAAGCTAATATCTGAAATATAGTTACATTTGTAATGAAACAGTCAAATACACGTTCAAATGACAAAGCAAAACTAATACCCAGATATAATTATTTTAAAATACGAAATCTGTGATGAATTGGCCTTTTTGTCGTATTGGCTTCTAGCTCTGGTGCAGCACTCTGGGCGGGACTTACTGACTATTTCTGAAGAGAGGACTGTTCACCCCAAGTCAGCACCTTGAGTTAGGACTAGGGTGTGTCTTGTAAGGTGGTGGGTGGGACACAGGCCACACCCTAGATTGCCAAAAATCGACGGGACAATTCTTTTTTTTTAATAAAAGAAGCTAATATCTGAAATATAGTTACATTTGTAATGAAATAGTCAAATACACGTTCAAATGACAAAGCAAAACTAATACCCAGATATAATTATTTTAAAATACGAAATCTGTGATGAATTGGCCTTTTTGTCGTATTGGCTCCTAGCTCTGGTGCAGCACTCTGGGCGGGACTTACTGCCCATTTTGGGAGAGATGGCTGTTCACCCCAAGTCAGCACCTTGAGTTAGGACTAGGGTGTGTCTTGTAAGGTGGTGGGTGGGACACAGGCCACTCCCTAGATTGCCAAAAATTGACGGGACAAATTTTTTAAATTTTTTTTTAAAGAAGCTAATATCTGAAATATAGTTACATTTGTAATGAAACAGTCAAATACACGTTCAAATGACAAAGCAAAACTAATACCCAGATATAATTATTTTAAAATACGAAATCTGTGATGAATTGGCCTTTTTGTCGTATTGGCTCCTAGCTCTGGTGCAGCACTCTGGGCGGGACTTACTGCCCATTTCTGAAAAGAGGACTGTTCACCCCAAGTCAGCACCTTGAGTTAGGACTAGGGTGTGTCCTGTAAGGTGGTGGGTGGGACACAGGCCACTCCCTAGATTGCCAAAAATCGACGGGACAATTCTTTTTTTTTAATAAAAGAAGCTAATATCTGAAATATAGTTACATTTGTAATGAAACAATGTCAAATACATGTTCAAATGACAAAGCAAAACTAATACCCAGATATAATTATTTTAAAATACGAAATCTGTGATGAATTGGCCTTTTTGTCGTATTGGCTCCTAGCTCTGGTGCAGCACTCTGGGCGGGACTTACTGCCCATTTTGGGAGAGATGACTGTTCACCCCAAGTCAGCACCTTGAGTTAGGACTAGGGTGTGTCTTGTAAGGTGGTGGGTGGGACACAGGCCACTCCCTAGATTGCCTAAAATCGATGGGACAATTATTACTTTTTTTTAAAGAAGCTAATATCTGAAATATAGTTACATTTGTAATGAAACAATGTCAAATACACGTTCAAATGACAAAGCAAAACTAATAC
Source organism: Gobio gobio (assembly GCF_949357685.1). Lineage (NCBI taxonomy): Eukaryota > Metazoa > Chordata > Actinopteri > Cypriniformes > Gobionidae > Gobio > Gobio gobio. The sequence goes on along the minus strand of NC_137101.1, from coordinate 54,753,325 downwards.
CCAGATATAATTATTTTAAAATACGAAATCTGTGATGAATTGGCCTTTTTGTCGTATTGGCTCCTAGCTCTGGTGCAGCACTCTGGGCGGGACTTACTGCCCATTTTGGGAGAGAGGACTGTTCACCCCAAGTCAGCATCTTGAGTTAGGACTAGGGTGTGTCTTGTAAGGTGGTGGGTGGGACACAGGCCACTCCCTAGATTGCCAAAAATCGACGGGACAAGTATTATTTTTTTTTTTAAAGAAGCTAATATCTGAAATATAGTTACATTTGTAATGAAACAGTCAAATATACGTTCAAATGACAAAGCAAAACTAATACCCAGATATAATCATTTTAAAATACGAAATCTGTGATGAATTGGCCTTTTTGTCGTATTGGCTCCTAGCTCTGGTGCAGCACTCTGGGCGGGACTTACTGCCCATTTTGGGAGAGAGGACTGTTCACCCCAAGTCAGCACCTTGAGTTAGGACTAGGGTGTGTCTTGTAAGGTGGTGGGTGGGACACAGGCCACTCCCTAGATTGCCTAAAATCGACGGGACAATTCTTTTTTTTAATAAAAGAAGCTAATATCTGAAATATAGTTACATTTGTAATGAAACAATGTCAAATACATGTTCAAATGACAAAGCAAAACTAATACCCAGATATAATTATTTTAAAATACGAAATCTGTGATGAATTGGCCTTTTTGTCGTATTGGCTCCTAGCTCTGGTGTAGCACTTTGGGCGGGACTTACTGCCGATTTCTGAAGAGAGGACTGTTCACCCCAAGTCAGCACCTTGAGTTAGGACTAGGGTGTGTCTTGTAAGGTGGTGGGTGGGACACAGGCCACTCCCTAGATTGCCAAAAATCGACGGGACAATTATTATTATTATTTTTTTTAAAGAAGCTAATATCTGAAATATAGTTACATTTGTAATGAAACAATGTCAAATACATGTTCAAATGACAAAGCAAAACTAATACCCAGATATAATTATTTTAAAATACGAAATCTGTGATGAATTGGCCTTTTTGTCGTATTGGCTCCTAGCTCTGGTGCAGCACTCTGGGCGGGACTTACTGCCCATTTTGGGAGAGAGGACTGTTCACCCCAAGTCAGCACCTTGAGTTAGGACTAGGGTGTGTCTTGTAAGGTGGTGGGTGGGACACAGGCCACTCCCTAGATTGCCAAAAATCGACGGGACAATTCTTTTTTTTTAATAAAAGAAGCTAATATCTGAAATATAGTTACATTTGTAATGAAACAATGTCAAATACATGTTCAAATGACAAAGCAAAACTAATACCCAGATATAATTATTTTAAAATACGAAATCTGTGATGAATTGGCCTTTTTGTCGTATTGGCTCCTAGCTCTGGTGTAGCACTTTGGGCGGGACTTACTGCCGATTTCTGAAGAGAGGACTGTTCACCCCAAGTCAGCACCTTGAGTTAGGACTAGGGTGTGTCTTGTAAGGTGGTGGGTGGGACACAGGCCACTCCCTAGATTGCCAAAAATCGACGGGACAATTATTATTATTATTTTTTTTAAAGAAGCTAATATCTGAAATATAGTTACATTTGTAATGAAACAGTCAAATACACGTTCAAATGACAAAGCAAAAGTAATACCCAGATATAATTATTTTAAAATACGAAATCTGTGATGAATTGGCCTTTTTGTCGTATTGGCTCCTAGCTCTGGTGCAGCACTCTGGGCGGGACTTACTGCCCATTTTGGGAGAGAGGACTGTTCACCCCAAGTCAGCATCTTGAGTTAGGACTAGGGTGTGTCTTGTAAGGTGGTGGGTGGGACACAGGCCACTCCCTAGATTGCCTAAAATCGATGGGACAATTATTACTTTTTTTTTAAAGAAGCTAATATCTGAAATATAGTTACATTTGTAATGAAACAATGTCAAATACATGTTCAAATGACAAAGCAAAACTAATACCCAGATATAATTATTTTAAAATACGAAATCTGTGATGAATTGGCCTTTTTGTCGTATTGGCTCCTAGCTCTGGTGCAGCACTCTGGGCGGGACTTACTGCCCATTTTGGGAGAGAGGACGGTTCACCCCAAGTCAGCACCTTGAGTTAGGACTAGGGTGTGTCTTGTAAGGTGGTGGGTGGGACACAGGCCACTCCCTAGATTGCCAAAAATCGACGGGACAATTCTTTTTTTTTAATAAAAGAAGCTAATATCTGAAATATAGTTACATTTGTAATGAAACAATGTCAAATACATGTTCAAATGACAAAGCAAAACTAATACCCAGATATAATTATTTTAAAATACGAAATCTGTGATGAATTGGCCTTTTTGTCGTATTGGCTCCTAGCTCTGGTGCAGCACTCTGGGCGGGACTTACTGCCCATTTTGGGAGAGAGGACTGTTCACCCCAAGTCAGCACCTTGAGTTAGGACTAGGGTGTGTCTTGTAAGGTGGTGGGTGGGACACAGGCCACTCCCTAGATTGCCTAAAATCGACGGGACAATTCTTTTTTTTAATAAAAGAAGCTAATATCTGAAATATAGTTACATTTGTAATGAAACAATGTCAAATACATGTTCAAATGACAAAGCAAAACTAATACGCAGATATAATTATTTTAAAATACGAAATCTGTGATGAATTGGCCTTTTTGTCGTATTGGCTCCTAGCTCTGGTGCAGCACTCTGGGCGGGACTTACTGCCCATTTCTGAAGAGATGGCTGTTCACCCCAAGTCAGCACCTTGAGTTAGGACTAGGGTGTGTCTTGTAAGGTGGTGGGTGGGACACAGGCCACACCCTAGATTGCCTAAAATCGATGGGACAATTATTACTTTTTTTTTAAAGAAGCTAATATCTGAAATATAGTTACATTTGTAATGAAACAGTCAAATACATGTTCAAATGACAAAGCAAAACTAATACCCAGATATAATTATTTTAAAATACGAAATCTGTGATGAATTGGCCTTTTTGTCGTATTGGCTCCTAGCTCTGGTGCAGCACTCTGGGCGGGACTTACTGCCCATTTCTGAAGAGAGGACTGTTCACCCCAAGTCAGCACCTTGAGTTAGGACTAGGGTGTGTCTTGTAAGGTGGTGGGTGGGACACAGGCCACTCCCTAGATTGCCAAAAATTGACGGGACAATTTTTTAAAAAAATTTTAAAGAAGCTAATATCTGAAATATAGTTACATTTGTAATGAAACAGTCAAATACACGTTCAAATGACAAAGCAAAACTAATACCCAGATATAATTATTTTAAAATACGAAATCTGTGATGAATTGGCCTTTTTGTCGTATTGGCTCCTAGCTCTGGTGCAGCACTCTGGGCGGGACTTACTGCCCATTTTGGGAGAGATGACTGTTCACCCCAAGTCAGCACCTTGAGTTAGGACTAGGGTGTGTCTTGTAAGGTGGTGGGTGGGACACAGGCCACACCCTAGATTGCCAAACATCGACGGGACAATTCTTTTTATTTTTTTAAAGAAGCTAATATCTGAAATATAGTTACATTTGTAATGAAACAGTCAAATACACGTTCAAATGACAAAGCAAAAGTAATACCCAGATATAATTATTTTAAAATACGAAATCTGTGATGAATTGGCCTTTTTGTCGTATTGGCTCCTAGCTCTGGTGCAGCACTCTGGGCGGGACTTACTGCCCATTTTGGGAGAGAGGACTGTTCACCCCAAGTCAGCACCTTGAGTTAGGACTAGGGTGTGTCCTGTAAGGTGGTGGGTGGGACACAGGCCACTCCCTAGATTGCCAAAAATCGACGGGACAATTCTTTTTTTTTAATAAAAGAAGCTAATATCTGAAATATAGTTACATTTGTAATGAAACAGTCAAATACACGTTCAAATGACAAAGCAAAACTAATACCCAGATATAATTATTTTAAAATACGAAATCTGTGATGAATTGGCCTTTTTGTCGTATTGGCTTCTAGCTCTGGTGCAGCACTCTGGGCGGGACTTACTGACTATTTCTGAAGAGAGGACTGTTCACCCCAAGTCAGCACCTTGAGTTAGGACTAGGGTGTGTCTTGTAAGGTGGTGGGTGGGACACAGGCCACACCCTAGATTGCCAAAAATCGACGGGACAATTCTTTTTTTTTAATAAAAGAAGCTAATATCTGAAATATAGTTACATTTGTAATGAAATAGTCAAATACACGTTCAAATGACAAAGCAAAACTAATACCCAGATATAATTATTTTAAAATACGAAATCTGTGATGAATTGGCCTTTTTGTCGTATTGGCTCCTAGCTCTGGTGCAGCACTCTGGGCGGGACTTACTGCCCATTTTGGGAGAGATGGCTGTTCACCCCAAGTCAGCACCTTGAGTTAGGACTAGGGTGTGTCTTGTAAGGTGGTGGGTGGGACACAGGCCACTCCCTAGATTGCCAAAAATTGACGGGACAAATTTTTTAAATTTTTTTTTAAAGAAGCTAATATCTGAAATATAGTTACATTTGTAATGAAACAGTCAAATACACGTTCAAATGACAAAGCAAAACTAATACCCAGATATAATTATTTTAAAATACGAAATCTGTGATGAATTGGCCTTTTTGTCGTATTGGCTCCTAGCTCTGGTGCAGCACTCTGGGCGGGACTTACTGCCCATTTCTGAAAAGAGGACTGTTCACCCCAAGTCAGCACCTTGAGTTAGGACTAGGGTGTGTCCTGTAAGGTGGTGGGTGGGACACAGGCCACTCCCTAGATTGCCAAAAATCGACGGGACAATTCTTTTTTTTTAATAAAAGAAGCTAATATCTGAAATATAGTTACATTTGTAATGAAACAATGTCAAATACATGTTCAAATGACAAAGCAAAACTAATACCCAGATATAATTATTTTAAAATACGAAATCTGTGATGAATTGGCCTTTTTGTCGTATTGGCTCCTAGCTCTGGTGCAGCACTCTGGGCGGGACTTACTGCCGATTTCTGAAGAGAGGACTGTTCACCCCAAGTCAGCACCTTGAGTTAGGACTAGGGTGTGTCTTGTAAGGTGGTGGGTGGGACACAGGCCACTCCCTAGATTGCCTAAAATCGATGGGACAATTATTACTTTTTTTTTAAAGAAGCTAATATCTGAAATATAGTTACATTTGTAATGAAACAATGTCAAATACATGTTCAAATGACAAAGCAAAACTAATACCCAGATATAATTATTTTAAAATACGAAATCTGTGATGAATTGGCCTTTTTGTCGTATTGGCTCCTAGCTCTGGTGCAGCACTCTGGGCGGGACTTACTGCCCATTTTGGGAGAGATGGCTGTTCACCCCAAGTCAGCACCTTGAGTTAGGACTAGGGTGTGTCTTGTAAGGTGGTGGGTGGGACACAGGCCACTCCCTAGATTGCCTAAAATCGACGGGACAATTTGTTTATTTTTTTAAAGAAGCTAATATCTGAAATATAGTTACATTTGTAATGAAACAGTCAAATACACGTTCAAATGACAAAGCAAAACTAATACCCAGATATAATTATTTTAAAATACGAAATCTGTGATGAATTGGCCTTTTTGTCATATTGGCTCCTAGCTCTGGTGCAGCACTCTGGGCGGGACTTACTGCCCATTTTGGGAGAGATGACTGTTCACCCCAAGTCAGCACCTTGAGTTAGGACTAGGGTGTGTCCTGTAAGGTGGTGGGTGGGACACAGGCCACACCCTAGATTGCCTAAAATCGACGGGACAATTTGTTTATTTTTTTAAAGAAGCTAATATCTGAAATATAGTTACATTTGTAATGAAACAATGTCAAATACATGTTCAAATGACAAAGCAAAAGTAATACCCAGATATAATTATTTTAAAATACGAAATCTGTGATGAATTGGCCTTTTTGTCATATTGGCTCCTAGCTCTGGTGCAGCACTCTGGGCGGGACTTACTGGCCATTTTGGGAGAGATGGCTGTTCACCCCAAGTCAGCACCTTGAGTTAGGACTAGGGTGTGTCCTGTAAGGTGGTGGGTGGGACACAGGCCACTCCCTAGATTGCCTAAAATCGATGGGACAATTATTACTTTTTTTTTAAAGAAGCTAATATCTGAAATATAGTTACATTTGTAATGAAACAGTCAAATACACGTTCAAATGACAAAGCAAAACTAATACCCAGATATAATTATTTTAAAATACGAAATCTGTGATGAATTGGCCTTTTTGTCGTATTGGCTCCTAGCTCTGGTGCAGCACTCTGGGCGGGACTTACTGCCCATTTCTGAAAAGAGGACTGTTCACCCCAAGTCAGCACCTTGAGTTAGGACTAGGGTGTGTCCTGTAAGGTGGTGGGTGGGACACAGGCCACTCCCTAGATTGCCAAAAATCGACGGGACAATTCTTTTTTTTTAATAAAAGAAGCTAATATCTGAAATATAGTTACATTTGTAATGAAACAATGTCAAATACATGTTCAAATGACAAAGCAAAACTAATACCCAGATATAATTATTTTAAAATACGAAATCTGTGATGAATTGGCCTTTTTGTCGTATTGGCTCCTAGCTCTGGTGCAGCACTCTGGGCGGGACTTACTGCCCATTTTGGGAGAGATGACTGTTCACCCCAAGTCAGCACCTTGAGTTAGGACTAGGGTGTGTCTTGTAAGGTGGTGGGTGGGACACAGGCCACTCCCTAGATTGCCTAAAATCGATGGGACAATTATTACTTTTTTTTAAAGAAGCTAATATCTGAAATATAGTTACATTTGTAATGAAACAATGTCAAATACACGTTCAAATGACAAAGCAAAACTAATACCCAGATATAATTATTTTAAAATACGAAATCTGTGATGAATTGGCCTTTTTGTCGTATTGGCTCCTAGCTCTGGTGCAGCACTCTGGGCGGGACTTACTGCCCATTTTGGGAGAGAGGACTGTTCACCCCAAGTCAGCATCTTGAGTTAGGACTAGGGTGTGTCTTGTAAGGTGGTGGGTGGGACACAGGCCACTCCCTAGATTGCCAAAAATCGACGGGACAAGTATTATTTTTTTTTTTAAAGAAGCTAATATCTGAAATATAGTTACATTTGTAATGAAACAGTCAAATATACGTTCAAATGACAAAGCAAAACTAATACCCAGATATAATCATTTTAAAATACGAAATCTGTGATGAATTGGCCTTTTTGTCGTATTGGCTCCTAGCTCTGGTGCAGCACTCTGGGCGGGACTTACTGCCCATTTTGGGAGAGAGGACTGTTCACCCCAAGTCAGCACCTTGAGTTAGGACTAGGGTGTGTCTTGTAAGGTGGTGGGTGGGACACAGGCCACTCCCTAGATTGCCTAAAATCGACGGGACAATTCTTTTTTTTAATAAAAGAAGCTAATATCTGAAATATAGTTACATTTGTAATGAAACAATGTCAAATACATGTTCAAATGACAAAGCAAAACTAATACCCAGATATAATTATTTTAAAATACGAAATCTGTGATGAATTGGCCTTTTTGTCGTATTGGCTCCTAGCTCTGGTGTAGCACTTTGGGCGGGACTTACTGCCGATTTCTGAAGAGAGGACTGTTCACCCCAAGTCAGCACCTTGAGTTAGGACTAGGGTGTGTCTTGTAAGGTGGTGGGTGGGACACAGGCCACTCCCTAGATTGCCAAAAATCGACGGGACAATTATTATTATTATTTTTTTTAAAGAAGCTAATATCTGAAATATAGTTACATTTGTAATGAAACAATGTCAAATACATGTTCAAATGACAAAGCAAAACTAATACCCAGATATAATTATTTTAAAATACGAAATCTGTGATGAATTGGCCTTTTTGTCGTATTGGCTCCTAGCTCTGGTGCAGCACTCTGGGCGGGACTTACTGCCCATTTTGGGAGAGAGGACTGTTCACCCCAAGTCAGCACCTTGAGTTAGGACTAGGGTGTGTCTTGTAAGGTGGTGGGTGGGACACAGGCCACTCCCTAGATTGCCAAAAATCGACGGGACAATTCTTTTTTTTTAATAAAAGAAGCTAATATCTGAAATATAGTTACATTTGTAATGAAACAATGTCAAATACATGTTCAAATGACAAAGCAAAACTAATACCCAGATATAATTATTTTAAAATACGAAATCTGTGATGAATTGGCCTTTTTGTCGTATTGGCTCCTAGCTCTGGTGTAGCACTTTGGGCGGGACTTACTGCCGATTTCTGAAGAGAGGACTGTTCACCCCAAGTCAGCACCTTGAGTTAGGACTAGGGTGTGTCTTGTAAGGTGGTGGGTGGGACACAGGCCACTCCCTAGATTGCCAAAAATCGACGGGACAATTATTATTATTATTTTTTTTAAAGAAGCTAATATCTGAAATATAGTTACATTTGTAATGAAACAGTCAAATACACGTTCAAATGACAAAGCAAAAGTAATACCCAGATATAATTATTTTAAAATACGAAATCTGTGATGAATTGGCCTTTTTGTCGTATTGGCTCCTAGCTCTGGTGCAGCACTCTGGGCGGGACTTACTGCCCATTTTGGGAGAGAGGACTGTTCACCCCAAGTCAGCATCTTGAGTTAGGACTAGGGTGTGTCTTGTAAGGTGGTGGGTGGGACACAGGCCACTCCCTAGATTGCCTAAAATCGATGGGACAATTATTACTTTTTTTTTAAAGAAGCTAATATCTGAAATATAGTTACATTTGTAATGAAACAATGTCAAATACATGTTCAAATGACAAAGCAAAACTAATACCCAGATATAATTATTTTAAAATACGAAATCTGTGATGAATTGGCCTTTTTGTCGTATTGGCTCCTAGCTCTGGTGCAGCACTCTGGGCGGGACTTACTGCCCATTTTGGGAGAGAGGACGGTTCACCCCAAGTCAGCACCTTGAGTTAGGACTAGGGTGTGTCTTGTAAGGTGGTGGGTGGGACACAGGCCACTCCCTAGATTGCCAAAAATCGACGGGACAATTCTTTTTTTTTAATAAAAGAAGCTAATATCTGAAATATAGTTACATTTGTAATGAAACAATGTCAAATACATGTTCAAATGACAAAGCAAAACTAATACCCAGATATAATTATTTTAAAATACGAAATCTGTGATGAATTGGCCTTTTTGTCGTATTGGCTCCTAGCTCTGGTGCAGCACTCTGGGCGGGACTTACTGCCCATTTTGGGAGAGAGGACTGTTCACCCCAAGTCAGCACCTTGAGTTAGGACTAGGGTGTGTCTTGTAAGGTGGTGGGTGGGACACAGGCCACTCCCTAGATTGCCTAAAATCGACGGGACAATTCTTTTTTTTAATAAAAGAAGCTAATATCTGAAATATAGTTACATTTGTAATGAAACAATGTCAAATACATGTTCAAATGACAAAGCAAAACTAATACGCAGATATAATTATTTTAAAATACGAAATCTGTGATGAATTGGCCTTTTTGTCGTATTGGCTCCTAGCTCTGGTGCAGCACTCTGGGCGGGACTTACTGCCCATTTCTGAAGAGATGGCTGTTCACCCCAAGTCAGCACCTTGAGTTAGGACTAGGGTGTGTCTTGTAAGGTGGTGGGTGGGACACAGGCCACACCCTAGATTGCCTAAAATCGATGGGACAATTATTACTTTTTTTTTAAAGAAGCTAATATCTGAAATATAGTTACATTTGTAATGAAACAGTCAAATACATGTTCAAATGACAAAGCAAAACTAATACCCAGATATAATTATTTTAAAATACGAAATCTGTGATGAATTGGCCTTTTTGTCGTATTGGCTCCTAGCTCTGGTGCAGCACTCTGGGCGGGACTTACTGCCCATTTCTGAAGAGAGGACTGTTCACCCCAAGTCAGCACCTTGAGTTAGGACTAGGGTGTGTCTTGTAAGGTGGTGGGTGGGACACAGGCCACTCCCTAGATTGCCAAAAATTGACGGGACAATTTTTTAAAAAAATTTTAAAGAAGCTAATATCTGAAATATAGTTACATTTGTAATGAAACAGTCAAATACACGTTCAAATGACAAAGCAAAACTAATACCCAGATATAATTATTTTAAAATACGAAATCTGTGATGAATTGGCCTTTTTGTCGTATTGGCTCCTAGCTCTGGTGCAGCACTCTGGGCGGGACTTACTGCCCATTTTGGGAGAGATGACTGTTCACCCCAAGTCAGCACCTTGAGTTAGGACTAGGGTGTGTCTTGTAAGGTGGTGGGTGGGACACAGGCCACACCCTAGATTGCCAAACATCGACGGGACAATTCTTTTTATTTTTTTAAAGAAGCTAATATCTGAAATATAGTTACATTTGTAATGAAACAGTCAAATACACGTTCAAATGACAAAGCAAAAGTAATACCCAGATATAATTATTTTAAAATACGAAATCTGTGATGAATTGGCCTTTTTGTCGTATTGGCTCCTAGCTCTGGTGCAGCACTCTGGGCGGGACTTACTGCCCATTTTGGGAGAGAGGACTGTTCACCCCAAGTCAGCACCTTGAGTTAGGACTAGGGTGTGTCCTGTAAGGTGGTGGGTGGGACACAGGCCACTCCCTAGATTGCCAAAAATCGACGGGACAATTCTTTTTTTTTAATAAAAGAAGCTAATATCTGAAATATAGTTACATTTGTAATGAAACAGTCAAATACACGTTCAAATGACAAAGCAAAACTAATACCCAGATATAATTATTTTAAAATACGAAATCTGTGATGAATTGGCCTTTTTGTCGTATTGGCTTCTAGCTCTGGTGCAGCACTCTGGGCGGGACTTACTGACTATTTCTGAAGAGAGGACTGTTCACCCCAAGTCAGCACCTTGAGTTAGGACTAGGGTGTGTCTTGTAAGGTGGTGGGTGGGACACAGGCCACACCCTAGATTGCCAAAAATCGACGGGACAATTCTTTTTTTTTAATAAAAGAAGCTAATATCTGAAATATAGTTACATTTGTAATGAAATAGTCAAATACACGTTCAAATGACAAAGCAAAACTAATACCCAGATATAATTATTTTAAAATACGAAATCTGTGATGAATTGGCCTTTTTGTCGTATTGGCTCCTAGCTCTGGTGCAGCACTCTGGGCGGGACTTACTGCCCATTTTGGGAGAGATGGCTGTTCACCCCAAGTCAGCACCTTGAGTTAGGACTAGGGTGTGTCTTGTAAGGTGGTGGGTGGGACACAGGCCACTCCCTAGATTGCCAAAAATTGACGGGACAAATTTTTTAAATTTTTTTTTAAAGAAGCTAATATCTGAAATATAGTTACATTTGTAATGAAACAGTCAAATACACGTTCAAATGACAAAGCAAAACTAATACCCAGATATAATTATTTTAAAATACGAAATCTGTGATGAATTGGCCTTTTTGTCGTATTGGCTCCTAGCTCTGGTGCAGCACTCTGGGCGGGACTTACTGCCCATTTCTGAAAAGAGGACTGTTCACCCCAAGTCAGCACCTTGAGTTAGGACTAGGGTGTGTCCTGTAAGGTGGTGGGTGGGACACAGGCCACTCCCTAGATTGCCAAAAATCGACGGGACAATTCTTTTTTTTTAATAAAAGAAGCTAATATCTGAAATATAGTTACATTTGTAATGAAACAATGTCAAATACATGTTCAAATGACAAAGCAAAACTAATACCCAGATATAATTATTTTAAAATACGAAATCTGTGATGAATTGGCCTTTTTGTCGTATTGGCTCCTAGCTCTGGTGCAGCACTCTGGGCGGGACTTACTGCCGATTTCTGAAGAGAGGACTGTTCACCCCAAGTCAGCACCTTGAGTTAGGACTAGGGTGTGTCTTGTAAGGTGGTGGGTGGGACACAGGCCACTCCCTAGATTGCCTAAAATCGATGGGACAATTATTACTTTTTTTTTAAAGAAGCTAATATCTGAAATATAGTTACATTTGTAATGAAACAATGTCAAATACATGTTCAAATGACAAAGCAAAACTAATACCCAGATATAATTATTTTAAAATACGAAATCTGTGATGAATTGGCCTTTTTGTCGTATTGGCTCCTAGCTCTGGTGCAGCACTCTGGGCGGGACTTACTGCCCATTTTGGGAGAGATGGCTGTTCACCCCAAGTCAGCACCTTGAGTTAGGACTAGGGTGTGTCTTGTAAGGTGGTGGGTGGGACACAGGCCACTCCCTAGATTGCCTAAAATCGACGGGACAATTTGTTTATTTTTTTAAAGAAGCTAATATCTGAAATATAGTTACATTTGTAATGAAACAGTCAAATACACGTTCAAATGACAAAGCAAAACTAATACCCAGATATAATTATTTTAAAATACGAAATCTGTGATGAATTGGCCTTTTTGTCATATTGGCTCCTAGCTCTGGTGCAGCACTCTGGGCGGGACTTACTGCCCATTTTGGGAGAGATGACTGTTCACCCCAAGTCAGCACCTTGAGTTAGGACTAGGGTGTGTCCTGTAAGGTGGTGGGTGGGACACAGGCCACACCCTAGATTGCCTAAAATCGACGGGACAATTTGTTTATTTTTTTAAAGAAGCTAATATCTGAAATATAGTTACATTTGTAATGAAACAATGTCAAATACATGTTCAAATGACAAAGCAAAAGTAATACCCAGATATAATTATTTTAAAATACGAAATCTGTGATGAATTGGCCTTTTTGTCATATTGGCTCCTAGCTCTGGTGCAGCACTCTGGGCGGGACTTACTGGCCATTTTGGGAGAGATGGCTGTTCACCCCAAGTCAGCACCTTGAGTTAGGACTAGGGTGTGTCCTGTAAGGTGGTGGGTGGGACACAGGCCACTCCCTAGATTGCCTAAAATCGATGGGACAATTATTACTTTTTTTTTAAAGAAGCTAATATCTGAAATATAGTTACATTTGTAATGAAACAGTCAAATACACGTTCAAATGACAAAGCAAAAGTAATTCCCAGATATAATTATTTTAAAATACGAAATCTGTGATGAATTGTCCTTTTTGTCGTATTGGCTCCTAGCTCTGGTGCAGCACTCTGGGCGGGACTTACTGCCCATTTTGGGAGAGATGGCTGTTCACCCCAAGTCAGCACCTTGAGTTAGGACTAGGGTGTGTCTTGTAAGGTGGTGGGTGGGACACAGGCCACTCCCTAGATTGCCTAAAATCGATGGGACAATTATTACTTTTTTTTTAAAGAAGCTAATATCTGAAATATAGTTACATTTGTAATGAAACAGTCAAATACACGTTCAAATGACAAAGCAAAACTAATACCCAGATATAATTATTTTAAAATACGAAATCTGTGATGAATTGGCCTTTTTGTCATATTGGCTCCTAGCTCTGGTGCAGCACTCTGGGCGGGACTTACTGCCCATTTTGGGAGAGATGGCTGTTCACCCCAAGTCAGCACCTTGAGTTAGGACTAGGGTGTGTCCTGTAAGGTGGTGGGTGGGACACAGGCCACACCCTAGATTGCCTAAAATCGACGGGACAATTTGTTTATTTTTTTAAAGAAGCTAATATCTGAAATATAGTTACATTTGTAATGAAACAATGTCAAATACATGTTCAAATGACAAAGCAAAAGTAATACCCAGATATAATTATTTTAAAATACGAAATCTGTGATGAATTGGCCTTTTTGTCGTATTGGCTCCTAGCTCTGGTGCAGCACTCTGGGCAGGACTTACTGCCCATTTTGGGAGAGATGGCTGTTCACCCCAAGTCAGCACCTTGAGTTAGGACTAGGGTGTGTCTTGTAAGGTGGTGGGTGGGACACAGGCCACTCCCTAGATTGCCTAAAATCGACGGGACAATTTGTTTATTTTTTTAAAGAAGCTAATATCTGAAATATAGTTACATTTGTAATGAAACAGTCAAATACACGTTCAAATGACAAAGCAAAACTAATACCCAGATATAATTATTTTAAAATACGAAATCTGTGATGAATTGGCCTTTTTGTCATATTGGCTCCTAGCTCTGGTGCAGCACTCTGGGCGGGACTTACTGCCCATTTTGGGAGAGATGGCTGTTCACCCCAAGTCAGCACCTTGAGTTAGGACTAGGGTGTGTCCTGTAAGGTGGTGGGTGGGACACAGGCCACTCCCTAGATTGCCTAAAATCGATGGGACAATTATTACTTTTTTTTTAAAGAAGCTAATATCTGAAATATAGTTACATTTGTAATGAAACAGTCAAATACACGTTCAAATGACAAAGCAAAAGTAATTTCCAGATATAATTATTTTAAAATACGAAATCTGTGATGAATTGTCCTTTTTGTCGTATTGGCTCCTAGCTCTGGTGCAGCACTCTGGGCAGGACTTACTGCCCATTTTGGGAGAGATGGCTGTTCACCCCAAGTCAGCACCTTGAGTTAGGACTAGGGTGTGTCCTGTAAGGTGGTGGGTGGGACACAGGCCACTCCCTAGATTGCCTAAAATCGACGGGACAATTTGTTTATTTTTTTAAAGAAGCTAATATCTGAAATATAGTTACATTTGTAATGAAATAGTCAAATACACGTTCAAATGACAAAGCAAAACTAATACCCAGATATAATTATTTTAAAATACGAAATCTGTGATGAATTGGCCTTTTTGTCGTATTGGCTCCTAGCTCTGGTGCAGCACTCTGGGCGGGACTTACTGGCTATTTCTGAAAAGAGGACTGTTCACCCCAAGTCAGCACCTTGAGTTAGGACTAGGGTGTGTCTTGTAAGGTGGTGGGTGGGACACAGGCCACTCCCTAGATTGCCTAAAATCGATGGGACAATTATTACTTTTTTTTTAAAGAAGCTAATATCTGAAATATAGTTACATTTGTAATGAAACAGTCAAATACACGTTCAAATGACAAAGCAAAAGTAATTCCCAGATATAATTATTTTAAAATACGAAATCTGTGATGAATTGTCCTTTTTGTCGTATTGGCTCCTAGCTCTGGTGCAGCACTCTGGGCAGGACTTACTGCCCATTTTGGGAGAGAGGACTGTTCACCCCAAGTCAGCACCTTGAGTTAGGACTAGGGTGTGTCTTGTAAGGTGGTGGGTGGGACACAGGCCACTCCCTAGATTGCCTAAAATCGACGGGACAATTTGTTTATTTTTTTAAAGAAGCTAATATCTGAAATATAGTTACATTTGTAATGAAACAGTCAAATACACGTTCAAATGACAAAGCAAAACTAATACCCAGATATAATTATTTTAAAATACGAAATCTGTGATGAATTGGCCTTTTTGTCGTATTGGCTCCTAGCTCTGGTGCAGCACTCTGGGCGGGACTTACTGCCCATTTTGGGAGAGAGGACTGTTCACCCCAAGTCAGCACCTTGAGTTAGGACTAGGGTGTGTCCTGTAAGGTGGTGGGTGGGACACAGGCCACTCCCTAGATTGCCTAAAATCGATGGGACAATTATTACTTTTTTTTTTAAAGAAGCTAATATCTGAAATATAGTTACATTTGTAATGAAACAATGTCAAATACACGTTCAAATGACAAAGCAAAAGTAATACCCAGATATAATTATTTTAAAATACGAAATCTGTGATGAATTGGCCTTTTTGTCGTATTGGCTCCTAGCTCTGGTGCAGCACTCTGGGCGGGACTTACTGCCCATTTTGGGAGAGAGGACTGTTCACCCCAAGTCAGCACCTTGAGTTAGGACTAGGGTGTGTCTTGTAAGGTGGTGGGTGGGACACAGGCCACTCCCTAGATTGCCAAAAATCGACGGGACAATTATTATTATTTTTTTTAAAGAAGCTAATATCTGAAATATAGTTACATTTGTAATGAAGCAGTCAAATACACGTTTAAATGACAAACCAAAACTAATACCCAGATATAATTATTTTAAAATATGAAATCTGTGATGAATTGGCCTTCTTTTTTTTTTTTTTAAATACAAAACTCTCGTAAGAGAAAGTGAATATACACATACATGTAATTACAAATGTTGTCAAAATACAAAAGTTAATAACTAAACAGAAAACAACACCAAAACAAAAACAAAAAAAGAAAGAAAGGGGCTATTTAAAAACACAAGTCAATGTCAAAAGGCTATTTTCAGATAGTCCTTTTTTCTCTTTTTATCTTATACACACAATGCTGAGTTTATACACACAATGCTGACTTTATATACACAATTCTGACTTTATACACACAATTCTGACTTTATACACACAATTCAAATCTGACTATCACACAATTCTAGCCTGACGTCGTCATACTCAATTCTAGTCAGAATTTGAGTCTGATTCTGCTCCGTTGGGCTGTGATTATGGGGCGTGTTTCAACCGAACCAGGAAAGACCTCAATTGGATAGACCTACAACCAATCAGAGCAACGGAGCGACGCATAACGTTAGTTGTCAAATGTCAACAGAACTCAACTGCACTGTGTTGCCAAGTCCGCGGGTTGAAGTGACCCCAATTATGTGATATACAGACACAGGAATGCAAATTTTAGCAGGCAGCCCTGCCAAAATAACACAGATTTTACCCCCCAAATGCCTTTTTTTCCGGACAACCCCCCCATTGGGCTTGTTTTTGGCTAGTTTTGAGTAGCAATCGGGATTGGGTGGGTTTTGTTGTCTGCACGCACCCTGTCTGCACGTATACGCTGGAATAAGTTATGTTAGAAGAAAAAGATGACCTTTGCCGGTGTTGTAAAAAAATAATTTAAGGATACACAGAGTACTTACCAACACGATCATCATTTCTGAGAGAAATAGTAAAGGTGAATGCATATACGAACAAGTTCTCCATTTAGGATTAGAACAAATTCAACCCAAGCGCCTTTGATGACGTGGATGATTACGTCACTGTTGATCATCTGTCCATCATCGTCTAAAGCCCGCCCTGACAATTTCATTGGTCCGAACAGTTTCTGTTAGCTCTACGGATCAAGTCCAGACCGAACTGCCCGTGCAAATTTTTTGTGGGCGGGGCTAAGTTCGTCTGGCATCCAGGCTAACCCTTTGATATCTGCATTGATCAAATGAGTAAATTTATAGTCTTAAATTCCTAATTATTTTCTGTATTCTTCTTTCTCTTTTCTGCATTTCGCCTGTGCTCTAGCTTCTTTCCTTTAAATAAACATGGCGTTGTGTACTAAATATTGTTGGCTCTGTGATAAATTGTTTATGTTGATGCTTCTATGCGGATGCCCTGTTGGAGCGGATCTCCTGTCGGACAACATCTCTTAAGCACTATGAGTAAAACCTCAAACATACACTCATTTTCAAAAGTTTGGTGTTGGTACAATTGTTTATGTCTGAAAAAAGTCTCTAATGCTCACCAAGACTGAATTAGTTTGATTAAAAAATACAGTAAAAACAATAATATTGTGAAATAATATTAAAATAATTGTCACATGACCCTAATATGATGATTTGTTGAAAACAGTTGTGCTGCTTTATATTTTTTGGAAGACAATAACAAAAATACATTCAGTTGATCAAAAGTGACAGTAAAGACTTTTATAATGTTATAAGATTTTTAAACTTTAAAAAAAAACTTTATTCATCAATAATCCTGAAAAATGCACCATGGTTTACACAAAAATATGAAGCAGCACAAATGTTTTCAACACTGATAATAATCATAAATGTTTCTTGAGCAGCAAATCCTCATATTAGAATGATTTCTAAAGGATCATGTGACTGAAGACAGGAGTAATTATGTTAAAAATTCATCAATTCAATCAAGTTCAAATCATTCAATTTTTTTAAAATATATTAAATGTCATTACAATGTAAAATAGCTGTTTTCTATATGTAAAGGGTTAGTGCACCCAAAAATTTAAATTTATGTCATTAATTCCTCATGTCATTCCAAACCCGTAAGACAGTTCATCTTCAAAACACAAATGAATATACAGGTCCTTCTCAAAAAATGTGCATATTGTGATAAAGTTCATTATTTTCCATAATGTAATGATACAAATTAAACTTTCATATATTTTAGATTAATTGCACACCAACTGAAATATTTCAGGTCTTTTATTGTTTTAATACTGATGATTTTGGCATACAGCTCATGAAAATCTCAAAAAATTAGCATATCATGAAAAGGTTCTCTGAACGAGCTATTAACCTAATCATCTGAATCAACTAATTACACCTGCAAAAGATTCCTGAGGCTTTTAAAAACTCCCAGCCTGGTTCATTACTCAAAACCGCAATCATGGGTAAGACTGCCGACCTGACTGCTGTCCAGAAGGCCATCATTGACACCCTCAAGCAAGAGGGTAAGACACAGAAAGACATTTCTGAACGAATAGGCTGTTCCCAGAGTGCTGTATCAAGGCACCTCAGTGGGAAGTCTGTGGGAAGGAAAAAGTGTGGCAAAAAACGCTGCCCAACGAGAAGAGGTGACCGGACCCTGAGGAAGATTGTGGAGAAGGACCGATTCCAGACCTTGGGGGACCTGCGGAAGCAGTGGACTGAGTCTGGAGTAGAAACATCCAGAGCCACCGTGCACAGGCGTGTGAAGGAAATGGGCTACAGGTGCCGCATTCCCCAGGTCAAGCCACTTTTGAACCAGAAACAGCGGCAGAAGCGCCTGACCTGGGCTACAGAGAACAAGCAGTGGACTGTTGCTCAGTGATCCAAAGTACTTTTTTCGGATGAAAGCAAATTTTGCATGTCATTCGGAATTCAAGGTGTCAGAGTCTGGAGGAAGACTGGGGAGAAGGAAATGCCAAAATGCCTGAAGTCCAGTGTCAAGTACCCACAGTCAGTGATGGTCTGGGGTGCCATGTCAGCTGCTGGTGTTGGTCCACTGTGTTTTATCAAGGGCAGGGTCAATGCAGCTAGCTATCAGGAGATTTTGGAGCACTTCATGCTTCCATCTGCTGAAAAGCTTTAGACTCACTATTTTAGATCCCCCTACCCATCTTTTATACGCAATAAAATACTGTGTTATTGGAAGTCTTGTGGTCTGTCGTCCTTGCCTGGCCTCTGTCCGACTCCCCAAGGGTGGTACGGGTCTTAGGGGTGGGTGCAGCCTGATTTGGCCCGCCCCGACCTGTGACAAGGGACTGTTCCAAAAGTTGCATCAGTTTAGGAAGTGACATCATCTGCCTTTCATGAAGTTGATGGTAGAAGACAAGTGTTCTCTTTTAATTAATTTTCTTTGAGTTTATGTAATGTCTGAAAGACCGGGACACTCATTATGTCAGCCCATGTATAATATTTAAGCCTCTCATTAAGGCACATAATGTGGTGTCATTACCTAACAAATAAGTAAAAGCCTACATAGACACTCGCCATATTTGTTCTCTTTCATCATCTCGTGTTCGAGATCCACCTATGGGAAGGGCATCCGTACCTGACCTCTGCAGAAGCATCCAATTGCACCAAGTCTGGCAAGACAGACAGGAGCGCGCAGCCAATGCCCGGTAAGGCCCCGCCCCTTACCTGTGGGCATATATAGCCTGCACGCGCTACTGTACTCCAGTTGACATTCGCTTCTCGCGATCTCTGCTTGTACACAGCTCGGTTGAATTGACGCTGCTCACTAACTGTCTACAGGAGGAAATATCCTTTCGATCAGCCTCCGCCAGGCGTGACAGTTTTCTATTCCGCCAGATTGTCTGTGTCTGCTCTCGGAGCCGCCCACGCTCTCTCACGTTTTCCTGTCCCACGGCTGCCCGCCACGGATTTCTCTACGTTTTTCGCCGGTATGTCGCTCTCTATCCCTGCTTCCTCTGCCACCAGCTTGAAAAGGGCCTGCCCGGCCGCGTGTGGTGCGCTTATCGCCGCTAAGGACCTTCACTCGTTCTGCGTGGTTTGCTTGGGCCTCAAGCATGCGGAAGAGGCCTTGGAGAATCCGGAGAACTGCAGCCACTGCCTCGTGCTGCCTAGGAAACTCCTGCGACGCCGCCTTAAAGTCGCTGCTACCCAGTGCGGCGAGCTCGACTTTTCGGATTCGGACGTGGGACACGGTGACGATAGCACGCCACCGGGGGCCTCCCGGGACGCGACTTCTCTTGTTTGGGCTGACCAGCCTAACTCTGAGTTCCCCGAAGAGGACATCTTCGTGGGCAACCTCCCGCTCGTCGACGAACCGGCCGGGTCCGGTGACGACGACGACGCGGGCCTTACCGGGGTCTCAGAGGACGAGGATGCCATCCCACCCTCTGGTATTCCCCAGGCCAGCGTCCCCGCGGCCTCCCAGTCTATTCTCCTGGATGTTTGAGAAATTGAGTGGCCGGCTCCACAGAGCGCCACCGACCAGGAGAGAGACATTTATGATGGGAAAGTGTTGGGAGCGCCTCCTGGCCCAAGGATGCAACTCTTTCCCGCCGTTCCAGCATGTGCTAAGCACATGAAACATTACTGGAAGGATCCGCTCGACTTCAAACATGTTCTCGCGGGCCTGGAGGTTAAAGACATGGCGGCTCTTGGCATGGGTGAGCCGCCCGCTATAGAGCCCTCTATCGCCAGGCACCTCATTCCAGCCCAGGGAGGGCTGCTCGCCCCCCCTAAACCGGTTCTTCCTAGTAAGATGGACCGTTTTTCTGCCTCGGTGCACCAGGCCGCCTACAAATCATCGGCCTTGGCTGTTAGAGCACTTAACGTCTCTTCGCTCCTTTCTGCCTACCAGGCGGAAATCCTAGAGGACCTGGGCCAACAGCTCGACAAGGGATCTCCCTCCCCTTCACTGTGGAAGGAGATCATCACGGTGAACGATCTCGTCCTCCGCAACGCTCGTCAGGCCGTCCAAGCCTGCGGGCGCTCCATGGCGCTTTCTGTTGTAGGGGAGCGCGCGCTCTGGCTCAATCTGTCAGGCCTCCCGGACAGCGAGAAGAGGCGCATCGCAGGCGCCCCGGTAGAGCCCGGCCGGGCTCTCTTTTGGGCCCGCCGTCGCACTAATGCAACAGCGGTGCGACGACAAAAAGAAGGAGGACGAGGCTTTTAAGTTATGTCTTCCTAGGAAGGCGGCTCCACGCCAGGCGCCCCCTGCGCGTTTGCCTAACCCGCCGGCCCCGGCGCGTCACTTTCATCAGGGCAAGGAAAGGCCCCGCAACAAGCCCGGCCCGCAACGGCAGAGCAACCCACCCTCGACCAAGCCCTGGGGGAAACCTACTGCTGCTGCCGCCGCGGGAAAACCCCCAAGCTCTACCCCCAGCGACTCCAAACGCAAGCGGCCTGCCTGAGGTTTGGCCGATGAGGGTTTGGGGTCCATGTTCTCGAGCGACAAGCTCTCTGGACTCGCTTCCCGCACTAGAGCCCCCGTCCAAAAGACGACGGGTCACTTCTGGAGGGTCCCCCCCTCCCATGGCTGCCCAGCCCATGTGTTCAGTGGACGTTGTGTGTTCTCCCCCGTTCAAGGGGTCTGTTGTGAGGATGTGTTCGAAAGCAGTGTCACCACACCGCACATGTTGTGTTCCCCTCACTCAGCTAATAAAGGCTTCGGCCCCATTGTTTCCCCGAAAACAAAACACACAAAAAAACACAAACACATTAAATCAAACGAATCAAATGAATTCGTTACAGAGGGATGTCCTCCCTCTGCAGGGAAATCACTTTTCTCTGCAAAGGGTGGACAGCTCTCTGAACCCATGCATGCAGTTCCTAGTTTCCCCACTAGAGGGCGCCATTGCGTCACAAATAAGCCAGCTGGGCACACACGAAGCCGGCATCGCTCAGGTGGGTACGCTCACGAGCCGTGCGGCAGTTTGGCGAGCTGCAGCGGCACCAGAATGGGTGATGCGCACAATAGTGCAGGGCTATCGTCTGCAGTTTGCTATGAAACCCCCGCGGTTCAGCAGTGTTCTCTTTTCACACACAGAAGAGAGCACTGCCCACGTTCTGAAGGAGGAAATCTCCTCGGAATATTCGGAATATTTCTGGTAATTAAGTTATAAGTTAACTGATGCTATAAATTGT
The DNA here is from genome assembly GCF_949357685.1 of Gobio gobio. Classification (NCBI taxonomy): domain Eukaryota; kingdom Metazoa; phylum Chordata; class Actinopteri; order Cypriniformes; family Gobionidae; genus Gobio; species Gobio gobio. Next base: position 54,731,479 of record NC_137101.1, on the reverse strand, counting down.
GCAGAAAATTACAGCAGAACACAGCTTGCTTGAAATTACATAATATTTTTTGTGTTATTTACAGAACAGGACTGTGGACTTTCTGAGAGTGGAATTCTAGGACTTCACTCTCTACTGAAGAAAAGCCTATGCTGCCTCAAAAGTCACATCTCCTCTGTTCGACAGCTGTACAGTAGTGTAATAGACAATTGTGATCTGAAAGAAGATGATTACATGGATGAGGAGGATATCGAGTATGGTTTGGAGTACGATGAGGAAGAGGATGAAGATGAAGACTATTTTCCCGAGTCAGTATAAAAAGTGTCCACTCTGGTGAAGTTGCTCCAATGTTTTCACCATTTGGGCAGTGGCTGCATAACTGCATTATGTGTGTGTGGATTTCACACACTGTTAAAGTGTAATGAACCATCATTTGGACCTTTGTAACTAAAGTCTTTACAGACAGGTGACAGCAGAATGAAGTGTTTGTTCGCTGATATTTTTTTTTTTTTTTTATATCAGTCAGAACAAGATGGTTTTTAATTGATTTTACCATCTCACTGAAAATGGCCCCTTGCAAATATGTAATCCTACAGTAAAGCTCTTATGTTTGTAATGTATATTAAAATTGTAAAACATTACTAGTGTACTTGTTGTTTATACTCATATTACTTATATTTTACTCAATTAAATTGCTTTTTGATTGAACAAATATGTAATCTATAATGCATGACCCTTTTGGACAATGTTTTACCAAAATGTTTTATATTCATATACTCTGTCACAAATAAAAATGACTACATTATAATATATTTAGACATAGAGATCCTGGATGGGTGTGATGCAGAGTTTGTGTAATGGGTTAGATATTTATGCAGTAAAATGCTTGTACTGTCTAAATTATATTCCCTGGTGTGTACAATGGAAACCATGTTTTAACATAAACCTAACTGTGCATTGGTTTAACCACACTTTTTTTTTTTTTAAATGTTAGTTTATATTTAATGGGAATAAATATATTTATAGGAACATATACGTTATGCCTCTGGAAGATCCTGTCAAAAATGACCATATATGGACAGGTAAGTGTGGCGCCTCGGTTGTCATTGGATGCATAGCACCGGCATGGCTGTGATTGGATTATCTTTAATATAACATTATATTAGGCTACAGAATCAATTTAACCCTTTCGCACGTACGTTATGAATATTCCGACTGGCAGCCTGGCGTGAGTTTTTTAATGCGACCGTTATTATGTAATGACATGCGTTCTAATTTCCATGGTAACACATCAACCTTGACACGTGAGTTTTTGCAGTCACAATGGCGCTCATGGTGGATGACCGCTAGCCTGGCTCCGCCCTCCTACGTACTTCCGCTCAATTTTCATTTTCCTTCAGTACTACGTCTGGGACTGCGGTTGAGACTTGCAATTTCTCCGAACAAATTTTTACCGGTCCAATCAGCGAACAGAGGGAGTGGTTGAGAGCGATGACGTTGATCTCGTGCGCTAAAGTTGTGGTTCAGTAATGGCGGCGGAGAAAGATGCGAGCGAAGCTATTCGGTCAGTTGTGGCAACGCTGCCGAATATCCAAAAGTTAAAGCCGGAGCAAGAGAAAGCTTTGCTGAGTTTTGTTGGTGGCCACGATGTTGTGGCCCTCCTCCCCACGGGGTTCGGGAAAAGTTTGATTTTCCAGCTCGCTCCGTTAGTGGTGAAGGAGTTGGCAAAGGCGAACGCAAGAGATGCTAAGCCGATAGTTGTTGTCGTCTCCCCTCTTGTTGCACTAATGGAGGACCAAGTGAAGGAGGCAGAAAAGTTGGGAGTTCGTGCTGGGCAGCTCGGCGTGCATGATGACCGTGACATTTTGGATGGACGCTTGAGCCTGGTGTTCGGGAGCCCCGAGTCCTGGTTGCTGAACAACAAATGGAGACGAATGCTAGCCTCGACCATATACCAGGACAACCTCATTGGTATCGTCGTGGACGAGGTCCATGTTACATACAAATGGTAAGTTAGCACTCAATAAGGTTAAATAACATAAGTAGGGCTGTTATTGCATACTCGATAGCTTAGGCTAATGTTTAAATGTTTTCATTCAAACTTATGATATTAGATTCATGCGGAATATTATACTCCCTTTTTCGTTTCACTCAAGGGGCGAGGCTTCCAAAGGCGAGTCGGCATTCCGAGACAGTTTTGCCAAGCTCGGAGAGCTGAGATCTATCACCAAGGAGGGTGAGTTGAATGCACTGCCCTTTGTGTTTACCTAACGTGTTGTGGAATATAATTTGTATGCTATTATAACGTCAATATTCTGTCTATGGATACTCTCTATTGTAATGATTAGTTACTGTCCCTGTAATGAAACATAATTGCGTTATTACCTGGATTTTTGGCACTCATGTTCATAGTGCTGTTCATTAAGTCCTTCCTGCCATAGCCTATAAAACAAACATTTGACATCTTGTTTATGCTATAAAAGAGGGCAAGTGTTTATCTTGTAATTTTTTCATACTCCCAGGTACACCTGTTTTGGCGCTGACTGCCTCAGCTGACATCAAGTCCAGAAGCAGAGTCATCAGACTGCTCCATATGGACAATGCCGTTCAAATCATCGCTAGTCCCAATAAGACAAACATCCGTCTTGGATTGTGCAAGGTGCCCAGCCATCACTTGAACTGCCTAGACTGGATAGTTCAACATGTAAAAGAAAAGGGCTCAACCATGCAACCTGTATTAATTTACTGCCAAACGCTGAAATTAGTGGGGCGAGTTTTCTCATACTTAAAGGCAGAACTGCAAGGACATGCCTGGGTAGGCTGTGATCCGGACTGTAAAAGTGACAACCTCCTGATTGGCATGTACCACGGCAAAACCCTCCCCCAAAACAAAGAGAGAGTGTTGGCTTCACTGAGGGGGGAAGGGAAGTGCCGGGTAATTGTTGCAACTACAGCTTTGGGGATGGGGTTGAATTTTCCTAATGTTTCACATGTGGTAATGTACGGAGCTCCAGGGGACTTAGAGTCAATTTTACAACAGGTGGGCAGGGCTGGAAGGCATGGTCAGCCATCACATGCCATCCTCTACAACACCGGACAGTATTTCAAGACGGATGAAGAAGTAAAACAACTGCTTGCTGTTGGAAAAAACACATGTTTTAGGAAATCTCTCTATGCACATTTTGAAGCTGAACCCAGCCATGTAGAGCCACGCCATCTCTGTTGTACATACTGTAAGACTGTTTGCTCGTGTTCATCTGACACATGTACAGAACCTACGCCAAATTATGAACAGGTTGAAGATGAACCTATTAATCATAGAACTAGGCATGTGGATGCAAATGACAAATCTTTGATTGCAGATTTGCTGAATGACTACAGGGGTAGTTTAATCAATTCCTCTAATCGACTGTACACCTCACATGCAGCTTGCACTGGATTCAGTCAGCAACTGGTGGATGCAGTGTTGACCCATTGTCAATGCATATTTGACCTGTCATACATTATTGCTAACCTTCCTGTGTTTAGATTGGACCATGCTAAGGAGATTTTAATTATCATTAGTGATGTTTTTGGGGATATTGATGTGGATCTGCAGTATGATTCAGGTGGTTATTTAACTGACCCAGATCTCTATTATAGTAACTACTTTGACGATGATGATGATGATGATTATGTTGTTGAAGATGTACTCAGAAGCCATGTCAGTAGCTCAGAGTCCGAACTATAAATACAGTGATTCTTGTGATGAACAGAACACTTTGAACCCCTTTGTGTGCTTGTGCTTGAACATGTTTGGTGTGTCAGTTGTAAATATTGTTGTAAATGTGGGTTTGGTTGTAATTTGTGTTTTTCTACAAAAATTTACTAAATAAAAGTGTTCAAACAAATACTTGTATGACCATAATTAAGGTATAAAATAAATAATAAGACATACTATGAAAAAGTGTTGTTTATTATACCTCTGCAAATGCAGTTAGGATATTCTTTAACCAAAAAGTACTAACATTATATACAAGGACACTTAGTATATATACATTAAAATATTTACTCATTATCTGTAAATTACAAAAAATATTTAACCAACATTCCAAGTAGGCATTCTATGACAGAGCTTCAAAGCTGGACCATTACAAATCAGATATGTAACTGATTAAAGTGCTACAGCCCTCCACTCTTTCAGCCTGGAACGCATCCATTGCCATAAGTCCTTATAATTTAGCTTGGACAGAATGTTTCTGTCAAAGTTAGGGAATGCAGAGAAGTGTCTTCCTGGTTGGTGCTTGAAAACTTCTGTCTTCCTAAATACCTCAAGTACAGTTAAAATGTTGTTTCTGAGATCAGCTGCATAGTGGATGCCACTAGGCTGGGATAGCTGCAGCTCTCGGTCTGCTGTGTCCATCAGGGTTTTCAAAACACCAGCAGATCTGCTGACCCTGTCAGCTGTTTGCTCTGTAAGGTTAGTGCCTTTGTTCCTCAAAAATGATTTAAGAAAGTTGTTGAGATGCTCGAGGTGCAGATCAAGAGGTATGTTTTTCCCTTTCCCACCCCTGCTATTCCAGAATCGGTTCCAGGTTACATCATGTGCAACTCGAGGGGACAGTGTTGCATTGACTTGTACTGTTAATAGGAAAGTGCTGTAGGCATATTGAGTGTGTCCGTATGCCTTGTAAATAAGTAGTGCCACTTTGTACAGTCTTATCAAGCGCTCCCCATCTCCCTCTTTGACCGCATCCAACATATCAAAAAGCAGAAATCCAAAGCTAAGCCTGGCCTCAGTGTGCTCTTTTTTGTAGTCACTCAAACCAGAGGAAGCAGGCTCAGCAACTGGCATAGATGCCACCACAAGATTGTGGACTTTCTTTTCGTGGGTCTCTCTGGCTTTCTTATATATGAACACTTTGGGGCAACCTGGCTCACCACAAGGGAGCATCTCCTTTTCAGTGCGTTGTGTCCTTGCTGCTTCAGTTATGCCAGCTGACAGTCCAGAAATGTCTGAAGACATCAAAAAATTGTCAACAACCTCTGCCACAGCGTCATGGAGCCAGGTCCTCTTCTGTTCAGCAGAGCCTTGCTGGATGTGGTCTGGTACTACCCCGTCAGGAGTGGCTATGACAAAAAAAAAAAAGTCTTTAAAATCATACATTGAACAAAAATGCAAGCCAAAAATAATTTTTAATTCCTTGATGTAAGTCTTTAGACACAATTGAACAGATACAAACCTGTGACATCATCCAAATGGAAATGTTCCATTGCTGCCGCAAGGAAAAGTGCTGTTGTGTCAATCTGCACAAACTGTTTGTAAGCGTTGTATGCAGCATGTGGGCCTTTTTTAGCATTGCTGCACCTGTGAATCACATAGCAGTTATTAAAAGACTATATGAAACATCTGCTTGTTAGATTCAATTCATAGTTCATAAATTCATGGAGGCGTGTGTTTGTTATTAATACCAAAAACCCCTTTTTCCCTTAAAGCCCCAACGGAAAACAGCCGAATTCATGGTGGCTGTGCTTTCTTGGAAACATGCACATAGTTCATTCATCCACGCCAACTTCATGATTAGCAAAGATCATCTTTAGGGGAAGACTCCTTGGGAAACTTGTAGAGAGAAATGCATTTTAGAATATGATACATAAAAATGAATGACAATATGACGTTAATCTGGAGACTCATGGTTTCTGTTGATAAGTGACTGAGTACCTCGAGAGATTCATGTTGGCGAGGAGTGTGCCATGGTCTTTGGCAGATGCTTCATTAAAGAAGATCTGATGATATATCTGTAATGCATATCAAAAACAATATTTTAACCAGTCCTTAGAAACCTGAAGACATCATTTATTTTCTAAGACATGGAAAGCATTATTTAAAGTCTATTTTTATTAAATGACAATAGTGTATCAGGGAGCATGTATTTAATGATTACAGTATACTGACCTCAAAGAGATTTCTAATTGCATGCCAGTCTTCAAATTTGAAAACGAGGCCTTCCAGACGGTCCTCCTCTGTTTCTCCATCAGCAAACGCCAACTATACATTCCGGCAATTGCCCTCTGTGAGTCTGTCACCACCAACCAAAATCTTCTCAAGCCCATCAGGACCTCTTGGCACATACCTAGAGAAGACGTAAAGTTAGAATATCAATTTAACACAATAGGTCCTATTCTTTTACATGGGTTTAGACTAATCCCGGACCAAACGCTTGATTTTCGCTAATGCTTTTAATCAATGGGTAAGTCTAATCCATGTAAGAGAAACCGTCCCAGGGCACACAAAGCAATTATTGATCTTTCATGATATTTACTCCTTTTGAAGGTGCTGTAGCACATCCACCAAGTCTGCAGTTTTGGTTTCATCCTTCAGTAGAAGTCCAAGTGGGTACTAAAAATAAAAGTGTAATATTACAATTATGTGTCAGTGTGTGAAAAGGTTAAATCATTCTAATAAGTGCATTTCATCTACAACTTGCACTGTGAAATTAAACATTGATTTGTTTAATTTTTTAAGGACATGAAACTTACATGAGTGGATGGCTGGTCCATTTCTTTAGAGAACTGGTGGGGGATGTGATGAACAACCACACTGGAGAGGGTCTTGAATGAGTCTAAATAAGTTGTCAGGATTCGGCTACCCAAAACAACAAATTCCCGAAGCATTCTGGCTTGGGTGTTTGGTCCAGGAAGTGAATTCCCGAGATCATAGTCAATCAAAGAATTTGGTGGTTTAAACTTGTCAAGGTGTAGTGATGTCACTCTGTTTATGACACACATGTGGTTGATCCAGTGTATTGACTTGTTTGTTTGGATGGTAGACTGATGATGCGTCTGAATGTAAAAGTCCAGGTTGTCAAATATAATTGAATATGTTTGAGGTGCCGATATGGTTGGAAGTGCTGAGGTAGACAATGGAGCAACACCTAAATCAGCCATGTCTTGGTCTGACAGTGTACTGAATGTGAATACGGCGTCCACCTCCTTGATTGGTTGGACAGTGGTTTCTGTGGTAGTGAACAAATAAATCAAGTTAGTCATTATAGTACAATAAATGCATACATCCAATGTTTTCTTAAAGGTTATGTTAAACAAACTCACCTGATAAGGACAGGTCTTCAAGGCTTCTTTGAATTATCCTTTCATCTGTGCTTGGCTGATTCAGGAATGTCTCCAAGTCCTGTTTTAAGGACATCATCGGAAGCATACAGTACTGGGCCATTTCTTTTTGTTTGCCAACTGCATTTGAGTGTACAGTAGAGATGCCCAGTTTGGCCAGTCGCTGGAAAACCACCTTTTTAGCCCCACCATACAATAAAACAGAATTTATGTAGTATGATAGGGCTGATAAGCGGGGTTCTCTTCCTCTCAAAGCCACTGAGGCTGCAGCACAAATGTGAGGGAGAGAGTCTTTTGTGATTTTGGAAATTATGCTGAACAGGAAAGGGGACAGCCGCTTCAGGTCTTCGTTTAACTGTTGAAATGAAAATGATTGAAGCTCGAGAGCACTTGACCTCCACAGGATAAAATGGTTCTGTTGGTTACACAGGGTCACACAGTCAGCCTCCACTAAATCCAACACACTGGCTTGTAAATGGTCCATTACATCTTTATTTCTCGAAATGAGCTTTGCAGCTGTAGAAAAATTCCTCTTTGCCAAATTTTCAACAATGCCAGCTGTGTCATGTTGGCATGTCAGTGTCTTTTTCTGGTAGTCATAGTTGATCACAACCTGAAATAACAACAAAAGGAGAATCTTGCATGAAATGCTGAATGGGGGAGGGTCTACAACAGCAGTTAGCTTTAGAGGCTCTAGCTCTCCTCCTATCTGACTTGCTCTAACACCAAACTAATAAACAAGACAATACAGATCCGCAACGTTTAACGTTGCAAATGTAAATAAGACATTAGTCCTGAGTGTGTCCCACGGCTAGCCTGGCAGGACCAGGCTAATCTCACGGTGACACAAGACAGAAAAGGATCATTCATTTGGCCAAAGTAACGCTAGCTTTGGCTGAGGGGGGAGGTCGGAGACTCCAGATGTAGTTAGGCTACGTTTTCAACTAGGCTAGCAGCTACTGTTGATACCAATTACATGGATGCGTATCTGAGGCAATACAACGAAAGACAAAACAGCATGACAGAGACTTACAGATAAACAACATATGGTTTAGTTTCCCTGCCTCGGTCACACTGCTTCTCGGTGGCATTTCAGATGATTTCTTGGACTTTTTTACGGCCCTTGGCATTTTCGAAGGTGTGGGATCTCTGTGTCTCTTGTCAGCGGAACTGGCATCTACCCCCTGGCATGTCTCCATCGTCTCATCGTTCTTCCACTTCTGAAAAATGTCCGTATCGTGCAGTAGCCTGGTAATCACGGAACAACATTTGCGGCAGATCCGACACGACCGAAGCGGCGTATTTGGAATGATTAGACCCAGCTTCGACAGTTTACTGTAAACATTGTCACTGTTCTTAGTGTCAAATATTAATGTAGAATTTACAATTGTTCCTCTTATTTTTAAATTCAACGAACATAACCTGCAGCTATCGTTGACAGACATCTTTATACACTGCTCTGCTCATTCCAATGGGGGATGGTTGTTGTTTACAGCCTGCGCGGCTGCAGGTTCCGGCGCATGACATACGTCACGACTAGACGTTAGCGATTGGTTATGGCTGATCCAATAGTTTTATACTTCAACAGAGTACCGCCTTCAAGGAAGTAAACAGTTGTCAATGGAGAGTGGCCAGACTCTATGTACAAATGAAATGTACGAGAGTCTGGTAACACCAGGCTAGAATCTCGATGCGTGCAGGTCTTAAAGTGACCGCAGCCCATAATAAACATGTTCACCCAATTCACCAAAAGAAGTTCTGTCATTACTCACTCTCATGTTGTCCCAATCCTGTATTCATTTCTTTCTTACACACTTCATTGTGTTATACATCTATTCTTATTAAAGCTTCTGTATTACAGCTCTCAGTCAAGAGCACTGAGAGATGTTCAGTGAAAGTGAGTCTGAGTGAGAAGAACACAGAGCCTCTGGAGCTCCAGTGCTGTGATGTCATCAATAGAATGCAGTCCATTATTGTTATGATTTAAACTGAAGTGACTGTTTCTATGGTTTCCACTAGAGCAGTGGTTCTCAAACTTTTTATACCAAGTCACAAAATATTTGGCTCTCCAAGTACCACCATAATGACCAACATTAAAATACAGTAGCGTAGTAGGCCTAACTATTCAGCTACAGCTCTGCACAGTTCAAAAACGAGGCAGTTTATTTTTTTATATTATTTATATTTTTTTTGTTGACAGCCAATTTAACATTGTAAATACACAGATTGTACATTAACAGTGCACTGTGCTTACATACAGGTATGTAAACTAATTAAATAATGATTCAATTAAAATGTGTTGTATCTAAAAGTTAAATTAAAACTGTAGTGCACTTAAATGTAAAAAAAAACTTTACTCAAATAAAGATGAAATTAAAATGTATTGTTTCAACATTAATTTATATTTAAAGTCAAAATTAAATATTTGTTCTGAGTTTGTCACACCACATAAAAATGTGTTATTAAATGTGTGGCAAATTTATATAAAAGCCAAGTAAAATCTTGAAAAAATAAGCAGCATTCTCCGCCCTCAAACACTGTCTGCTCTGAAACCCTGCCCACTAGCGGGAAAGCAGCAGTAAGCACACAAGACAACTGGGCAGTGGCACGGACTGCAACGATGGCACCAGATGTTGGCGGGACGGGCGGATGAAGTCCCGTGTCGGTCCAGCAGTGGGTTAGTGAATCCCAGCTGTGTCCGATGAACGTTAGTAAAACTATCTGGTGTAAAACGATCACTGCAGAGGCAGGTGTTGGTGGTGTTCAAGGTAGCTGTTCACAAAATTAATCTACCTCTTTTTGATATCAGCAATTTTGTTTTATAATCTTTTTTATACGTTTTACAATTAGGTAATATGCATTTACGTGACGAAGGCATAAGTAGCTAGCTAACTGTAGGCTGTAGTAACTAACGGTAGTGACAGCAACGCACGATTGAACGGGCGAACTGATGTGAATGTAGGTTACTCTAATGTTAGTTGTTATAGTGTTAGGGGAGGGGCCAGGCTCAGTGGCTCCAGTGCGTCATCGAGCCACCGTTTTAGTACTACACAGTTCACAGTCTTTGTAACATGTTTCAGCAATACATTTCTAACATTTATAATGTGTTTAGAATAGAAACAAATTTTAGAATCATTTTTACATCGACTTTAATTTAGTGATTCCTCTGCGTACCACTAGAGGGAGCCTGAGTACCACTAGTGGTACGCGTACCACACTTTGAGAACCACTGCACTAGAAGTCCATGAGAGGGTTGTGGATTAGGACACTTGTAGTAATTGTCACGGTTCATGAATTCACCGTCTCATTCTTGTGCGTGTGTGTATGTGTGTTCGTATGGGGCGGAGCCGCTGGTGTGCTGATGATCGGTACTCCCCGTTTTTCAATATGCGTTCTTTTCTGTACTTGTGTTCTCGTGGACTTGTGAAACGTCATCAGTCACTGCCCAAGTACTGTTCCAATTCAAAGTTCACATCTAGTCATAGACAAGTACAGTTAAAATCCCCGGATGTGTCCTTGATCTGCCACTTTTATTGAGGATGCATCGAGAGGAGACTTCAGAGAGACCGGTATCCCAGAATGCATCTTGCACCGACCGACGCAACGATCAGTAAAGCCCCTATGGTAATGCCCCCCAACACCCCCGCATGATAAGCTGAACTTGGTCGTGCGTGAGCCTCTACTACTAAGAACGTAACCGAGAGCAGAGCGACATTATCATCAATTAAAGTAATACTGTTTGCATGTGCTTTATAACAGAGTCTCAACGGGGAACGGCATTGTTTTGTCACATCCAGAATACACATAATTTTTGCTTAAAATAAGCCTAAAATGCAAAACAAGACCAATTTAGGATAGAGTTATTTTTAAGCACAAGCCTAATAAAACATTTGAAGTAAAAAAGTTTTTATTTATTTATTACTTATATAGTAGCCTAGTATATAAGATAATCAATGTAGCTGCCTGAACAACATTTGTGTGGCTAATATGCAAAAAATGAAAAGAGGCAGTGGTGTTTTATGACATATTTCGTTTTATTGTAGCCTAAAATATACGTTTCACCAAGTAGGCCTACGCGAACTTCTGACTTGCGTCCGTGGTTAATTCAGGCTCGCCAAGTTCAACTCCGGAGAACGAACTCCAAAGGACGGGAGGACAATAGTCCGGTACTCTGCTAATGGAACAGCAGCGTTCTTGATAGTGTTATTCAGTGTATATATGTACCGTAAATCCTCTAATTTAGGCCCGGGCCTTTATTTTACTCAAGCGCATCGCGGTCCAGGCCTTTATTGGAAGGAGGCCAGAATTAGAGGCAGGCCTCAATTTCTATTTGAGCAAATCAAACTACCAGTAGAATGACTAAAAATGAGATTTTGCGTCTATTTCAACCTATAAAATACTAGGTTCATTTATTGAAAACGTACAGTTACCATAACATTATGGTATGCATACAGAACACATTAACAACAAATACAGGTAATTCAGGCTAAATTCCAGTGTAGAAATATGGTAACAAAAACGTAGCAAACATAGGCTACCGGTAGTGCATTGTAAACACTTAACCATACACGCTGATAATTAGGTTATTGATTCATAACAAAAGGCAACAGACACCTTACTGCTCCAAAGTTTAACCATTCCTGTCTCGTTTGGTTTGAAGTTATAAAAAAAAATCCTCCAATTCTGTTTAATCCTCGTCCTCCTCAGTTTCCTCCTCCTTTTCATCTCTCCCTGTAAACTCCTCATCACTCGCGCCAGCCTCTACAACAAGCTAATTATTGTACAGCTCCTCTTCGTCCTCCTCATGTTCGTCTGTTCTCATCCTCGCGCCGTAAACGTTAGCCTACCGGACCTGGTGAGTCACGTGCGAGTCAAGAGTGAGGTGATTGACATGACCAGTACCCTGTGGCACTTGCATGTTACTATCACAAGCATAATGTTGAGGCCTGCCCAGAAAAACATTGGTTCTAATAATAGCCCCGGACGCTATTAGAGACCGGCCTTTATTTACCTTCGGTGACAGCGAGACCGGCTAATGTTGGAGACCCGGCCGCTAATGGAATACAGGCCAATATTAGAGGATTTACGGTATATTTTAAGCTACAATTAAACGAAATATATGATTAAACACCACTCTGCCTCTTTTCATTTTCATTAAAACATGAAGTGCAGGCAATGTTATTGCATGTATATTTATAACAAAACGAAATTTTTAAAAACCCTGCCTCTTTTCGTTTACATAAAAAAAAACATTAATATGTGGTTCAGACAAGTGTGATTATCACTGTAATAAAATGAATTATGACATAAAACACAACCCAGTCTATTTTTGTTAAATGTCAGTTAATGTGTTTAATAGCCTAAAAATATAAAGTTATGAAACTTAACTTTGCCCTCAGTCAAAACGATTTGCCAGGGAACAAATTATAGATTAATGAGACCAAAGATCGCCCGTTAGAAGACTAATTATATCTGAAGACATCAGAGCCAGCGGCAGACGTTAGAAGGACTAGCCGTGTTAAGGCTGCTCTCGGCCGCTGATCGCCGTTGATTGACTGGATCTCACAACTCCGAAAACGCCAGATAAAATTTTCAAAAAGGCGCTCTCTTTATAAATAAACCACAGATTTGAGCTTTAAACAAGTACATTCTCGCCTGAAAAAGTCTTAAAACTACATTTGGTGAAACATTAACAGTATTTTTAAATTACGAGGGGTTTCTCATCCGCTATTGACATTGGCTCGTTGGTGCGAGATGCATTCTGGGATACCGGTCTGTCTGAAGTCCACAAGTCTCCTCTGATGCATCCTCGATAAAAGGGGCGGATCAAGGACACATCCGGGGATTTGAACTGGACTTGGCTAGATGTGAACTTTGAATTGGAACAGTATTTGGGCAGCAACTGATGACGTTTCACAATTGACGATTGATGACGATTCCTCCCGTCCTCTGGAGTTCGTTCTCCAGAGTCGAACTTGCAAGTCTGAACAACCAAGGACGCAAGTCAGAAGTTCGCGTACTTGGTATTGAGAAACAGGGTTCACCTCCTGTTGCAGCTGATCATCGCGCCAGCTGCAGATCATCAGCACACCTATTTAGTCTCTCTGTGTTCTCTTTGTTAGAGCGTTGTTGGATGTGTCGTGTGTTTCTCCCGCCTGTGCCCGTTGTGTTCCTGCGTTGCCTGTTCCTGTGTTTCATGTGCTTTCCCGGAGTTCCACCGTCACCGTCTTCACCAGACTGGGTTGTTTCAGCGTCCCTGTGCTACCAAGGACCATCTGCCACCTCATCTCTCTGGATCCTAGTGCCTTCTGGTTTCTGCCTGCGATCTTCTGCCACCTCATCGCTCTGGATTCTAGTGCCTTCTGGTTTCTGCCTACGATCTTCTGCCACCTCATCGCTCTGGATCCTAGTGCCTTCTGGTTTCTGCCTACGATCTTCTGCCACCTCATCACTCTGGATTCTAGTGCCTTCTGGTTTCTGCCTGCGATCTTCTGCCACCTCATCACTCTGGATTGTAGTGCCTTCTGGTTTCTGCCTGCGATCTTCTGCCACCTCATCACTCTGGATTCTAGTGCCTTCTGGTTTCTGCCTGCGATCTTCTGCCACCTCATCACTCTGGATTCTAGTGCCTTCTGGTTTCTGCCTGCGATCTTCTGCCACCTCATCACTCTGGATTGTAGTGCCTTCTGGTTTCTGCCTGCGATCTTCTGCCACCTCATCGCTCTGGATTGTAGTGCCTTCTGGTTTCTGCCTGCGATCTTCTGCCACCTCATCGCTCTGGATTCGAGTGCCTTCTGGTTTCTGCCTGCGATCTTCTGCCACCTCATCGCTCTGGATCCTAGTGCCTTCTGGTTTCTGCCTGCGATCTTCTGCCACCTCATCGCTCTGGATTCTAGTGCCTTCTGGTTTCTGCCTGCGATCTTCTGCCACCTCATCGCTCTGGATTCTAGTGCCTTCTGGTTTCTGCCTGCGATCTTCTGCCACCTCATCGCTCTGGATTCTAGTGCCTTCTGGTTTCTGCCTGCGATCTTCTGCCACCTCATCGCTCTGGATCCTAGTGCCTTCTGGTTTCTGCCTGCGATCTTCTGCCACCTCATCGCTCTGGATCCTAGTGCCTTCTGGTTTCTGCCTGCGATCTTCTGTCACCTCATCGCTCTGGATTCTAGTGCCTTCTGGTTTCTGCCTGCGATCTTCTGCCACCTCATCGCTCTGGATTCTAGTGCCTTCTGGTTTCTGCCTGCGATCTTCTGCCACCTCATCACTCTGGATTCTAGTGCCTTCTGGTTTCTGCCTGCGATCTTCTGTCACCTCATCGCTCTGGATTTTAGTGCCTTCTGGTTTCTGCCTGCGATCTTCTGCCACCTCATCACTCTGGATCCTGGTGCCTTCTGGTTTCTGCCTGCGATCTTCTGCCACCTCATCGCTCTGGATTCTAGTGCCTTCTGGTTTCTGCCTGCGATCTTTTGCCACCTCATCGCTCTGGATCCTTGTGCCTTCTGGTTTCTGCCTGCAATCTTCTGCCACCTCATCACTCTGGATCCTAGTGCCTTCTGGTTTCTGCCTGCGATCTTCTGCCACCTCATCACTCTGGATCCTACTGCCTTCTGGTTTCTGCCTGCGATCTTCTGCCACCTCATCACTCTGGATCCTAGTGCCTTCTGGTTTCTGCCTGCGATCTTCTGCCACCTCATCACTCTGGATCCTAGTGCCTTCTGGTTTCTGCCTGCGATCTTCTGCCACCTCATCACTCTGGATCCTAGTGCCTTCTGGTTTCTGCCTGCGATCTTCTGCCACCTCATCACTCTGGATCCTACTGCCTTCTGGTTTCTGCCTGCGATCTTCTGCCACCTCATCACTCTGGATCCTAGTGCCTTCTGGTTTCTGCCTGCGATCTTCTGCCACCTCATCACTCTGGATTCTAGTTCCTTCTGGTTTCTGCCTGCGATCTTCTGTGTAATATATGTACATATATGAAATATACATATATTAAATATATCCACATAGAAAGTGAAAACATATATGTACATATATATCTGCCCATATATAAAACCTATTAGAAAATGGAACAATTTCATATATTCTTTGTATATATGTTCAATATACAAACTACACATATATGCATAGCATATTGCTTGCATACATGTTACATGTATGACCCTAATATATGTTTTTATATAGTCTTATTATATATTTTACATTTCAAATGAAATATATAAAATATATTTTTGATAAATGTATATGGAATATATAAATGACATATATATATAAACAGTGTGCACATATATTTTAAATATATGTTATGTTCTTATATTATGTATATCAATTGCTAAATATTTTGAATTAATGGTGTAAACTAAACAAATGTAAAAAAAACATGCTTTCATTAATTTCGTAAATATTTTTTAAATATAGGTTATGGATGTGTACTTACACACTTGCAATGCAATACATATGACATGCCTAAGCCTTAAATGTTAAACGGTGCAGTTAGCAAAAAATAAGTAATACAGTAAAACATTTAAACTTTATTAAAACAGTTTTAATATAAAAAGAAAAATTAAGCTGCGCAAAATTAGAAAACTACTGAACACACAACTTTATTATATATATAAATACAATATTACAACAAAACAAGTAACAAATAAAACAGCACAGAACATGAAAATCCACCAACAGGTATATGATACAGCCTGTAATTTTTTTTAAGTTAGAGTCTTTTTGGATGTCCTCAGCTCAGTGATCTTTTGATTTATAGCTACCCCTAGTGGTTCCAGGAAATTTCTGGATCACCGATCACGGTTATTCAGCTTAGGCTTGCGCCCTTGTCCTTTACGCACTGAAATTCCTCCAGATTCCTTGAATCTTTTAATTATGTTATGCACTGTTGAATGTGAAATATCCAAATCTCTTCCTATCTTTCTTTGAGGAACATTGTTTTTAAACATTTCAATAATTTTCTCACGTATTTGTTGGCAAACTGGCGATCCTCGGCCCATCTTTGCTCCTAAAGGATTAGACCTTTCTTGGATGCTGCTTTTGTACCAAATCATAATTACAATCACCTGTTTACGGTGGAGAATTTGGCGAGCAATCATTCCTTGGTACACCTCTGGCAAACAAGTAGATAAGGTAGTATATTTTTATTATTAGACTTGTCTGACTGGAAGAGACTGGGTTGGGGGTACGGGAGAGCCTTTAATTTCGAGAGGAAATAAGGATTACTTATACTACGGGTTGTGTTCAGCTATCTCGAGTGAGTCAAGAAGCTTTGTTAAGAAACACAAAAGGGTATAAGCGGGCGCTCTGGGTTGCCAGTAGAACTGTTACCAGAGTGAAATAGTGGCATGCGGAAGGAGAGCTGATTGTTGAAGCTAAGGTGAGGTCACCACTCCTCAGGGGCATGCGGCACTGGACAAAGGGGGCCAGTGCACACCGCAAACCTTCTCCGTCTCTTCCAACTCAGACAGGGGGCCCCCGAATTTAGGACAATAGACAGTTAGGGATTAAGTTATTAGTTAAACAAAATAAAAATAGATTCAGGGTTGTTTGCCAGGGATGAATCAGGAACGATCCCGAGTAAAAATTTAAGGTATGACCCAAATTGGAATGGACCAGTAAGTGACTTTTTCGTATAAGTGTACTTTGCAGTTTCATCACGCAGAAGCCACAGCTGTGTTGGTTAAAGATCGCCGCCTCCATCTCTGCTGGTATAATTTCAGGTGAGTATGAACTTTGACTAAAATGATGGCTAACAATTTGAGTGACATAATCAGTCCAGATAAAGATTTTGAGACAAAAGACAGCAAACGCTATAAGCAGCGCTGCTCTGAAGCCCTGACGTCAAAGAAATTTGAAAGAATTATCAAGTAAATGGGCAGCAAAAGTTTTCATTCTTATTGGAAAAGTTAATCAGAAACTTGACTGGCTAAAAGCTAAAAGACTGGAAAATTTTTAATTCCTAACTGTTTGTGAGATAAATTGGCAGAAATCACTGAAAAGTATGTAGGATTTGGTTTGTGTAGTGTGAGTAAAAGGACTTGAAGTTGTTTTTGAAAAGAAAAAGGAAAAAGCAGATATAGTCACGGAGGGATTTTAAACAGAGTGCACAGATTGAAAATAAGGAAATAAGGAATAAGTTCAATAAATTGAAGCCTTAAGGAATTCCTTTTAAAAGGAAAGATCTATGATCATTTTAAAATAAATTATGGTTAAAAGAATAACGACATAACTATAAATTTTGAATAACGACATAACTATATAATTAGAGACATAGAGGGTTTAAATGATAAAAATGTTAAAATGATTCGTGAAAAATTCTGATAAAGTTTATTTGACTGGATGTTGGTAAAAACACTGTAGGAGAATATGGTTAAAAGCTAAAAACCCTAGAAGCTGATGTTTTGTTTTCAAAAGATAAGCTCCTGCTGAGCTGTAATAAAACAATTCGCTTATCTGAATCTGCCCCACCATGTCATTTCTGGTGCTGTGGCTAAAATTGGAAGAGTAACTCAGACTCAATTTGGATGTTTGAAGTTTAAATTTATTGTATGGGCAAAAGACAAATATAAAATTATGGTTATTTGGAACCGTCAATTCTGGCAAAAGATAGAGTTAAAAGGAAAATGTCTGTCGCTTATTTGAAAACAATTTTAATTTCTAGCCAGGTCTTACGCTGAGCTAGTGTGAAGTCTGATGTTTATTGGAAGATAAATGTAATCTCTAGCCAAGTCTTATGCTGTGTTAGAGTGACAAGTTAAAAGAATGCATAGAAGTCTCTCTCTATCGAAACCAGCTCAAGGCTGATATCTGAGCCTGCGCCACAGATGATAGAAGATATTGATGAGTAAAAGCACATGGCATCACTTGAAAATAATAAGACATGTTTTAGGGAAAACATAGTGTTTAAAAAGGTATGAGATGTTTTTACAAAAAAAAAAAAAAAAAGATCTTAAATGTTTTACTAATAACATGATGATTAATAATTTGGTATTTAGTATGATTAAGCATAATGTCAACAAGATAAAGATGAGTGAACAAGCTTATTGAATGGAATACCAATTGATAATTAAGTCATTTTGATTAAAAGGCTTTAACATTAACGATTTTCTCCATCAAGTCCATCAACAGTTATGTGGGCTATGAGGGGAGAACATGGGTCTGTTGGGAAAAGTAAATTTAGCAAAAGGGTTCTTGAGTAAAAATTAGGAACAAGTTTATGTTTTAAGTGGAAATAATGAGATGGATGATGTGAATGTTTTCTTTTATTTTCTATTCCTTTGAGGTGGAGCATGCTATATGAGACTGAATGCAATTGGATGGACTATTATGTTGTTTGTTTTTATTTATTTACTTTTTATTTTTGATTTCAGGCCACTATTGAGTTTTATACCTGAAAAGGTCTGTGTTGAAAAAGTAATTACAATCCTATTTTTGCATTGGAAATTAGGAACCAGCCTAAATTGGTAAACCATTAATACCCCAACATCAGCCTCAGAAACTTAAAGCGTGGGTTCTAGAATCCACTGCCTCTAAAATATAATTGTATATATATCTTAATTAAATTTATAATCAAAGACTCAGTCAATATTTATCTTTCTATATTATTATCATGAATTGAATGATCCTCCCTAGGTATGATTTTGTTTCTTCCTCTATATTTTCTAAAGTTTGTATTTGCTCTCTGAGTGGTGACTGAGGGTCTGTCCTAGGCGTGTGTGATGTCTCACGAGAACACTCGTATCAGGAAAACTGTGTGATCAGGAACTATTATTAACCTGTCTCCATGTTTTTACTCATTTGAAAGCAGACCCGGGGCTCTGCTGACTCTTGAATGCACTTTCCAAAAGGTTCCAGAGAATATCGGATCCTGTTGAGGGTCAACGATCTTAAGCGATGACCAATGAGCATGAGGTGATTCGCCGATGACGGGTAAGCTCTTCTGTTGGCCAGCGGAGGACAACCTAAGCCAATGGGGGTCACCGCCATTGGGGCACCTCCAAGAAGGGGGGTGTTTTTATGTGAGGTGTGTATGAGAGGTGAGGCAGATGTCTGTGAGGCCAGCAGCATCACTGTGGGAGGGGAAGCTGTGTTTCGTAGGGGCCAAGGTCAAGACTGGACACAGCAGCCCCT
Source organism: Gobio gobio (assembly GCF_949357685.1). Lineage (NCBI taxonomy): Eukaryota > Metazoa > Chordata > Actinopteri > Cypriniformes > Gobionidae > Gobio > Gobio gobio. The sequence goes on along the minus strand of NC_137101.1, from coordinate 54,712,264 downwards.
GCCCTAATATTGGCCCCTCTATACCGCTCATCAAATACCGCATAATTGAGAGCCAGGAAACACCTTAAAGATTGGCATTCAAGGGTCAGCTGAGATCATTCTGGTCACTTTAACCTTGCAAATTTCAGTCATGTGTTCAGATTTTAGAGGCATCACACACCTCTAACTTGATGGGAATGCAGCAACAGAGATTGCTCATTTAGCCCGGCTTCCAGAGATTAAATATGGATTTGTCTTTTTATTTTATTTTATTTTATTTTATATTTCCTTTTACTGAAACCCTAAAGAATTGTATGAATACTATTGTACTATATTGTCTGTTCCCCTCTCAATGAGAGAAAGCACGTTATCAGTATGTTGATCAGGAGTTTTGAGAAAAGAAGAACATTGGGGCCCTGTTTGTGAGTGGAAGGGGTAAAGAGCCTCAAAACGGGGACTGGGCTTTTTAGTGGCCAGCATGTCCGTGATGAGGTGAAGAGACAATTGTGACCCTAACGGGAAACATGCGTCACCACTTGACCTTCTGTAGTGACCTCACTTGTAGACCAGACGTGGCGGTATGGGACCCCCACATATGGTCTAAAAGGGGGGAATGAAGGGTCAAGGGTCAAGCCAAACATCACTTGTCTCTTCATCAGACACATATCCTTCAAGAATGATTTTATGTTCAATATTAAAATAAGAATTAATGATAATCAAGTTATAACCATTCCCTACATTTGATAAATCAGTTCTCTATATTCAAGGAGTGATTTTGGATATTGTAGCGTTTTAGTTGCTCTGTGCTTTTGAATCCAGATTATTCAGGAGCTGCTCTGATGTCTGTGTCAAGACGTGCTGACAGGCAAATGTCCTTGGTGTTTGAAGTGAGAAGAGATCAGCATGTGTTAACTATATGTCTTACTGAGGTGACCCCTGGGGTCATCCATGTAACAGCTATGTGACTCTTTTGGGGAGAAATGTACCTCTCTGATACTTTTCTTTCTTTATAGAATAAAGTCACTTCTGTACTAAATGTAGTATCAGCATGTTTTGCAGATTCAGCTTTGTTGATAGTTAGTTAAGATGTCCCGACCTTGATGGAAACTGTTTTTCTGGGAAACTTTGTGTGTGCGTCTCCTGATTCTGTGCAGATCCAGTATTGGAGATGGTCCTTTCTGCAAACGATTCCAGACTTTGAGGCGTCTTTTCTGTGACCTCCGAGGTCATTGAGGATTAATCTGGGCCTGGGCGACACGGAGTCTACGCATTTTTAGTGATATATGCTCCTATCTGTCTACGTGTGGAAAGTTGCTTACATTGCATGTTGTTAGAACCAATCAGAATCATTCCACATGGCAGTAATGACGTGTCTAGACCTTGAAAACCGTATAACTGTTCAGAAAATTGTATGTACGTTAGACGGAGGCGGGGAGACTGTTAGAGGGAGCGCGGCCTACAAACTCCTCTTGAAGCTGGCTTCTGCTGATGAAACTGCAAACTATTCTTCAGTAAATTTTCTTTAATTAATCTGACTCCTGACTCCTGGTCTTCATTTTTCACTACTGGTCCTGGGTCCTAAGCTGTTACCCCAACAGTTTATGGTTACCCCTCACCTCATTACTAGCCCAAAATTGCTCCTGTCCCAACTTTTTTTGAAATGTGTTGCAGGTCTGAATGACATGAAGTTGTCGTTGACCAGACAAAACATGAAATATTTTGTGTTCATATTGTCTGCAATGAAATAGAAGTCAAATTAAATTTAGAAATCACTTTTTTTTTTTTTTTTTTTGCGTTTTTCATACTGTCCCAACTTAATTTGGGGTTGTATATATGTATATAAAAAAACCTTTTTTAATGAAATGTGGATTGTGTAGACTTGTTAAAAGTTCAAGCTGTTCAAATAAGGAAAAGAAGGAATGAATTAATAAGGAAACCATAGGCATATAAAATGTATGTATGTTGTTTAAATAAATGGGCATATATAAATTAAACATATCGGTGACATATGTGGTCATAACATACAATATTATATTAACAATAGTCATATATATCGTATTAATATATGTCAATATACTAATTTAATATGGAATATGTATATATGTTATAAACTTATATCAACATATATCTAGAGATATGTATATATGTGATAGCAATATATTGTCTTATATTTAGCATATATGACGGCGTCATTTGCGATATAGGGACATATATGTCATATATTACATTTCCGTATGGGCGACCCCAGTTCCAGAGTTCCACCCAGACATGTAAACATTGATCAGTGAACATAAACAGAAGCTCAACCAAACACCGGGTACACACCAATGAGATTCATTTTCGTGTGTTACACAGCACATTTGAGCTTCCGGAAGAAGTTTTTTCTTGTGCATGTAGCAGGTTTGGTTGAGTTTCCGTTTATTTTCTTAGATCAATGTTTAAATGTGAGTAAAAGCCTAAATTAAATATTTTTGTCAAAACAAGCGATCGATTCTCTTCAGAAAATTTGAACTAAATCACTCAATTTATATGGATTAGTTTCACAATCTCTTTATGGATTTTTTGAAGCGTCAAAGTGGTAGTTACATTGGCAGGCAATGGAAGGAAAACTGACAGCATTCTGTCATCAAAAGATTTTCATTTGTGTACTGAAGATGAATGAAAGTCTTACGAGTTTGGAATGACTTAAGGATGAGTAATTAATGACAAATTTTATTTGTGGGTGAGCTAACCCTTTAAGATGACAATTTTCCAAATATAAAAATAAAATAAATTTTAACTTTGAGATACATGACAGCACCCTTCACAAGCAGGGCAAAAAAAATCCAGTCTAAATGATCAATGTGTAATGTATACTGAATACATACCTCTGTAAGAACTCCAGTGTAGCTGCAATTTCCACTGGATAGTCAATGTTGTGCAGGTAGTATGAGCAAAACATCATCTGAAATGCTTTGTTGAAGCTGGGAAGCTGATCATTAACTATTAACTGGTCCACTGCAACCATGAACATCTTGGCAGAGAGTGGGATGTTTCCTGTGAATGGTGCAATCAGAGTATGATTAAAATGGCCAGTAATAGTCTTGCATACAGATCCAATTGTGTTAAACAAGCCAGAAACTGTACTGCAATCTGTTTAGTTAGCTTGAATTTATTTTAATTTCTTTTTCATTCTTGAACAGCTTTCATAAACAAAAAGCTGTGCCAAGTAAAAAAATTAAAACTAGCAAAAAATTCTGTTATATTATTTCTTTAGCTTTACAGTACCCTTGTACCATGACCCATTACCTTTATAATTAAACAATTATAAAATAAATAATTGAACCAACAAATGACAATAATTTCCAGGCACAACCTACCACAAACCACAATGCAGGGGGTCCATGGAAGCTTAGTGGTGTCAACATCAGTTGCAACGGCAGTGTCATCGACATTTAGAAACATCTTGTCTTGCTGCTCTTTGGAATAGGCTAGAAGCATCAAAACAGCCGCACAAGTTCCATCTCCTCCTTCCAGAGTTTGGTTTAGAATAGTGCCTACTCTGCCTGATGGATCAGTTTGCACAAATCTAAAGTATCGCTGGATTCTTTTGAATTTGGTTGCTGCGGACTCTTCAAAGGTATCAATGTCGATGCCAGTTAGTTCTCTGAAATTAAGCCTCATTCCAGCTTCCTCGAAGAGGTAAGGCCACTTCTTAAAAATCTCTTCAGTCTCCTTCAGTCCTGATAATATGTCTCTTCTCTGTGAGGGAAACGATTCCAACATCAATTTTTCCATTTTCTTTGCATCTTTATCTTTGTTTTTGAACATCTTAATCAGCTCTTCTTGTTTTTACTCTTGCAATTGTTTTGTTTCACCAGCAGGAAGCTCTGGGTCGGGGTTAATGCAACCTAGCTATCCAAAATCTGTCCGCAATTTAATAATACTGACCGTTTAAGCTCTGATTGCTCAACCCAGAATGCCCCAATTGGCTGATTAAACATTGATTAAAATTAAGATACAATTTCTACAAAACAAAACTTAAAGCTACACTGTGTAACTTTTTTAGTCTATTCTTAGCTAAAAACACTTAGTTCTTTCAAAAATATATGTGCTTATTAATGTATATTTACTTCTTTCAAGTAATAAAGTATTCTCGTAAGTTTATAATATGCCATTGAAAATACATAAGGTAATGGGATCTAACGGTGGTCGCCATGTTGCCCCTCCATCTTGAAAGTACATTAGCCAAAGAGGGACATACCCGTAAATTCAAGCTTCGCTTTTCGCGTTTTAACCGGTTTTAATACTCGATGGCACTGTACAAAATTCTCTGCCTCGCGCATGTGCGCGTCAACTTGTTCAGACTTGTCTGGTGCATGTGCAGAGAGTTTTCATCTCAGCAGCGTCCAGTAACAGAGTTATACGGAGTTTTCCTGGCTTGTTTATTCCTCAAAAGTCTGTTTTTCCTTGTGTGGTATTTCTGTGCGTTAATAACTCCGTAAGTAATAATAGTTATTGTCATTGTAGATGTGTTTCAGAGTGTGTCATCGCGTAATTCAGTTGATGTCACCTCAGAAGTATTTTTGTGTCAACATAGCCTACAATAGCGTAATGCTCACCTATTTGAATAATCATTCAGTTATTTTGTTATGAACAATGTTTATTCGTTTATAGAAAATATTTGCTTGTAATGTATGTTGATGGAAATATGTATCAGGTCTGATCGGCATATTAACAATTGTTATACAGAGCGCACTGCAGTGCTAACGTTAAAGCGGCGCACACACTTTTGTAACCGGACACCGCTTGTTAGCAGCAGCAGCGGCAGCTCCGCTCCTTTTAATGCAGCTGCATTTAGCGCCTATATATGGTACAATAAGCTCTGGTTTACGGTTACATTATACAAATGTAACTTATAAGTATAGTTATACAGTTCTTAACTGTGTATGTATATTTACCATCCTTATTTGTTCTCTCACAGAAACCACATTTAGGTACATATCCACGCAAACCTGTTTATGCCTTGCAATTGGATGACTGAATAAACATTACTATCATCAAAGTTCACTCTGGATTAGCTGCAGTTCTTTCTAGCCGAATAATTAGGCCAGTTGAGTTCCAACCATCCCACTGCGCACAGAATATCCCACAGGCACCGTCTCGAATGTGGACGAGGTCGAACTGGAAGCCATGTTAATCTTGGACTAAATCGGCCACCGTAGGAGTTTAAAGGGGTGGTAAAACACATTCTTTTGAAGGCTTGATTGTGTTTGTGGGGTGCACTGTAACATGTGTTCATGCTTCGTTTAAAAAAAAATTGCCTTATTTTTCATATATTTGACCTTTATTCTACACTGCTCTGTCCCTCCTTGTAAAACGGTCTGATGCTTTCCGGGTTGTATGAAGCCAGTCCCTCAAAAATACGCAGTGGGCTCAGATTGGTTAGCTGGCCCAGTGTGTTGTGATTCGCTAACCGCAGTGCACGTCGGAAACGTCACGCCCCTTACCTTTACCGGAGGCTGTTCAGTATTAGAAACAACGGCGTCAATAAAACCATATGAGCTCGAATCAGACCCAGAACATTTGAGTGAAGATGATCGAGCAGAACCTGTTCAGTCCTCGAGAGTAAAGACTGCAGATCTATAATGATCGCTACTGAATGGCACTGTTACTTTTGTATTTTTAGAACGATTATAGCCAAATATCTGTCGCAAGAACTATTAACCCAAAACAAACACTAAGCACTGGCTTTAACTAGTAAGTTAGCCAAATCACACACAGAACCATGTTTAGCATGCCTGTAGATAAACAATACATAAAAGCTCTAATCAAAGAATCATTTACACTAATGCCAGGTTCGCTGTTGAGATTTTAACGTTAGTGTTTATAACGATAGGTGTTCGTCGGATAACGTTAAGTATGAATGAGCATTTAACAGACTGGTTTGCAGAACAGCGTTGTCATCTGTTTACTTCCTTGCTACAACCTATTACAGGAAAACACATCGATGAAAAATAAATCAGACTTACAGGTTGTGGCCCGTAAACAGCTTCTGTTTGTAAATCCAGCTTTCAGGACAAGCCGTTGTGCATATCCTGTATTGAACTCGCGAAGTTTGTGGAAGTTTGTGTTGTCCTCCGTGAAATGTGCAGCGCGCGCGTCGTACATCCACGCACCGGCAGTGTTTTTTTCACGCAGCTGACGTTGTGCAAATCTGGCATTGAAATCGCGAAGACGGTGGATGTTTTCCTCTGTTAGATGTGCTTAGATGTTAGATCTCCTCTGCAAGAAGCCCTGCGCGCGCCTGATTCCCCGCTGACTCAAACACACGTGCATATAACATGCTGTATGTTAAACGCTCTGCAACGCACCCCCGTCCCTATGAAGGCTGAACAGAGCAAGTACCCCAGACCTGCAATCCGGATGAAAATAACAGCGTTTCTTCGACATTGCGGCAAAAACACAGCCTACTAACGCTTCCCCGCGGCGATACAAAATTGCCTCGCCCCCCTTATTTAATATTCCCCGGAGGAGGGGTTTATGTAAATATTGGGCCTGGTGATGTCAGCAAAACCTGGGTGAATGTGTAGTAGTCCCTAGCGGCCGTTTGCTGTAGTCCTTAGAAACTGATTTCTTTAAAAGCAAATATCTCCCTTTGCTTTAAACTTTGAACGTTGTAACTTTGCAGATGTTGTTTATGCTCAAGCAGCAACATTACACGTTAGCTAAAGTTAGAATAGTGAAATCGTGGTTTACCACCCCTTTAAACGAAATCGGAATTGAGAGGAACAGAAACTAAAATTCACTGGATAGTCATATACCTTTTCACCACTAGATGGGGGAAAATATCACACAGTGTAGCTTTAATGAAGTGGTCACAATCATGTCTGACCCACTCAATGTCTCCTGGCATTGCGCATCTTATGTGTCCTATTTCAGGCTGTTCACTTTTCATAATAGAAACAGATTGACAACATGGACATAAAAAAAATAACATTATAATATTTCAACATAAATATAAAAATAAATACCATAATGGCTGCAACAATTAAAGTACAGAGAAACTTCATGTCGGAGTGGGATTTGAGCGTGAGCAGTTCATGAGTGGAGCGTTTTGCTGGATTTTGCCGGATATGCAGAAATAACCCATCTTTTTTTATATTTGTAACTCTTTGGTAGATTATAAATTTATAATACATTACTACTAGTACTGTTACTACTAATAAACCAATCTCTGGGGGCCCCAAAAGTGTGTGGGCCCTTAGAATCGTCCTAACGTTCGACCCCTTAGCCGCGCCCCTGGTTTGAGATATAGACTACATTTGAGTATTGTATATTTGGATAGTTTACAACAAAAAAAAATTCTCTTATCATAATTGTATTGCATTGTGTTGTTTTAAAACCCAAACAATCAACTTGAAACATTCTTCATTAACGATTATTCAGTTATTTGTAAATATGCAATTTAATTGTTAAAAAAAAAAAAAAAAAATCAAAGTAGTTTCAATGGTTTCAGCCATCAGCTTTCAACAAAAATATCTTCATTTGTGTTCCGAAGATTAACAGAGATCTTACGGGTGTCGAACGACATGAGGGTGAGGATTTAATGACATCATTTTCATTTTTGGGTGAACTAACCCTTTAAAGAGAAGTCCTTTTGCTGTATTGGTCCGTTCTTCTGTTACGGATGTCTGGTGCAGTAGAGAAGAGGTGATTCGGGACTTCCACAAAGAATGGCTTTATTCAAAGTAAACGTAGAACAAAACACCAAACAGCACTAACATAATGTAGAACGGACAAAGCAAGAGGGAACAAGAGGGAACTAAATACAAACACTGATGACTGACTAACGAGGGGCACAGGTGATACAGATGAGGATAACTAAACACAGCTGAACAGAACTAGACTAACGAGGGTAACCAAGGAAACAGAGAAAGTGGCGGGAAACATAGACAAAAGAACATGTGACCAAAGCAAACAACACGACAGAAACAGATATGTAACATTAGGTGTGTTGGACATCGGCTGCGGCCGGATGCAACTGATCGGCAGAGTAGCTCGTGCAGGCGGGGAGGAGCTGCAAACAGAGACGTGAAGTCGGACACTTTCTGCTTCCCGCAGTGACGCTCGCGCTGTGTTTGCATACTTTATCAGCTGAAGTGAAATAAATGCAGTATTTGGCAATACACAGATGTTTCAGAGACATTGTCATGTAATACTTTATGCACTGCTTAATACAGCGTGTGTTTTTACAAGAATAAAGTTCAACATATAAGCCTACACTATCAATGAAGTGGGGTCTACGTTTTTAATCAGTTCTATTTTGATAAACATGACAATATAACATCACGACTACATGAAAGGAGGTTTTACTGTTATAAAAAACAGATTTGTGGCATTAATGGAGCTGTAGGTTTTAGAATAAACACGAAACAAACGTGATCGCTGTCATGCGGTGAATCTGGCCAATCGTGGAACAGCTGTGTCTTCATCAGAGTCCCTGCAGCCGCTCTGGAGAAACTGCACCAGCTCTCGAATCGCTCGCTGTGCTTTGTTGGCATGCGTCATACGTCACTGTCACGTGGCGTCGGCGCTGTCTCAAGTCGGACAAAATTTCTAACTGGCATGCACTGCTTCAAGTCAGCCGCCGATCGGTCTGCGCATCGCTGGGTGAAGTCGAACAAGCCTATTATGATGAATGGATGCACTTTCTGGGCTTCAAAATCATGTCCCCATTCACTGCCATTATAAAGCTTGGAAGAGCCAGGACATTATTTATTATAACTCTGCTTGTGTTCATCTGAAAGAAGAAAGTCAGCGATTTTTGATTGCTGTTTTTATTCCGGCAATTATTCATTTACAAAGTAAGAACACTATCTGCTTGGTTACAAACATTCTTCAAAATATCTTCAGAACAAAGAAACTCATACAGGTTTGGAACAACTTGAGGGTGAGTAAATGATGCCAGAATTTTCATTTTTGGGTGAAGTAAATCTTTAAAGGGCATATTGCAGGTAATTTTTTGTTCGAGATTAATATATAACCTTGTATGAAAATACCATATGAAAAGGTAATGCAGGATTTAAAAAGTTTAAACTTTTTTCATAAGATCACAAATTTAGTAGATAAAGTGACTGTTTTGTTGGCCGCTTGGAAAAAGCTCTTTTTTTTTCAACATGGCGTCATATTTCGTCACGAGAGGGAGTCGTTCGCCCAGCTCTACGTTGGCTCAGTGCAGAATAGGTTGGTATTCAGTACGAGTCTGTGTATTTTCGGTAGTTTTTCTATTTCAAGTTATCATTGTCATGGTAAATTATTGTGTCCAGTCTGTCTGGACATCGAGTCTTCAGGTTTCCTAAAAAAAAAAAAAAGTTAGGAATTCAGCATGGTGGCGTTTTGTGAAGGTGAAGAAACGGGACTTCACTTCTGCATGTGCTTATAACACTGCAATAACACTGTCTGTGGTACAGCCGCCAGCGGGAGATGTGACGGTCACGGATCCGTCAGAGATGCAGCTCGGAGAAAACGTGAACTGTGCACCGTGACGTGAGTCTTGTTTTTTAAACATTTGCTAATTACCAAATCAGTCGACGTGATGAGAAACCGCTAACGTTATATCACATAACGTTTAGTGTGGACGGATATTAACGAGTGTGACTTTTCCTGATGGTCAAAGCCTATTAGTTTCTGTTATTGGTAACGTTAAGTATCAATACTTGATGACAATAACATTACCAGCTTTGCTATTGCCTGAGACATGATAATAATCAGTACAGTATTGTAATCTGAGCAGTGTTCATATTGTTAGCTAGCTAGCTTATATATAAGCTAACACTGGTCTCTAACGGAGACACCTGCCGCTGTTCTCCACTGTTTCTCCTCACACAACAACTCAATTTGTCTCCTGTAATCGTTGTTCTGTCTAAACGTTTTACTTGCTATTGTATCCTGCCTCATTGATCCGTTATAGTAATAATGCCTATTCATTTTTTTGTGTCTGCACTCACAAAAATACATCACACAGTTAGTTCTTACTTTGTAAATGAATAATTGCCGGAACGAAAACAGCAATCAAAAGGCACCGTGACTGACATTGACCAACTTAAAGGGTTAATTCACCCAAAAATGAAAATTATCCCATGAATTACTCACCCTCAAGCAGTAGATAAAAAATCTCAGTTTTTTCAACCTGTATTGGGTTTAAGATTAGTAATGAATGTGTGGATATTGTGAATTAATTTAATAAACTTAGTTACCTAGCTTTCCTGGTAGCCTTCTTCAGTAAATTAGTTCTTGAAGGAGGTCTTGTCCAGGGTGCAATTCAATGTAGAACCTCCGCTGCCCTCAAGCCATCCTAGCTGTAAATGACTTTCTTCTTTCAGATGAACACAATCAGAGATATAATAAATAATGGCCTGGCTCTTTCCATTATTCCATTATTGTTTGGATTTACATTTACATTTATGCATTTGGCAGACGCTTTTATCCAAAGCGACTTACATTGCATTCAAGGTCCACATTTTACATTTTGTCAGTTCTTGCTTTCCCTGGGAATCGAACCCCTGACCTTGTCGTTGCTAGCGCCATGCTCTACTGTTTGAGCTACAGGAAAGCATTTAGACGATTGAAACCCAAGATTTAAACATTGAAATGACTTGAGTTTATTCTTTTGTCATCTGACTTCTGCTAAACTGACGCGGCTCATCCGGAAGCTATTTCAGTAGTTTGAGGATTGTTTACAGCTCGCTATAACTTTAGCAAAATGAAGAATAATGTTAATGCTTTAAATGTTTTAAATTGGGAGCACAGAGAAAACTTACGATCAGATGGTCTCATATCGTCCCATCATCGTCATTGTAAACGTGGGTAGACGATATGAAGAAGTGGCCAGAGGTAACCTATGGGGACATATTTAACTACTTGTTGATGTTGATGGAAAATTATAAAAGTACTGAGGCCTACCAATATTTGCACAGTGGGAAAGTGTGTCGTGTACAGTTACACAGTGAGGGGGACTTCGTCTTTTTAAAGCACATGTGCACCACAGCCAGTGGAGCAGGCCAAACCCCTCGGTGTGGGGGCCAGTTAGTAACCAGGGGCCAGTGGAGCAGGCCAAACCCCTCGGTGTGGGGGCCAGTTAGTAACCAGGGGTCAGTGGAGCAGGCCAAACCCCTCGGTGTGGGGGCCAGTTAGTAACCAGGGGCCAGTGGAGCAGGCCAAACCCCTCGGTGTGGGGGCCAGTTAGTAACCAGGGGTCAGTGGAGCAGGCCAAACCCCTCGGTGTGGGGCCAGTTAGTAACCAGGGGCCAGTGGAGCAGGCCAAACCCCTCGGTGTGGGGGCCAGTTAGTAACCAGGGGTCAGTGGAGCAGGCCAAACCCCTCGGTGTGGGGGCCAGTTAGTAACCAGGGGTCAGTGGAGCAGGCCAAACCCCTCGGTGTGGGGGCCAGTTAGTAACCAGGGGTCAGTGGAGCAGGCTAAACCCCTCGGTGTGGGGGCCAGTTAGTAACCAGGGATCAGTGGAGCAGGCCAAACCCCTCGGTGTGGGGCCAGTTAGTAACCAGGGGCCAGTGGAGCAGGCCAAACCCCTCGGTGTGGGGGCCAGTTAGTAACCAGGGGCCAGTGGAGCAGGCCAAACCCCTCGGTGTGGGGGCCAGTTAGTAACCAGGGGTCAGTGGAGCAGGCCAAACCCCTCGGTGTGGGGGCCAGTTAGTGACCAGGGGCCAGTGGAGCAGGCCAAACCCCTCGGTGTGGGGGCCAGTTAGTGACCAGGGGTCAGTGGAGCAGGCTAAACCCCTCGGTGTGGGGGCCAGTTAGTAACCAGGGGTCAGTGGAGCAGGCCAAACCCCTCGGTGTGGGGGCCAGTTAGTAACCAGGGGTCAGTGGAGCAGGCCAAACCCCTCGGTGTGGGGGCCAGTTAGTAACCAGGGGTCAGTGGAGCAGGCCAAACCCCTCGGTGTGGGGGCCAGTTAGTAACCAGGGGCCAGTGGAGCAGGCCAAACCCCTCGGTGTGGGGGCCAGTTAGTAACCAGGGGCCAGTGGAGCAGGGCAAACCCCTCGGTGTGGGGGCCAGTTAGTAACCAGGGGTCAGTGGAGCAGGCCAAACCCCTCGGTGTGGGGGCCAGTTAGTGACCAGGGGCCAGTGGAGCAGGCTAAACCCCTCGGTGTGGGGGCCAGTTAGTAACCAGGGGTCAGTGGAGCAGGCCAAACCCCTCGGTGTGGGGGCCAGTTAGTAACCAGGGGTCAGTGGAGCAGGCCAAACCCCTCGGTGTGGGGGCCAGTTAGTAACCAGGGGTCAGTGGAGCAGGCCAAACCCCTCGGTGTGGGGGCCAGTTAGTAACCAGGGGTCAGTGGAGCAGGCCAAACCCCTCGGTGTGGGGGCCAGTTAGTAACCAGGGGTCAGTGGAGCAGGCCAAACCCCTCGGTGTGGGGGCCAGTTAGTGACCAGGGGCCAGTGGAGCAGGCCAAACCCCTCGGTGTGGGGGCCAGTTAGTAACCAGGGGCCAGTGGAGCAGGCCAAACCCCTCGCTGTGGGGGCCAGTTAGTAACCAGGGGCCAGTGGAGCAGGCCAAACCCCTCGGTGTGGGGGCCAGTTAATAACCAGGGGCCAGTGGAGCAGGCCAAACCCCTCTGTGTGGGGGCCAGTTAGTGACCAGGGGCCAGTGGAGCAGGCTAAACCCCTCGGTGTGGGGGCCAGTTAGTAACCAGGGGTCAGTGGAGCAGGCCAAACCCCTCGGTGTGGGGGCCAGTTAGTAACCAGGGGTCAGTGGAGCAGGCCAAACCCCTCGGTGTGGGGGCCAGTTAGTAACCAGGGGTCAGTGGAGCAGGCCAAACCCCTCGGTGTGGGGGCCAGTTAGTAACCAGGGGTCAGTGGAGCAGGCCAAACCCCTCGGTGTGGGGGCCAGTTAGTAACCAGGGGTCAGTGGAGCAGGCCAAACCCCTCGGTGTGGGGGCCAGTTAGTAACCAGGGGTCAGTGGAGCAGGCCAAACCCCTCGGTGTGGGGGCCAGTTAGTAACCAGGGGTCAGTGGAGCAGGCCAAACCCCTCGGTGTGGGGGCCAGTTAGTAACCAGGGGTCAGTGGAGCAGGCCAAACCCCTCGGTGTGGGGGCCAGTTAGTAACCAGGGGTCAGTGGAGCAGGCCAAACCCCTCGGTGTGGGGGCCAGTTAGTAACCAGGGGCCAGTGGAGCAGGCCAAACCCCTCGGTGTGGGGGCCAGTTAGTAACCAGGGGTCAGTGGAGCAGGCCAAACCCCTCGGTGTGGGGGCCAGTTAGTAACCAGGGGCCAGTGGAGCAGGCCAAACCCCTCGGTGTGGGGGCCAGTTAGTAACCAGGGGTCAGTGGAGCAGGCCAAACCCCTCGGTGTGGGGCCAGTTAGTAACCAGGGGCCAGTGGAGCAGGCCAAACCCCTCGGTGTGGGGGCCAGTTAGTAACCAGGGGTCAGTGGAGCAGGCCAAACCCCTCGGTGTGGGGGCCAGTTAGTAACCAGGGGTCAGTGGAGCAGGCCAAACCCCTCGGTGTGGGGGCCAGTTAGTAACCAGGGGTCAGTGGAGCAGGCTAAACCCCTCGGTGTGGGGGCCAGTTAGTAACCAGGGATCAGTGGAGCAGGCCAAACCCCTCGGTGTGGGGCCAGTTAGTAACCAGGGGCCAGTGGAGCAGGCCAAACCCCTCGGTGTGGGGGCCAGTTAGTAACCAGGGGTCAGTGGAGCAGGCCAAACCCCTCGGTGTGGGGGCCAGTTAGTGACCAGGGGCCAGTGGAGCAGGCCAAACCCCTCGGTGTGGGGGCCAGTTAGTGACCAGGGGTCAGTGGAGCAGGCTAAACCCCTCGGTGTGGGGGCCAGTTAGTAACCAGGGGTCAGTGGAGCAGGCCAAACCCCTCGGTGTGGGGGCCAGTTAGTAACCAGGGGTCAGTGGAGCAGGCCAAACCCCTCGGTGTGGGGGCCAGTTAGTAACCAGGGGTCAGTGGAGCAGGCCAAACCCCTCGGTGTGGGGGCCAGTTAGTAACCAGGGGCCAGTGGAGCAGGCCAAACCCCTCGGTGTGGGGGCCAGTTAGTAACCAGGGGCCAGTGGAGCAGGCCAAACCCCTCGGTGTGGGGGCCAGTTAGTAACCAGGGGTCAGTGGAGCAGGCCAAACCCCTCGGTGTGGGGGCCAGTTAGTGACCAGGGGCCAGTGGAGCAGGCTAAACCCCTCGGTGTGGGGGCCAGTTAGTAACCAGGGGTCAGTGGAGCAGGCCAAACCCCTCGGTGTGGGGGCCAGTTAGTAACCAGGGGTCAGTGGAGCAGGCCAAACCCCTCGGTGTGGGGGCCAGTTAGTAACCAGGGGTCAGTGGAGCAGGCCAAACCCCTCGGTGTGGGGGCCAGTTAGTAACCAGGGGTCAGTGGAGCAGGCCAAACCCCTCGGTGTGGGGGCCAGTTAGTAACCAGGGGTCAGTGGAGCAGGCCAAACCCCTCGGTGTGGGGGCCAGTTAGTGACCAGGGGCCAGTGGAGCAGGCCAAACCCCTCGGTGTGGGGGCCAGTTAGTAACCAGGGGCCAGTGGAGCAGGCCAAACCCCTCGGTGTGGGGGCCAGTTAGTAACCAGGGGCCAGTGGAGCAGGCCAAACCCCTCGGTGTGGGGGCCAGTTAATAACCAGGGGCCAGTGGAGCAGGCCAAACCCCTCTGTGTGGGGGCCAGTTAGTGACCAGGGGCCAGTGGAGCAGGCTAAACCCCTCGGTGTGGGGGCCAGTTAGTAACCAGGGGTCAGTGGAGCAGGCCAAACCCCTCGGTGTGGGGGCCAGTTAGTAACCAGGGGTCAGTGGAGCAGGCCAAACCCCTCGGTGTGGGGGCCAGTTAGTAACCAGGGGTCAGTGGAGCAGGCCAAACCCCTCGGTGTGGGGGCCAGTTAGTAACCAGGGGTCAGTGGAGCAGGCCAAACCCCTCGGTGTGGGGGCCAGTTAGTAACCAGGGGTCAGTGGAGCAGGCCAAACCCCTCGGTGTGGGGGCCAGTTAGTAACCAGGGGTCAGTGGAGCAGGCCAAACCCCTCGGTGTGGGGGCCAGTTAGTAACCAGGGGTCAGTGGAGCAGGCCAAACCCCTCGGTGTGGGGGCCAGTTAGTAACCAGGGGTCAGTGGAGCAGGCCAAACCCCTCGGTGTAGGGGCCAGTTAGTGACCAGGGGCCAGTGGAGCAGGCCAAACCCCTCGGTGTTGGGGCCAGTTAGTAACCAGGGGTCAGTGGAGCAGGCCAAACCCCTCGGTGTGGGGGCCAGTTAGTGACCAGGGGCCAGTGGAGCAGGCTAAACCCCTCGGTGTGGGGGCCAGTTAGTGACCAGGGGCCAGTGGAGCAGGCCAAACCCCTCGGTGTGGGGGCCAGTTAGTAACCAGGGGCCAGTGGAGCAGGCCAAACCCCTCGGTGTGGGGGCCAGTTAGTAACCAGGGGCCAGTGGAGCAGGCCAAACCCCTCGGTGTGGGGGCCAGCTAGTAACCAGGGGTCAGTGGAGCAGGCCAAACCCCTCGGTGTGGGGGCCAGTTAGTAACCAGGGGTCAGTGGAGCAGGCCAAACCCCTCTGTGTGGGGGCCAGTTAGTGACCAGGGGCCAGTGAAGCAGGCCAAACCCCTCGGTGTGCGGGCCAGTTAGTGACCAGGGGTCAGTGGAGCAGGCCAAACCCCTCGGTGTGGGGGCCAGTTAGTGACCAGGGGCCAGTGGAGCAGGCTAAACCCCTCGGTGTGGGGGCCAGTTAGTGACCAGGGGCCAGTGGAGCAGGCCAAACCCCTCGGTGTGGGGGCCAGTTAGTAACCAGGGGCCAGTGGAGCAGGCCAAACCCCTCGGTGTGGGGGCCAGTTAGTAACCAGGGGCCAGTGGAGCAGGCCAAACCCCTCGGTGTGGGGGCCAGTTAGTAACCAGGGGCCAGTGAAGCAGGCCAAACCCCTCGGTGTGGGGGCCAGTTAGTAACCAGGGGCCAGTGGAGCAGGCCAAACCCCTCGGTGTGGGGGCCAGTTAGTAACCAGGGGTCAGTGGAGCAGGCCAAACCCCTCGGTGTGGGGGCCAGTTAGTAACCAGGGGCCAGTGGAGCAGGCCAAACCCCTCGGTGTGGGGGCCAGTTAGTAACCAGGGGCCAGTGAAGCAGGCCAAACCCCTCGGTGTGGGGGCCAGTTAGTAACCAGGGGCCAGTGGAGCAGGCCAAACCCCTCGGTGTGGGGGCCAGTTAGTGACCAGGGGCCAGTGAAGCAGGCCAAACCCCTCGGTGTGGGGGCCAGTTAGTAACCAGGGGCCAGTGGAGCAGGCCAAACCCCTCGGTGTGGGGGCCAGTTAGTAACCAGGGGTCAGTGGAGACGACTGGAGGCTCAGCATCACAGGTTTGGGAAGGTCGTGTAGCCACACAGCCTCGATATTATGGAAGGTAAGAATATCACACACATTATTATTATTATTATTATTATTATTATTATTATTTATATCAACTTGCAACGTTCATGTCATTAACATAAGTATGTTATAAATGTATAAACTTAAGTAAATTAAAGTGTTTGTGATTAACAGGTTTGTGAAGTATTAAAATAACATTAAAAATATAATTTGTTTTATATATAAAATCTTTACTAAAACTCTACGACATTTGTCAGTGATAGTGATTTGTCACATATATAATTTAAACATATATAATATGTGGAATAGAGCTATATGTCAATATATGGCATTTCTGAAAGCTGTGCATTTATGATTTTACTCTATATGAGCATATTAGGATATTTCATATATGAGACATATATTATACATACATAAACATATATAATATATGGGATACATTTATATGTAAAAATATGGAATTGTTCCAATTTCTAATAGGTTTCATGTTTTTATATATTGATATTTCATACACATATTTATTATATTTCCGTATGGGTAGTGGCTGAAGCGTCTGGATTGGACAATGAACATAAATACTGTGACTTTAGATGTGAGTCTACATGGAAAAGTAAGTAATAAGAAGTACATCATTAAGAAAAAAAAAGTTATATTGCTTTAATTTTTTTTTTTAACACTTAATGTGAACTGTATTATTAACTTACCATTGTGCTATTAAATATATTTCATCAATACATTGAAAATCAGAATTTTGTCATCTTATTTGTATTAATATATTTTATGAACATAAATGTTTGCACTTCTGTGGTTTTAGACTCAGGCCTGGTTGAGCAGGACTTTTATTTTGGTCTTGGTTTATGACGTCATAAGGCTGCGCCGCGCTCGTGCATCTGCTGTGATTCAGCTGCAGAAAGGTTTGTGTTTTAAGCGTTTAAAGTGTTTAAAGCAACGCAGAATGAATGATGTATTATTAAATGTAACACTGCATTGCTTTATCTAACATGTATCAGCGCTGTGTAAGTAAAGTAACAGAATAAACTCGTGAGTAACAGAAGCAGCGGCTCTTATGAAAGATCATCTCAGTTACAGTTTGTCTGCAGACTCCAAAACTGTTATTGATGTGTTAATATAAAGATATGAAGTGTAATAACGCTTACATCAGAAATTGCATTTCTCGAGATATCAGTTGTTGCCCAAAGGCAGTTTTGAAATGGAAACAATATTTCTCTTTACTTTCAATTGAGAAAGTTGGTCAGTAAGTAATGTTTTTACTGCCAAATAAACTAAAGGTCATTAATGTTAAAATAATGCACATGTCTTATCCATGTAATGTGTTTCTTAACCAGTTTAAAGAAGACTATCTGAAACAAATCTGAAACTCTTATACATTTATTTTGTAATTGTAAATATTCTGGAAGCGGATATCTGTGGTGGTTTTTGAAATATTTTACAAAATAATTGATAACACATTAATGTTAATTCTTCTTCTTGGGAAGTTTCATATTCATAAAGATAAAGTAATGTCTATCACACCTGCATTTATTTTTTTTTATATCTTTTTATTACTTAAAATATTTTATGACTCATTGAACTCAATTTCTAGAAATAAGAAGTGTATTAAAACATCTCTCATATTGAAAAAAGTAATTAGCAAAATGTAATGTTTAAGATCTGTTGTGCGTATTCCCCAACTTCTGTTGATTAACCTTCTGTTTTTTGTTTGATGTGAAATGTCATTGTATGTTTTGTTGGAAAATTGAATAAAAAACGCTGAGGAAATTATAAATGTTTATTAATACTCATATGGCAGACCACAGCCATACAATAGTGACACACAATTAGGGACAGGCCAGGATTAGACGGATCAACGATTAGAGGAGACACATTGTGTGAGGAGAACCAGTGGAGAACGGCAGGTGTCGGAGAGAGAACAGTTTTAGCTTATAGATATATATACTGTTTATACGCTAGCTAATGATATGAACACTGTGCTCAGATCACAACACTGTCCTGATTATTATCATGTCTCAGGCAATAGCAAAGCTGGGAACGTGCTAGAAATAGAACCGAAGCCTATTTTTCACGTGACACACAAACGTGTTGGACCGAAATTAAAATTCTGGACCGAAATTAAAATTCTGGGCCGAAACCAAAAATTTAGGATGCACTTGGCCGAAAACCGAAACTGAAACTGAAAATGGCTTCTTTTAAAAACATATATATATATATATATATATATATATATATATATATATATATATATATATATATACTAGGGATGCCACAATTCTCAATATAATATTGAACCGTTCGGTACGGCATTCACGGTTCAATACGCGCCTGTGAATTGCGGTTTTTTCGGTTTCGCATTTAATTAATTATTTTTCTACAAATTCAATAATTTGCCTCTATCCCAATATACTGAACAACGCGACATACATTCACATCACATGTTAGTGGTAGAGTTATACTCACGGAACACTATAGTTATTCACAATCACGAACGTTCATTATTTGCATGCGTTTTAAAGCCTTGCCGGTTCATTCGCGTGCACGGTTTTAACATGCGCTTTTCCGAGCGCGCGCACTAAACGCTTGTCAAACACGTGATTACTGGACTAAGTCGTCTTACTGCGCTAATACTGTCAAATACACACAAGGTTAACATAAACACAGTCGGTTATGTCTAAAGTGAAAGTAAAATCGGTGGGTCTGTATATCAGATGCAGGTCTTAAATTGACAGCAGCGCAGCCTATAGTGAACATGCGGTCCTTAAAGGGACAGTTCACCTCTAAAATTATGTCATTATTTACTCACTCTAATATTGTTCCAAACCTGTATTAATTTCTCATTTTTGAGTGAACTATCCATTTAATGTTAATACAACAAAAAAAGACAAAGAGAAAATCACTTACTGCTCTTTACTGAAAAACTTTAGTACTGTAGCTTTAATATGAATCAGTGTATATTTTATAGTGAAGTCTAGTGTTTTATTTTTACATTTATTCATTCAATTTCATACTTAAACGCTGCTCAAAGCTCTGAGCTGCCAGTGTAAATCATATATATATATATATATATATATATATATATATATATATATATATATATATATATATATATATATATATTATACAATACACTAGGAATGTGTACAAGGGTTTTTTTAAAGTAAAGTTTTAAGTTTAAGTAAAGGTTTTTCCGCGCAAGCAATGGAAAGCAGCCTTTGTTCGCACGCCAGTAGTCAAGGGGATTGTCGCTTCTGGCAATGGGTAGTTCAGCTGAATACGTCTCTATTTGTTCTCATACCGCTGACATGCTTAATCTTTGATAGGCATACGCGTGATAACGGCTGGAACGTGAGTGAAACCTAAGCGCGGATGGGAGGGGCGGGTGACATTCATTTTCGGTTTATGTTTTCGGCTGTTTTTTTATTTCGGCCCAAAACCGATAATGCATTTTCGGCCGAACATTTTCGGCGGCTGAAATTTCGGTGCACCCCTACCTTTTATATATCAAAAGCTCAAGGGGAAGTTGATTTCTCAGTTCATGACCTCTTTAAAGTGTTAGAGAGGACTCGTGCTCTGCTTGAACTGAGGCGCTACAGCGATCTGTCACGGCACATGTAGGAGCGACAAAACTGCATTTATTCTTTGAATTTCCTGATAAAATGGACAGAATTGGAAAGATGATGTTGATTCTTTTTATAAGTAACAAAGCAATTTATTTGTGATTATTGGATGAGAGGCGCTACAGATCATGTTTAGTGTAGGGAAAAACACAGACCTGCAACCCTGTCTTGAGCTACGGGTGATTCATAGGGTCAAATAGAGACGCTTTTATGTTGCTATTTCTAACTGTCTGCGTTATTGTCGCGTTATCTTGACCTAAATTTAACACGAGGCATTTTATTCACACACAGTATGATTTGCAGTCGGACACCTTTTTTCCGCATCCCTGATCTGTTTTAAACAGTCAGCAGAGGCCAATGGTGAAAATAACAGCTTTTATCAGCCGCTACCAATCATTGGCCGATACATCGGTAGCTGAGTTGAATAATAATTTGAATTCTGTAGTTTTGAAAAAAAACTATCCCTCTGACTGACTCCATTACTTGTGCGATGAACTACTGAAATTATTTAGTGTGGATTTATTTTTCTTTCTGTTAATTATTCTCATCTTAAACAGGACAAACACACAGAAAAACTCCTGCTGGAGTGACTGAGATCCACATGACACACTATTATAAAGATGGCGTTTATTAAAGAGGAGAGTGAAGACATGAAGATTGAAGAAACATTCAGTTTGAAACATGAAGAAACTGAAGAACAAACAGAGAAAGAGGAGAGAGAAGAACTGAAGATTGAGGAAACTGAGGAACAAACAGAGAAAGAGGAGACTGAAGAACTGAAGATTGAAGAAACATTCAGTTTGAAACATGAAGAAACTGAGGAGCAAACAGAGAAAGAGGAGAGAGAAGAACTGAAGATTGAAGAAACTGAGGAACAAACAGAGAAAGAGGAGAGAGAAGAACTGAAGATTGAAGAAACTGAAGAACAAACAGAGAAAGAGGAGAGAGAAGAACTGAAGATTGAGGAAACTGAGGAACAAACAGAGAAAGAGGAGACTGAAGAACTGAAGATTGAAGAAACATTCAGTTTGAAACATGAAGAAACTGAGGAGCAAACAGAGAAAGAGGAGAGAGAAGAACTGAAGATTGAGGAAACTGAGGAACAAACAGGTTGGTTTCATTCTCAAATCTGAACTCAGTCATTTGATCATTATTCAAATCTCCAGCTCTACAGAAATTAAGGATATTTTTGAAGAATTTCAATAATATTTTCCCTTTAATATTTTACTAAAAATCCCCTTAAGGTGACCAGATTTCTGAAATGGAAACCGGGGACATTTCCTATTTGAGTGGTCAAAATCTCATTTGTTGTTGTCTTTTAATTAAAAAACAGGGACAATATATTTGAGTTGTTGTTGTGGTCTCCCTGTATTATTATTATTAACATTAATAATTATTATGATTTAAGTTTGATTATTAGGATTTTTGGTCTGGATTTAATACAATTCAACGCAACCGTAAAAACAAAAAAACAAAACAATGAAAACAATTAATAGAAGCCTAACCATTGTAAATAACAAGCAGTTCAAAACAATATTATAACACGACTCAACAAAAACACATTACAAAAATAAAACAACATAAATATAAATAAAACTATTCAACAAATATTTTAACATTTTATAATTGTATTTAATATTTTAATTTTCACAAGTTTATACTATATAAATTACTTTTTTTTACTTCAAATGTTTTGTTACGTTTGTGCTTGAAAAAAACTCTTACTGTCCTTCATTGGGCTAATTAAGGTTTATTTTAAGCAGAAAGGATGTGTATTCTCACATGTTTTTGTTGCAAGTACATATATATAGATCAGTGGCGAGCGGTTTTAACCCGGGTGTGCTGAGTGACATGTTGTGTCAAAAATGCACCTGTACGTTGGATGAGTTTAAAATAAACGTGTTCGCTGTCGCTCTAGTCAGTGTGTTTGCTGATCAGTTGCTTAATCTCACAGTTAAAAGTTTCCTAATATATTTGTCCATTTATTGAAAGTGGCCTACATTTACCTGTTGATTCCTTCACAAGCACACGTAAAAGCTGTTGAGTTGTTTGAGTTGAGTCTGGCGTGATGCACAGAAAGAACGTTTGCAAAATATGCTGTATTTGTGTAATTCTGCTAGGTGGCACTAATGTCACATAAACTAAATGCTTCACCTTTAAACGGTACAGCACATCGGCTGAGGACACACATCTAAATCAGAGACACCATGACAGGTGTCAATTTAAATGCGTGTCAGAAGTGTCTAAAAAAATTATATAATAAATATAGTAGCCTATTATGAAGTAAAATATCACTAGAATAAATGTAAGTAGTAAAAATATATTTATTCTTTTAAATAAGTTGAAATAATGCAATTGATGACTTTAACAAACACACAGACTACGATTAACTCGGATAGTTACAGGTCAGCTTACAGGAGGTCAGTCTTTAACAGTTAACAGTTTTCATTCAAAATAAAATGCTATGAAAATATTTTCAGTTATGACTTTTTTTCACTGGATTCAGTCTATTTAGTTTTGTATCAAACACAATGTGATTTTCAGTGATTGAGATCTGAATCAGAAAGAGCTTTATTGCCAAGTGTGCTTGCACTAGAGGTCTTCACGGAGCCCCTGAGACCCGTGGACCCGGGACTCATACGGGTTCGGGTCTGTATTTTAAATGATCAGCCGGGTCCGGGTCGGGTCCCAATCTATTACTTCGGGTCCCGGGTCTGTTTAACATGCGTGTCTAATACCCGAGTCGATCCGGACGTGCAACACTGCCGGTGTTTAGAGTCAGTCAGCACTGCTTGTGTGTTTTTTTGTAACTTGCAACTTGTAAAATTAGGATAAGAAAAGTGTGAGCCGGGAAATAAGGTTTAAAAAAAAAAGAAAGAAGAAAAAACACGAGCGATCTCTCTCTCTCTCTCTCTCTCTCTCTTGCTCGCTCGCTCGCCTCACGCTCTCTATCTCTCTCTCTCTCTCTTTGCAAGCGCACGGTAATAATAATGGTTACCTTCATGAGTGATGTGCGAAAAAAGCTAAAAAATAACGAATATCAAGAAGTTAAACCCACGGGCACCTCTTCTGTCTGGGCGTCCTTCATGCATTGGCTATTTTTTGGCTATTTTGGACAAACAGCCTACGTGTGACGCACTGTTGAAGTTTGATTTGAACTTTATATTTAAATAATATATTTCAAATCGGCTACAAAATCTCAGGTGAACTGTCACAAACGTTTTCTATGATGCTCAAATTGCGTAAGTCAAGTCAAGTCAACTTTATTTATATAGCGCTTTTAACAATACAGATTGTTTCAAAGCAGCTTTACAGTGTTAAACAGGAAAATAATGCAGCATAATTTTATTCAGCCGTCTAGCCATTCTGGAGAAAAAAAGTCATCAGTTCATTTCAATTATCATACAATGACAGTGTGGGCTTTAGATCAGTAATTAAATCAGTAATTTAGTTTATATGGTTAATTTAGTTTAATAATTAGATTTATTTCGATATTTGGTTGAAAAATTGAGTGTCCCCAACTGAGTACGCCAAGCCAGAGGCAACAGTGGCAAGGAAACCAAAACCCCATCAGGCGTAAAAAAGCTCATATTTCAGGTTGCTCCAGCCACCGTGCATGTGCAGTCTCAAGCGCGTGTCATGCTTCTATGGCAACCCGAGCTTCCGCTGTGATTGACTTTAATAATAATATGAATGAACCGTCTTATTTCTTAAAGTTTTGGTGGTCAGACTCGGCTCACAGGGATGATAGCAAATAAATAATGCTGACGTCAGCAGCCACCGAACGAGCAATCGTTATTATAGTTCAAAAAGGTAAACAGTCAAATTTATTAAGTGAGTTAACTTGGCGAAATGCAAATCTGCAAAGACGCATTTGTCATCCGTCACCGTGACATGAAGTGGACTTTTAAAGCTGAAATGATGAGTGAATTAAGCATGCTTGGGATAACAAGAGAGGAATAACATGGATTTAACTTTTTGGCAAGGATGTAATACATCAAGTCAAGTAACGTTACAAGGAAGGGAGACGACGGCTATAGGTAAGACAAAAAGTTATATTTTTCATAACTTGTTTATTGACTTGTTAATATCAGTTATTGTGGAATATGTGACAATCGGATCCAGTCGGGTCTGTGTCTTCGCGCCGGGTTCGGTTCCAGCTTTTAAATAATAGACGGGTCCAGGTCGGTTCCGGGTACTACATTTTTGGCATTTCTCGGTTCTGCACGGGTCCGGATCCAGCTTTTGAAATAATAGACGGGTCCGGGTTGGTTCCGTTAAGCACATTACGGGTCTCTTCGGGTTCGGGTATGAATTTTTGGACCCGTGAAGACCTCTAGCTCTCTTGGTGCTGAAGCTTCCAGTGCACATATACAATACAAACACAACAAGAACATAGTAATACAAATTCTAAGAATAAAAATATGAAAATAGTATAAAAAAATATAAGGTCACAGTTATGTTTAGTCAGAATAGACATTTACCGATTATGAACATATTTACAGTATTTGCTGTATCTGGCAGTAACAGCTCATTTTTCCTCTTGGGCGAGCGATTCGCTCACAGCTTACCCTGCTCATTAAATCCCTCATATGCCAGCGAACCAATGAGAACGCAGGACAGTGATGACGATACATAACAACAGAGCGGAGAAACCAAAGCTGCTGTGGGTCGGCATACCCAGAACTGAAGATTTTAAGAAAATTGCCGTTGTTTGGCAAATTAATCTATGACAGAAAGTTACATACGTATTACTAACATTTATAATGTGAGCTTTATGTTACACCTCAAACAAGGGAATTTATAGAAATGTACTTTTATATAGTAATTTGCAGCTAATATATATATATATATATTAGGGATGTACCGACACCATTTTTTTAAGGACCGAGTATGAGTACTGATATTTTTTTTCTGGTACTCGGTGATGCAGATACCTATACATTATTAATCTTTTTTTTTTCTTTTTTTTTGGTGATGTGGCAGTTTTCCAAGCACAACACAGTGAGACTAATGTGTTTATATTGCTCATGTAATTAACACTCTGTGCCTCTCGGTGCAATCTGGTTGCTGGTGTTTTCAGCATTTATAAGTTAATGGTCTCTCATTGACTTGATCATCCATTAGCTGTTCTGAGTGTTTTTTCCCCTCAAAGTAATGTTATACTCTCTGCCCCTCGGTTTTCACTGGTTACTCAGCAGTCTGAAGCCACTCGTCAACTGACGCAGGTGCAGCAAAACCCAACCTTTTAGGATGCCTAGTTCAGACACGGCTTCACTATGCCACATGGGAGCAACGTTTCCGTGGCATGTTACACCTCAGACACAGCCCCCTCAAAGACCTCATGTTACTGCTACAGTTTTCCGGCCACCTCATCGACAGTTGCCAGGAGGATCCCGTCAGCGTCCCAGCGCAACCACTAAAAAGCGCACACATAAAGCCTGAGATACTCAGGCCGGTGGGCGATCGTTTTACTATAGAACTATAGAGCTGGAGTACTGGAGGACCAACACATCAGACCCCTGGGCTTTGACGACTCTGAGCAGGGGATATACTCTACAGTTTCAATACCGGCCTCCCAGGTTTTCAAGAATTGTTCCTATGGTTGTCAGTTCATGCAATGGTTCTCTGTCAGGAAATGTGTTCACTGTTACAGAAGGGAACCATAGACAGAGTTCATACCCTCATTCAGGGAGACGGGTTCTATTCAATGTATCTTCTTGCTCCCAAGAAGGATGGTGGTTTCCGACCTATCGACCTGAAAGATGCATACTTTCACGTCACGATTGAAACACAGAAACTTTCTGTGATGAACAACAGTTTCCTGAATCAATCCTACCAGTTCAAAGTGCTACCAACTGGCTTCCTTGTGCCCCCACGAGACGGCAGGCTGAGCAAGACTCCAGACTGCTTTTGAGACGTGCAGAAGTTGTGCTTTTCCATGAACCTGAAAAAAAGAGCTGTCTGATTCCAACACAGACCATTACGTTCATAGGAATGACCCTGAATTCCCACCTAATGTCTGCCTCCCTGTCTAAGGAATGTGTGACAAACATTCTCTTTCACCCGGGTGTGTCTTTGCCGTATGAGGTGGTCCTACAACTAATAGGAATGCTAATGGCAGCTACAGTGGTGATTCCCCTGGGTTTACTCCACCTCAGACCACTCCAGTTATGGAACACTGGTTTGTTGCTAGATCCCACCAGACATTGGCATTGACTGATTGTAGTTTCTCACCGTTGCATACGTGCGTCGAGGTGGTGGAGACAGGTCGTTTCTGAAGGGAGGTGTGCCCTGTTTTCCCTCTTGTCGGGAGTTGGTCACGACAGACGCTTCCCACAGGATGGGGGACAGCATGGAGTCTGAGGGGTATTTGGACACTGACCCAGGCCACAGAACATATCAACCGGCTGGAACTGCGTGCAGTGTTCTCTCTAAAGTATTTCATGCTGGTCCTGACAGGCCTCCATGTTCTCCGTGTGGCTCTTTTTGCTTCAGAGATGACCACTCACTGTCGCTTATGGTTCGCAAGGATGGAAGTGTCCAGTCCCTTGGGCCAGGATCTCACGAATGGCCAAAATGCCTATATATGCGTTTCCACCTATCCCTCTGTTATGGGAGACATTACACAGGATTTCTAAAATGTGACATGCTGAGCATCTTCAACTTTTTTCAACGTTTACTGGACGAGTGTACATGCTGTGATTTCTGCATCTCATGTTCCAGTTGGTGGATGTCCTCTTGTATCTCGCAGTCTTGACTGCAGTTTTCTGAAGGATGCACACTGTCTGAACCTTGCTCGGAATCCTCACTTTCCTGCCAATTGTGCTTGCGTTGGTTGCTGGATGTCTTGAAGTGTTATGTGAACTCCACTGCTCAATTTAGACCATATACTGCTCAATTTTACATCAGGTGGAGGGCATTCCTCATGACTATGTTAGTATGTGTCATTGAATTCTGGATGACCGCCTTAATCACTCGGAATGCGCGAGAAAGGTGTTTGCGAGGCAGATTGCTGAGCTACTGTGGCTTATAACCCCCAGGGCTCAGCAAACGTATCCACGTGTCTTTGTTGGCATATTTTCTCAACCTACAGCAGAATTTATATGCACATTGTAGACGTGATAGAAGCGAGTGAACCTGCATTCTATTAAAAGCTGAGGTGAAATCAATAAAAAGTTCCCTTACGTAAGAGTCCTGAACATGCTTTACAATAAAATCAATTAAAGTTACTGTGTGCTTATTAAGTAATCTCTGACTTTTGTGATGGCGCTTCAGCGTTCATATATGGCGGTGCGAATGCAACCAGGAATCCCTCCAAGAACTGAGTTTGCCACCCCTGGTGTATATGATCCAGTATACATGTTATTAATGTTTTGTGTGTCAAAATGTTTTTTTTTTTTTTTTTTTGTGGCATTAAACTGGGATTAACTTTTAACTTGTATGTATTTTTTCGCCTTAGACCTGATGCCGTTGAAAGAGGAGAGTCAAGATCTGAATGAAATGGAAGAGAAAGATCAGGACAAGACACATCATGATTTCATAATTGATGTAAAATCTTTGAGTGTCTCGCAGACTGAAAAAACTACTTCAGGAAAAAGGGTTCAGAAGACAGGGACTGTCGGTAATTTCACCTGCCATCTGTGTGGGCGAAGTTTCAAAAAGCATGGATACCGTGAAGTCCACATGAGAGTTCACACTAGAAGGAAGCTTTACCCCTGCCAACAGTGTGGAGTAACTTTCAATCAAAAAGAAAACCTTAAAAAACACATGAGAACTCACACTGGAGAGAGCCTTTTCACCTGCCAACTGTGTGGAATGAGTTTCAGGCAAAAAGGAAATCTTAAAAACCATATGAGATCTCACACTGGAGAGAAGCCCTACACCTGCCAACAGTGTGGAGTAACTTTCAATCAAAAAGGAGCCCTTATCATCCATATGAGAATTCACACTGGAGAGAAGCCTTACTCCTGCCAACAGTGTGAAATGAGTTTCAGGCAAAAAGAACATCTTAATTACCACATGAAAACTCACACTGGAGAGAAGCCTTACACCTGCCAACAGTGTGGAACAACTTTCACTCAGAAAGGAACCCTTAAAATACACATGAATATTCACAATGGAAATAACCGTTTCACCTGCCCTCACTGTGGAGACAGTTTCAGTCAAGATGGAAACCTTAAAGTCCACATGAGAATTCATTCTGGGGAGAAGTAGAATAAAGGAAACATTTGTACTTTCCAAAAGTATTTATATGTACAACTGATTTAGAAGCTGTACATACGCCCATTAGTGTTTATGCAAACACAAGTGTGTCAGACTGACTTTGCGTACTAATAAGCTCATGAGATCATGTTAGATGCATAACTTGTAACAGGAAGATCTTTAAGTGATATGAAACTTGTTTATGTGTGATGAATAGTTTAGACTAGAGGTCGACCGGTTCATCGGTTTTGCCGATTAATCGGCACCGATAGTTGTTTGGTGGAACAATCGGTTATCAGCAAAAATCCTCACCGATAGTTTTCCCGTGTTGCGTCCATTGCTGGAGCGGCTGAGAAGGGTGCGCTGTCATTAGGAGCTCTGAGAAGGGTCTGTTGGCATGATATAGCAGGAGAGCGGCCTAGAGGCGAAAAAAACCTCACGTGTGTTGTTTACATTACCACGTGAGACTGCACGCTGAACGGAGAGCATGAACACTTCAGATGTTTAAAACACCAGCGAAACGGTATGAATACAGAGCACAACAGTACTTGTTGCCAAATCATTATAAAGTAATTAATTTCTTGACTAGATGCTGCATTAACAGGTAAATAACAGCAGTGTGTATGTTTGTCGACGAGGCTGAGAGGACGCTAATAGCAGTACCTCAAGCATTTAAAACAATGTGATAAAAACACATGCAAGTCCGACCCAAATGTTGCACATATAAAATTTGTGATGTGAGAAAGCAAACTGTATCGTCATGCTGCAGACAGAAACATAAACAAAGCAGAGCATTCGTTTTTTCAGTAGATAATCTCCTTCTAAAAAAGCAGACTGTTTGGATTTGTATGAAATGGTAACATAATAAGATTCCATTTGTAACATTGACTAAGGTTAATAAATGCTGTGGAAGTATTGTTCATTGTAGTATGTTAATTTCAACATTTAATTGTTTGAATTTTTTAACTGTTAACCTTGGTTAATGCACTATGAACTAACATGAATGATCAAGGTACAATTGTATTGCTCATATTAAAGGTGAACTATGTAAGATTTTTGCATTAAAATATCCAGAAACCACTAGGCCAGTGTTATATATTTTGCTCAGTTGAGTATTGAGAATATCCCAAATGTTTCCAACTATTTGTAAATCGTGAGAAATTGCTATTTTAACCAAGGAACCGGGACGTGTGAGCTATGCGTTTGAGGGAGTCGCCTGTCGATTGCGTCATATCTGCGTTACCCTCGGTTTCCGGTTTTATTTAGCAGAAACGCTTTACTCTCACTGCAGTGTAAACAAGTGTCATAGCAGCCGCAGAGCGAACGTCATAACTTCCTTTTCAATACACTCAGATATATCTAATACGATAAACAGAGTTGCGTTACCTCATACTCATGACTGGAAAAGAGGAAGTGGCGCCGGCGACCGTGTCATAATAAAAGTTGACCTATGCAATAATAACAGTCCCGCTCTTCAATCGCTCCTGCGGCCTTGCTCAGCTCCACAACACTCGGTCTTGCTCTGCTTCACTACAGTAATGTTAATAATCGCATCCATGACCATGATTTCTGCCCGAGTCCTTTACTGACTCTTTTCCTCCGGCTGTGAGCTGAAGACCACATGTCCCAAGATTCTGCGCTCAAACGTGGCGTCATCAAACTACGCCTTTGTTTAGAACAGGCGACCTCTAGTGGACGGAAAAGTTACATAGTGTAGCTTTAATACATGCTGTAAAAATGTATGCACAATGCCTATAGTTAATGTAAGCTAATACATCCTTGTTGCATAGGGACTTGCATAGTGTTACCTATGAAATGTACATGCATGTTTCTAGATTATTAGTAAAGAAACAAATTTGACCTGTAATATTTTAATGTTTAAATTATTTTCTGAAGAATTTGTTCTGTTAGAACTTCTCATTTTAATATTCATATTATATATGTTTTTAATTTAGCGCATTTTCAAAGTTCAGCACTGTTTTAATTATGTTTTTTTATCCAGTATCCATTTTAGAGTTTTACATGTTTTACATGATACAGTTTTACATGTCCATTTACAACCCAAGAAATTGTCCCTAGAATGAAATGAGCTGTTATTGCCTTATTTGGAAGCGAATAATAATGTTGAGCTCTGCTCTGATTGGCTCATTTCAGTAGCTCACACAAGTGCAGTTATTCAGCAAACACAATCGCAAACAGCACAAGCGGCTTGTGACTCGTGACATAACACAGACCGACTGAATGACACTTTAAGCAGAAAATCTCAAATGGAGATTGCTGAAATGCAGCTTACTTGTCTATTGCTGTTTTCAGATCTTACACGCACGAGAGAGAGAGAGAACGTGCACATGGTTGCCAGATTGCACATTTTAAGTTAAACACCGTATATAATACGTATTCTTTTAAAAGAAAAGCCCTGATTGGGGATTTAAATGACTAAAATCTGGCAACCACAATCATGAACGCTTTAAAGCTCCTCTTCCAATTACCAACTGTGTTCAACTGTGCCAAAGTAAATACAGTTTTCCATTCTAGAGCACCTTTAACCAACTGTAATCCCCTGACTACAAGTCATTTATAAATGTTTATCGACTTGAAAACAAATAAATTACTCTTCTTTAAAACACTTGCATGCATGCAGTTGTGTAATGTAGTGAAGAAATAATACTTTATGACTATTTTTGGAGAGAATCTGTACTTGTGTTTTTATATTTCTGTCAACTTTTACTCTGATACATTTCCCCAAAGCATATTCGTTACTTAAAACAAAATACATTTGAAACAGACTGCAAAAATTTTTTTGCAAACAACTGCACGCACAACAGCGGTAGATTTTATTTTCCGGGTTGCGTCCGTTGCTATAGCGGCTGAAACGTGGCTCAACACACACACAATACACAGACACAATACACAAATGGGCCATTTTCACTGTTGCACAGTGGTTTCCTGTCTGCATGAGTGAATTGGGTCTGTAGCTCCATAAAGCTCTATTTTCTATCTTTCCTAGCCTGTTCACTAGCCTGTTAACCTGCCATCCATGCTTACAGTCTTTTTTTTTCTGCCGTGCGATCGCGTTGAGTCCATAAAACACAGTGTTTGTTGACTGATCCAACTCACCACATTTGAGTCATGTCATCTTCCCCTGTTATTGTCACATGCACTGCCTAGCATAGCCAACTCTGTCAGCGGCGAGGGCTTCACAAGCCCATGCAGTAGAGCAACTGGGTGACTGTGAGATGGCATAGTCACGGGACAAAACACTGTTCTGTTCAAAACATGGTTGAACATCATGTTCCTCCCAGCTCAGTGACGCACCCACTGAGAATCCTGTTGAAAGTGCCCTAGTGACTGGTGATTATATTACACGGAACGTAAAAATAGAGACACCAGCCGTCCATAGTCAGATGTTTGCCAGGAGCCGAACGCTTAGACAAAGCAAATTCAAAAGTGCTGGCTAATGCTAATCGTAAATTATTATTATTATTCACATCGGCACTACTGATGTTTGGAGATCACTAAAATTAACATTTAAAGAAGTGTGTAAATGAGCAAGTATGATGTCAGACTCATAAATTTGCTCTGGCCTGCTTCCTGTTCGCCGGAGTGATGAAATACTTATCAGACTCTCCTCACTCAATGGCTGGTTGTTGAAATGGTGTCCGCAGAATAACAGGGTTCATAGACAATTGGAAAAGTTTTTGGGGCAGACCTGAAATAATATATTATATTTTAATATGCAAATG
This sequence comes from Gobio gobio, assembly GCF_949357685.1. Lineage (NCBI taxonomy): Eukaryota > Metazoa > Chordata > Actinopteri > Cypriniformes > Gobionidae > Gobio > Gobio gobio. The sequence goes on along the minus strand of NC_137101.1, from coordinate 54,680,385 downwards.
ACACATTTCTGAGCGTGACTTAAAGAGAATGACACATTTAATATTTGAAAAATTATTTTATTTACAACACGGAAATGCCTGGAACTATCGGACTATCACAAGCTGAAATAGACAAACTTGTGTTTGTTAGCGATCAAGGCGCTAATATAAAGGCTGCTCTCAGCAGCTGGAAACACAGAAGCTGTAATGCACACGTTCTCAACACTGTGCTGAAACACACTTTCAAGAAGGGAATTGATGAGGAGGAGGAAGATTCGTTACAGCCCGTGAGAGAATGTATTAATCAGTGTAAGTCACTGACGACATATTTTAAGCATTCTGGTTTGCAGCTCCACCTGACACGCACCCTCAAACAGGAATGTGAGACTCGCTGGAACACTTAGCTCGCTATGGTTGAATCAGTACTCGGTTCTTTCGATGATGTGCAAAGACTTCTTATGGCAAGAGGGGAAATACACAAAATGAGTCACATCTCAAAAGATGTTCTCCAAATACTAGTAAATTTTTTGACCCCATTCAAAATGGCAAGCGATGAACTGAGCGAATCAAACTATCCTACAATCCATCTGCTGGCTTTATGGAAATCTACACTACTTGAGCACTGCGTGGTTACACCGGCCGACCCTAAAGCACTGGAGATTCTGAAAAGCAGAGCCAAAGACCTTCTGAGTGAACGAATACTACTCGACCAACAAGCAAAGCTTGCAGTGCTTTTGTGGCCTAAGAGAGAGACGAAATATACCAAAGTGCCTGGAACAAGTTGGGACGGCCTTCCCAGCCCAACAGACACGGACCCTCCAGTTCCAAATATTACAACCGCAGCCACAGAACGTGCTGTAGTTGCTGGTCCGTCAGCGAAGTTCAGCCAGTGGGAGGATGTGGATGACCAAGACATGGCAGTGGATGAGTTGAATGCCTACTTGAATAAAAAAATGGTCATGCACGATAGTGACAGAGACATTTTAGGTGTATGGAAAAACACAGAACACCTCTTCCCAAAGATGGCAACTCTTGCACGGAAGATTCTGTGTGTTCCAGCCTCCAGTGTTAGTTGCGAGTGTGCTTTCAGTGTGTCTGGGCGCACTCTGGAGAACCGACGTAACTGTCTTGGTACAGCAAGTGTCAATGCTTTGCTCTTCCTGAACAGCAACGACAAGTAGGCTGAGATGAGAACTGTACAGTGTACACTGTGACATTTAACTGACTTTATTTCAAAACCTATATAGGATAAACCAGCATGTTAAATAGGGTTATCTCTGTTCTGTTCTGCGCTAATCTGCCTGTAAATCGAGGCAATATTATTTTTGATGCTTTGGTGTTAAAAGTTCAAGTTTTAAATATAACAGTTAGCCTAATAGTTAGGCTTCGGATTGTTATTTTAAAATGTTTTGGCCAATTTATTACTCTGCGATGAAATGTATATAGTGCGACCATAGGTCTATGATGTAAAAAAAAAAAAAAGATTTTTGGAAGATGCGTGTCTGTTTTGCATGCATTGTGGTGTAGGCTATTTGTTTGCATTATATGATGATAACAAAGATTTTGTGTTGACATAAATTTGGCTTCATAATATTATCATCAAATGTTTAAAGTTATTTATTGATTTATTAAAGTAAATTACCCCTGTTCGTTCTAAGATGAAATATTAAACTAATGATTGATGTATAATCAGGGTATCTTCCGTCCATTCCAAATCCGTTTTCAATTAAAAAACAGAAAACGAAAAAAACTATAATGCTTCCTATGCATTTTGTAATAATAAAGCACATTTTTATAATTGACCATATTTGCCAGAAAAGTCGGACCGAGTGTAATTCACATGACATCGGGTCATGTTGAGAGAGAAACACGCGAACGTTGCATTGTAGTAAAATCTGCATTTTATTATTAGCCTTCTTTTAGAAGTAGCTAGTGTAAAACACCGGTAAATAAAATACAACATTAACATTATTAACACTATTAACATGTAGGCTATGCAAATTATACTTCTCCTCACTGTATGACATCCTTAAATGAATGGTATTCAGAAAACAAGAAGAATGAAAAATATAAGTAGCCATATAATAAAAAATATACACAGAAGCCCATAAAAATAGTCTATATATTGTGCCATTTATTACAAACAACATTTAGCCTAGTTTAAATACCAAGCCTAAATTAATTTATTTTAAACTTTAAAAAGTCAACATTTCGATTATTTGATTAAATGCATTAATGCTTTATTATTTGTTAAATGCATTAAGTTTATTCATGATTAAAAAAAAATTACTTTACAGTTGTGCACAATGTAAATGCCGTTTACGTTCGGGTCCAGTTGGGTTCTAAAGGAAATGGCGTCGGGTCGGACTCGGGTCTAATTTTATAGGGTCTGTCTCGGGTCGGGTTTTTCTTTAAAAAAAAATTATTTATGCACGTCGGGTTCGGGTAAGTAGTTATTCGGGTCGATTCGGGTCGGGTACAGTTTTTAGGACCCGAGAAGACCTCTACTGGGGATTTTCAGGCACTATGTAATATCATTGCGCCGCTGCAATCATGGGATGGCTCAAAGTTCCTTGATCATTACGCAGGAATGAGAGTATAGTTCCTAGCCATAGAACACGATGTTACTACACACATCACAACATGTAAATAGGAAAATGTTGGTGTTATTTTGTCACTTATTGAGCAGTAGGCTAGCTGGAGCCGGTCCAGTCTTTGTGCTAAGCTAGGCTAGCGGTGGGTGCGTAAGAAAGAGTTATGGCACGCGCGGAGATGAGAATGGTATGTATGGACTAACTCTGGGGGATACAGTGAATTAGATAAAGTCCCCAAAAGTCGGTGTGTTCCTTTAACAAATGACATTTTATTGTAAAGTGTTACCAAAACTTTGATAATCAAAATAATACTATATAAAATCATTGTTCACTGAAAATATCTCTCTCTTATTTTAAAGACGTTTTGTTGGAATAAATCCTGAAAAGGGGACCAAGGTTGTACGGGGAAAAGTTACATCCAAAAAAACTGGGGAAACGGTGCAAAAGAAAACCATAACTGTCAACACCAAAGTGTCAGACCTTTTAAAGAGACTCATGGACTTTGAGTGGGACTTGCAGGTTGGTTTCTGAAAAATGTGCTGGCCTGGTGAGTTATACTTTGTTTATACCAAGTTATTTAGGTATTAAAAATGCTGATGCTTTGTTAAAGCCTGTTCGAGTGTTTTTTTTTTTTTAATAATTTTTTTTTTTTCAATAGTTATGTAATGTTTGGTGAAGCCTGATTCGATTTGTATTTTATATACTGGAAGATTGTCTATATATTGTTTGTTTTTGTTTGTATGTTTGCTTTTTCATTAGCCATTTTTGTATTTTGATATGTTGATGGGTGTTTATTTTTTATATGCACTGAATATTACTTGAATACCTTTACATTTTTATCATAATAAAAAAAAGACTAACTTAGCTTTATTCCTTTTTGATACCCATAGACAAATATAAAATGCTGAGTTATTTGGTTGTGACTAGTATGTCATTTAACAGATATCAATGTAAAACATTTCCCTGTAAAAAAAAACGGTAATCTACTGGCAGCTGTGGTTGCCAGCATGATACCGTAAAAATACGAAGCACTACTGTTTTTGAAATTAACAGCTAAATTCCGTATTTTCAGCTACAGTAGACCTCTGTAATTTAACAGTTAAATTACAGTTGTCTACTGTAGCTGAAAAAAACGGAACAAGTGTCCCTTGTGAGAGCATTTTTTCAAAGGCTGGAGAAATTATATGTAAAAAAAGAAGTCAGCTAAGTCCTTCAGCAGCAGAGAAAATAATACTTTTGAATACAAATGTTATGTAACAAATGTGACACATTGTGGCTTTATTTATTTTATTAATCTTCCTTTTTCATGACCAAAAAAAAAAAAACCTATAGTTCTTCAGAATGAGAAGGCTACAGGTTACATAACCAAGATCATGTAGTTGTCAGACAGATGTTAAAAACTATTTCTCTCCATGGATCATTGTCAGGTTATTTCAGATCAACACATGCAAGTGACCACTAGGTGTCGCCGTAGAGACGGGTGTCAGATTGATTCAAAGCTTCGACACAATATGGCACATTTGCTTCAACTGTTTCAGTGCTTCACGAAGCCTCGGTCTGCCCATCACTACTTGCTGGGTCCTAGGCTGTGTGGCTAAAATCAGGATTGCCTTGTCTAAATAGTGTAGAAAAAAAAGTTGAACAGTTGAAAGTTAAGTATTTCATAACTACTACTGTAATGGGGATTACTGCATTAATTTTGTGTACTGTAAAATAAAGACACAGTCACAAATGCCATTTATTTTCTCACTTTTAATTTCAAAAATTCTTAAAATAAAAATAGTATAGCATCATTTTTTTTCAATGTTACAATTTTTCTGTGAACATTTAATTTCATCACTTTTCTGAACAAACAAAACAATCAATATTTATTAAAATGTTTGGATAAAATTACAAATCTATAAAAATTTTAAGTTTGAGGTGTAGATTCCCCAGATCTCAATCCAATCGAGCATCTGTGGGACGAGCTGAACAAACAAGTCTGATCCATGGAGGCCCCACCTCGCAACTTACAGGACTTAAAGGATCTGCTGCTAACATCTTGGTGTCATATACCACAGCACACCTTGGCACACCTGACCTGATGGGTCAGGGCTGTTTTGGCAGCAAAAGGGGGATGTTTGTGTATGCATATGTTTTACTGTCTTTACACCCCCAGGGAGAACAAGGGCACATTTCAAATTATTCTAAATCAAAGTTTAAAGGGGCTATATGCGTTTTTCTGAAATTTAAACTCGTGACTGACACCTGTGGCCAAAAAACAGAACTGCTCTTATTTTCTGCTCGCTCTCGCAGCGGTGGTGACGTCACATCCGCAGACAGCGCGGGAAAAAACGACCCGCCAGAAAATAGGAAAAATAGGATACAGGCTTATAGGTGCACCCACTGTGAGCGGACAAGGGGCCCGTTCTTCGTACCTCGCTTAATACATCTAAGATGATTTGACAGATCCCAGATCTTTTAATTGTGATAACTGATCTCTGGCTAATTTGGTTCTTCAGACGAATTTGCGGATTGGATTAAAATATCTGGATTAAATGATCTAAGATCACAGAGCGTTCTTGTGTTCCCTGAAGAGGGCAGATGCATCGATACTCGAAACCACGATCAGCAATGCAGCGATTGGCTGGCGTCAAGACAGCAATGACATCATATAATTAAAAAAGCCACCTGGCAAAAAAACTTGACAAATTATACATTAAAAACCCCACGAATTTCTGGACTTTTATAAGGAAACAGCCAAACCACCAAACCAACATAAAAGTTATGATAGATAAATGATAAATGTTTTTTGTTTTTTTAACATGATTACCAATTAATTATATTCACGATTTTATACAGTATTTGCACACCCTTTACATTTTTATTTAAATGTTGTAATTTAATTTTTACTTCAATTTGGAGCAGATTTGTAACGTGACAGTATTAAAGTTTCTTAAGGGTCAAATTCTCTACATCTCTTGCGCTGCATCAAGCCATCCCATAATATCTGTCATCACTTAAATTAATGCATGGCTCAGAGTAACTGTACAACATGTGTGTAAACCTCCAATAAAATTATAAAGTAATTATTCCATCACAAATAAATCGCTCAATCAAGTGGCTGTGTCTATATTATTATAAACAACATTATAATATTATATACATTCTCATATACATATAGCCTACAATATAACATTTTTATATTATTATTCTTATTTAAAATTATTATTATTGCCCCTGGTTCAGTAATGAACTCTTGTAAAGTAGCAGTGGCTGGGACAGATTTTAAGTATCACCTCAAGATGCAATCTAATCCTGTTTACATAAAATAAGCTGCTCATGAGCAGGTTTAAGCTTACGGACCTGTTACTATGACAGCAAGTCCAGGATGAGCTTCGAAGAACCGAACAATCCGAGATCATGTCAAATCCTCAACAATCAAATCCAGCTAACTGAGTTAGCGACGTACGAAGAACGGGCCCCAGGTGTCAGTATGCTCATCAGGAGATGTTTGAGTCATAAATGGTAAAATAAAAAGGCTATTGTTACGTTTATTTTGGGGAAAAAGTTGCATATAGCCCCTTTAACTAATTTTGCTGTTTACAAAATAATGTTGGACAATTTTTTTTTTTTACATGAAATGTGGTATAAAGGAATTTCAAACAGTGCTCACAGTAAAACAACAAATTTCAGCCTGCCTCTCAAATATGTCATAGAGGTTTGCACAATGAACATATTTAAGCATCCCATTGTTTATTAAAGATAGTGTTTATTTAACTTCTTTGCTAAACATTTTAAACTACATTACCCATAAGCCTTTATCATTCTAACGATGGAACGGAAAAATATGGCGCTGCTATTTGTAGTTCATTGAAGTGTGCAGTCATGCTTAGGGTTAGGATCTTGGTAAATGAGTCATTTCTCTCAACATTGTTAACTTAATGTATTACTGATGTAATAATAACAGCAAAACATATTTTGTACCATGAATCGGTTTTAATATGGCTTAAAAGACCTCAATGAGACCTGTGGGTTCCAATAAAACGTCAAAGGCAGTGAAAACCCAGCTTTAATAAATCTTTGGGAGCAGCAACAGCAGTGTGCAGATTCTTGTTCACCAAGTTAAATGCTTCATCTAATCTAGCACCTTTTAAATGTTTTTTGGATGTGCGCACAATTCTTCTTTGAATCCTTCCCAGAACGCCCCATATTCAGGCTGGGCACAAATACTTCAGTGGCTCTTTCTCTGTAGCTAGTTGCCAAACCATCAGAGGAGAGGGAGGTGGATGGCGTAGAGACAGATCTGTGTAGTTGTTCTGAGATGAAAAGGTGTAAGGAGATTGGAATAACTGCTGAGGAGGTATAGAAAAATGCGGGAGGCCTAGAAGGGGAGCATGGTGGAGGGATGGCACTGGAGGGTCGAGTGATGAAGGAGGAGAACAGGAGGATGGCCCTTGAGGGGTGAGTGGTGGTTGAGAAAGGGAGGATGGCCCTGGAGGGGGTGGTAGTGGAGGTTGGGCAAAGTAGGATGGCCCTCGAGCTGGTCGGTTGCTAAACAATAATCATAAAACATAAGGAAAGGGTTGTAAGGGAGATATTTTAGTGACATTTGGAACAGAAGAGTTCTAAAAAAAACAGCAATTTAATAGTTTAACAATTGATTTCCACAATCGGACAAATACTGGTTATATTTACCATCGTGACATTAATGAGGGTCCTGAAGATAGGCGATTTTGATCTGATGGTGTTGGTGCCATCTTGGGTGCAGGATCTCTGTCGCTGTCTTCTGTATCACCATAATGGTGGGGCACATTTCACTGAGACTGACACTTGCACTTTCACACAGAACACACACAAAACTACATAAATCACATCAATTGGCACTTGAACTTTCACACACTAGCACCTCTTACACTAACACTGTGAACACTTTACAATTATACGCCCCTATTTTGCTACTTATTCAATTACTTTCCTGATCCTTCTTTCTTTCACCCCATGTACAGAAAAGTTGAACATTCAAATGTTAATTCATGTCTTACATTAGTATTTCTATGTATGTGACAAATAAAATCCTTGTATCCTTGTATTATATCCATTTAAATCTGACAAATATCATAAACATGATTCTCTCTTACATAGGTTTAGGTGTTCTTTTGCCTCTACCAACTTCATTATTTTCATCATCGGAGTCTAGTGTCGATGTGTCAGTGACTGTTTCATCCCTTGCCAGGCTGACAGGAAGTCTCCTAAAAGAACATTTACATCGGTAAATCTAAGGGTTACTCACCCAAACAACATAAAGTGTTGAATGACCCTGGATGTTGTAATCATTAAGTGTTCCTGAAAGGTTATTTTCAAGAGGTGTAGATGATGTCGCATCTTGAACATTGAACACTTCACTGGACAGGTCATCCTGACCAACAAAGTCAAACAAGATCTGAAAAGAAGTACATGAAATATAGGTAGATTACACTTGGTGACATTATTATACAAATATTTTTCTTCATCAAGGCTATTTACTATATTATTTCCCAAACAGATTTTAAAACAATAGTGTTTTATATCATTATTGTCTATTCTTTAATTAAATATCCTCAGTCATTTACTTGAATTGTCTCTGACAAGATGAATTTTCGAATTTTTTCCATTCCATTTGGAAACTTGAATTTGATGGGCACACCATCAATGGGTTCCTCGTGATTCAGTTCCTCTTCTGTCTGTCTTCAATTGCCTATAATGCAACCAAGGTTATATGAATGCAGTATTGTTTTACTTCAACCAAATAAGTCATTAAGTGTTATATTTTTCAAAGTAACATTTACCTGTAGTCAACTCTTGTCCTGTGCCTCTAAAAATGGGCGTCTCATCTCCTGTTTCTGTTTACAATAAAAAGATTTGGGGATTCTATTTAAATAGATATGTATATTTCATACACCATATTCTTACACCATCCAGACCTTAATGCCAATTCAGGAAATGTAACAATGATTAAATGAGGCCTTGTGACAATACATCAAATTTTCCTTAAAGTCCCTGTAAAGTCAAAATGAAGTATGTGTTCTGAGTTTGTCACACCACAGAAAAATGTGTTATTAACCACCCAGCCAAATTTGAATTAAGAAATTTGAATGAATATATACATTTCATATAAGCCAGTACATTATAGCACATATATACATCCTCACGATATATGAAGATATAGGTTTATACCATGTATGAAATACCCATAAAATAATTATTATATATACATATATTAAAATGATTTATGTGATGACTTTTTATATGGTACTGTATGTTAATGCAATATATGAGCTGTCTTAACTCAAAGCGACACAGATATATATTAAAATAGTCAAAGATTTAGCCTGTTCTGGATTAAACAAAGCCGATTGCAAGAGGTAGGATTATAGCTAGTCTATGACTAAATTGAATCTTAAATTAATCCTTCAAAGAGGCAGGTTTAACTCCTGCTTAGTACTGTTTGTGAGGGAGAATGGAATATTTGGAATATCTAAATGAAAACCAACATGCACAACAGAGGCCAGCCAGAGTACTTGTGGATAGGAGTGATCCATTACATTACTTTGATGACACAGCTTTTCAAGACCGCTTTCGTATGTCCAAGGAAAATGCAGTGGAGATAATATCTTTGCTTGAGCCTAAACTTTCCTGTCTGTCTCTGAGAGGAAGGCCTTTACCCATTTCTCTCCAAGTTCTGCTCACACTGAGGTTTTTTGCGTCCGGGACCTTTCACCGTGAAACTGGTGATTTGTGTGGTGCCAGTGAAGCAACTGTGTGTAGAATAGTTCACAAAGTCAGCAGAGCCATTTGTGAACTGAGGAGTCTTTACATAAAGTTTCCTGATGCTGCTGACCAAGCCAAATATAAAGTGCAATTCTATGAATATGGGCACTTCCCAGGTGTCATTGGCTGTATAGATGGATGTCATGTTCCTGTCAAGTGTCCATCAACCCCTGATGCTGAGGAGTACAGGAACCGTAAGAACTGGTTTTCTATCAACGTTCAGGGTGTATGCACACCTAATTTAGAGTTTTCAAACATTGTTGCGCGCTGGAAAGGTTCAACTCACGATTCAAGGATTTTTGTCAACTCTTCATTATGTGCTCAGTTTCAGAGTGGACAGTATAGTGGACTTCTACTTGGTGACAGTGGATGTGGTCAGAGTAACTTTTTATTCACTCCATACATAAATCCCACAACAGCTGAGCAGCAAAGATACAACAGAGCTCATATCCGAACAAGAGGCATGGTTGAACGCATGTTTGGAATATGGAAAAATCGATTCCAGTGTTTACGTAATACACTTCGCTTCAGGCCAAGGAGATGCTGCAAGGTCATCATTGCTACAGCGGTGCTGCACAACTACCTGAAGCAGCGCTGCTGTCCTGATCCTCCAATGGAAGATGACGATGAAGCAGATGTGCCCATGACTGAGGCAGCCAGTGACCAACGAGGACTTGCACACAGAGTTGCTTTCACATTGCAGCACTTCAGCTAGATGAGATGCATTTCAATATGGAATGTATTCATTATGCCTTATTTTGCCATGATAATTTTTGTTCTGTACAAAATTAAAATAGCGTGCAGCAAAATTAAAAAAAAATTACTAAACCAATACTGGTTGAAAATGTAGTTTGTGGTTGTTTAAATACACTCAGTCATGAATATCTAAATGACAAAAGGTTTATTTTTGTTTTTATTGTTTATACATCATATTGTTCACCATGGCTGGTAATCACAATTGCCTCCTTACTGTATCGTTTTTGGATCATACCTCTTTCTTCCAACTTCATATCCAATTCAACCTGTAGAATTCTCATTTTCATTTCATGTTCTTCCTTCAGATATTTAATTTTTTCCTCATGAAATTCTCTGGCTAACTTTTCATGGATGGTCATCTTGCTTGTTCTCTGCTGAAAGGTGGTGGCAGCATCTTTTCTCAGGGATGCAGGAGCAGATGTGGAAGGCACACACTCACTGTGCTCTGGCTTTTCCAACCCATTCAGATTCCTTTCTTCTGTGGGGAAAAACAGAGGCACAAATAAATTCACATGATCCTTACAATGAAAGAAGAATAAAAATTGACAGAGTGGAATATATGTACCAAAGGAAGAAATCAATTTCTTTCTAACATACCATTTGTGGTCAGATCTTCATCTGAACTGTTCAAGTGATCATCATCTGGTATACCATCCAGAGGTTTCTAGTGCTGTATTATTCCAGACAGCAAGTCACTCAATTCATCAGTTTTGTCTTTATTTGGTGGTCCACCACCAGTAGTAAATCGCTGTCTTCTGATCTCTGCATTCTGTCGTTTTAAAGCCAGTTTAAGGTTCTTCCACAGAGTCTATACAGGCAAAAATCATTCATTATAAATTGTCCCAAAAATATGAATATGAGAAATGAGCAATGATAATAATGAAGAAATCTCACCTGAAGTGGTTGCATTTTCATTTGCATTAAATTCATTGCAAATTGCATTCCAAGCACTCCTTTTCTTTTGCTCACTAGCAGTAGTGTGGATTTTACTTTCAATAACTGGATGGTTGGTCAAAATTTGTTTCAGTAGTGTTTTTTCATACTCACTGAAGTTTTTGGAACGAATTCTTTTTGCATCTGCCAATGCTTTGTGTCAAAATGTACACCGATAATAATGTTTTCTGGTCCATTCCAGGTTTTTATGAGCACCATCAGCCCAACGGCATGTGCTTATACTCAACTTAATCAGGCCTATCCCAGGTGTTCTCATTTAAGCTTACTTAATTTACTCCAGGACTCTGTAGTCTCAGACTAACTAAGCTTATTTTAAGCCACGTTCATGAAAGGTACTTAAATGCCCCAGTTTAACTAGTACACATTAAGGCCTACTCCTGGCTTATGCTAAGCCATGTCTGTGAAACCGGGCCTAGGTGTTGTAACTCTGTAAGGGCATGATACTCTGCTTGAGGGATCTTAAACTGGCTTGACACTGCACTGAGTACAACAAGCTCCTGTGAACATATAAATAATAATCCATATCAGGGGTCTCAAACTCATTTTACCTGGGGGCCGCTGGAGGTAGACTCTGGGTCAGGCTGGGCCGCATCAAATCTTCTCAATCTTTATTATTAACAGTTCTTCAACATGAATGTTTCTTCTGAACATGAACTGTTTCTCTGAATTTGAACTAAATATAGCCTATAGAAATTAAATAATATAAAATGAAATGATGAATGATTTTAATTTTATTTTAAATAATAGACTAATTCACAGCAAGGCCGTAACCAGGTCAAACAGAACAGTGAGCGAAATTCTAGGTCTAATTCTAGTTGGGAAATAATCTTTTTGGGACTATTTGTAAACAATATTTGCATTAATTTGCGTCAAATATATTATTCACAGTGATAAAGCAAAGAGAAAAATCATGGCAAAGTATTGCAGACCGCCTGAATGCGTAAGTAGTGCACAATTACACACTCACCGCTCCGCTGAAACATCACAATTACAATCCAAATAGTTCATTCACATCTCCAAAAAAGCAGTTGTACTCTGATTATGAAACAGTTTAATTTTTAATTGAAATGGACTGCAGATATGAGTGAAATTGTGTAAAGTAACTCCATCACACTGTATAAGGCTTTGATAAATTATTATCAAAGCCTTACATTATTACTACGCTCAGTAGTACGGTTTAATCTTAGCCGTTGTACTCTGCTTCTTATGTTGTCCAACGATTTTTCTGTGTGTTCTCCTGCTTTTATTAATGTAAAGCTGCTTTGAAACAATGAAACAATTGTGAAAAGCGCTATATAAATAAAATTGAATTGAATTGAATAGATGAGCTAATAATAATAATCACTTTAATTTATATAGCGCCTTTCAAAGGACCCCCAGGAAGCACAGCAGGCCTACAACCATGCCCATGCTAGGGTTGAAATGACCTTTGGCCTCCTGAAGGCACGCTTTCACTGTCTTCACAAATAAAGGGTCAGCCCTGTGAGGGCATGTGACATTACTGTGGCTTGTGCTGTCCTCCACAATGTGGCCTGCCTGAGGAAGGAGAGGCCATGGACTGGGACAATCCAGCCATCTTCCCTGATGACGACAGTGGTCGGCTGCTAAGGGACCAATATGTGTTGAATTATTTTTTTAAGTATGTGTGCATTCATTTTTGGTTAAATATGTCCTGCGGTGGCAGAGGAATTAGGGTTTTTTTGTGTTCCTTTTTTTATTGATTTGGCTTATTGATTTTATTGTTTGTGCTGTATACTGTGTGTAATACAAGCTTGCAGGGAGGCTACTGCATCCATTAATTTGTCTGTTCAGTTGATGTGTATGGATTTGTCCTGCATTTATTTCAGTGTGCAGATATGCGGGGTGTGTTATATACAGACCTTTGAATGTGTATTTATCCTTTTGTTGTATAATATGCTTTGATTCTGTGCTTTCCATCTTGTAGAGTCACTGTGACATCAGTTTCGAAAGGAGCTGATGGTTTACCTGCTTTGTTTTATCCTTATTCAATAAAGGAACCTAATGTTACACTTTGTGTTTTTATATTTATATGGAATGTGTATTTTACACGACAGAGTATTAGGGCCACACTGAGGAAGAAGGAAAAAGTCATACATTTATGAGGCTGGTTCTTTTTGCGGAAAAGATGCATATTCTTTTTACAGTCCTGATACTTATGACAATGTGACGCTGATGTGCCAAAAGATTAAGTATTTCCTTGTTTGTGAAACCATACTGAAGAACAATTCCACAAAATGCCCCACAGCTGTCATTTGAACAACCGTCCTCCTCTAAAACAACGGGTTACAATATTATGACTTAATTTATCGAAGTCTGTGAATTTTCTTTTTTTCCTCTGTGGCCCTAATATTCTATCATTTTTATAGCCTTATAGTCTATGGGAAATCGTAAATTATCTAATGATAGCAACATCATCTAAAAATCATAATTTATCCAAAATGATTAAAGTTATGATCACAAACGTTTAAATAATGACAGTGGGTCTAGTTATATGTGATAACAATGTATAGTGGGCAGTAGAATAACTATTGGTTTCCGTTTGTGGTGACTGCTGACTGACATAAGGGATGAGATTAAATAGATCCTGGAATTTAGCCTGGTCTGGAGCAGGCTAGCTCCACAGAATAAATCTCCATGGTAATTTATACCATAACATCCAACTGCCACCCTATCCAGCTTTAGTGCAACCGGATCACGGATAAATTGAGCCAGGATCACCAAGATATCCCGACTTAATCCCTTATCCTAGTTTTGACTGGACAAACATGGAATTTTCAAATCGGGATCATTTATAACCAGATTGGACTGTTTTGAAAACAGTGGGCCCTGGGCAAGTAGGGCTAACAGGCAAGTATACAGAAATGTACAGTTTATTCTTATTATTGTTATTACAATTAGACTACACCTGCACCTGTGGCAGAGATGGAAGGACAAGAGACTCAGGGAGAGAGGAAGATATGGAAACTGAAACATCAGGGGATGATGGTGCTCCAATGGGGAATGTAGAAGAATAGCAGAACTGCACCATGTGTGGCCTCAGACTCAATGAAATAATACGCTTGCAGAAGGAGAATTGAAAACTGAAGGGAGAGCTCTCCAAAAAGGCCCTGGATGAGAAATTTCTTCAGGCTGTCTGCAAAAACACCACAACACAGCCTTTTCACATGCCCTTCTTTTGGGCTGGGGGGTGTTACCTGGCTGCAGTGTGGCCAATGGTATTTTGATTGTTTTATCGTGCTCGTTTTTTGTTTTTGTCGGTGGGCTGTGAATCAAATAATGGCACAGGTAGGTCAGCTGAAGGGGGGGTGCTGATGGGGGCTGGTGGAACAATCTTGTGCTTGGGTGATTTACCTGGCTGTAATGTGGCCAATGTTTTTCTGACTGTGTTCTGTGCTCGTTTTCTGGGTTTGTCTGTGGGCTGGAAATCGGCTGATGGCACGGGTATCTCAGCTGAAGGCACAGGGGGTGGGGGTTGAGTGTAGTGACGGGCTACAAGCTCAGGTAGGACAACCTTGTAAAAAAAATGTTGTGCGGTTGGCAAAAGTGTCTCCCAAAGTTCTATGTCAGGCATGACACGGACAGTTACAAGGCTTTTGGTCGTCCAAACAACAAAGTCACAGAACTGTGACTCGGTGACAAAGATCTGAGTTTGTACCTGTTTGTAGTACTTGTGGGTTTGCTTCAACTCCATCCTTCCCTCTGTGAACAGCAGACAAAAGTCCTTGTCAGTACATGCCTGCAGAATGTTATGGTCCTGGTGCTTAAAAGGGCATTTAATCTCCACACATCCTTTCCCGCAACATGCACAATGGACAAGTGCATCAGGAATCGCGCCTATTTCAGAGAAAGAAGGGTTGATTATGAATCCACAGGGTTCCACTTTCATGTCCCTGTGCCGCAGCTCTGTCTGTTTGATGTAGGAGACCCTTGCCGTATCCTCTTTTTCTCTCCCCCATTTAATGGCCTCTGGGCAATTGTCAGTCTGTCTCAGTGAAGGTTTCTGTGGATAGCACACCTTCTCCACAGTTGACTTTGCTGGTCTGGTTATGGAGGTGGAGACAACAGCGTGTATGATGGAGGCGGTTATCCTTCCAGCCCGTGTGCTGTGCCATGTCAGACTTGTGCTGCTGTCTTGTGTTCTTTTCCAGTACAGCTGCCTCTGTGACTGTCACTGCCACAAGGTGTGTCAGGCCCTCACAGTGTTGAAGCAGGACAGACAAGTCACAGCCATCCATTCATGGGTCGCGAAGACGCAGCAGTGACTTCGGCAGGACACATGGCTGAATGGGATCAGCATAGAGGTGGCAGAATTCCTCCATTACAGAGCACAGTCCGGACCTGTGTGCATGCATGAGCTCTGTGAGGGGTTTTAAATCGGCAAGTGTTTTCTGCGGTAAACATGTGCCACCTGAGCGGGTCCGGATCTTGGGTGCTGTGCTGGTGTCTCCACAGACTGACCGATCAAGCGCCTTTTTTTGGGCTGAGCTTGTTGTAAAGTCAATATGTATGTCCAGGCACTCCCTGCACTTTGGTTATATTGGAGGGCATCACCCAGTACGCTTCAACATCTGTTGGGGTCACATTTCCCCGCAGACACACAGCTGTATCGATCTTGTACAGGAGGGCTGCCACATGTGCGCACTTCTCTGCCACGCCAGCCATACAAGTGCAGTGAGCGCTCTCCACTTCCCCACATGCTGTAAGTATGACCCATGGCTGTAGGGGCTTCTGGCTGAGTCGCATGGAGGGATTCACCTAAGACAATAAAAGCATTATAGGCCTTTTTCACAGAACGCACTTCCGTTTCAGCGCTGTTGCTGTAAGCGACTTCCGGTCTAAACAACAATGGCTGAAGCAAAATCGAAGTGTCACTGTAGCGTGTAGCACAGACGGTTATCTGAGAAAGAAGTGGGTGCATGTTATTCGACGTGAAGAAGGACCGACGTTTACGATCCTTAGAGGTAGCACATTTGTTTGTAGCCGACACTTCAGCGACGCTGATTACACTGCCGCTACTGGTCGTAAGTGCCTCAAAAAAGGGACCGTCCCGTCCCGATTTATTTGGAACAACTGGGGAGAAACTTCACTAGAGTCGGTTTACGAAAGAGTAAGAGCTCGATCCACACTTTACACTTTTCCTGTCCTTTCCTCTGATGACACCCAAGAAGACGACATAGTTCCTGAGGTAGCAGCTGGAGTAGATCATGACTATGCAGTCACTCCTCTTCTAGGTATTTTTATGCATTCCTGAAAACACATTTCCCTTATACTTAATTAAATCTATTATTGAAGCCTTTATTACATTTATGTCCACTTTCATGTCTTAATATAATTTTAATTCATTTTGAAACAAAAACATATCTTA
The DNA here is from genome assembly GCF_949357685.1 of Gobio gobio. NCBI lineage: Eukaryota > Metazoa > Chordata > Actinopteri > Cypriniformes > Gobionidae > Gobio > Gobio gobio. The sequence continues at coordinate 54,663,927 of NC_137101.1, read as the reverse complement.
CTTCATTTATATCCTAAATGCTGCCATTAATGAGCATAATAAAATTAAGATTAACAAATTCATAACATTATTTAAAATGACTATTAGAATAAATGTTTTAATCATATTCACTCATATAATTTGTTTTTAATCAAAATACAGATAATTATACATATGAATTTGTAAATCAGCCAGGTTATATCATTGCATATCTCTCACAACTTTGCACGTTTCCATAGAGACATACCAAGTTGAATGTCATTATATAAGCATTGTTGAGATATGGACACAGGGTCTGAGTGGGAAAGTTATTTTATTTGGGTATAATGTTATAATATAATTGTAATATAACTAAATTTTTAATTGTATTGCTATTATGTTAAACTGTTACTTTTTTGTGAATCTAGGTGCACAGGATGCAGCAGCTGCACGTATACAGGAATTGGAAGCTGAAGTCAGAAAACTGGAAAGTGAGCTCATGCAGCTCAGAATAGGCCACTCTCTGTCCCAGTTCCAGAGATTCTGTACTTCAGATGAAGACATACGCTTTTACACCAGGTTTTCATCTGAAGAGGTCTTCCAAGCATTCTGGAAGGTGATTGAACCCTCTGCGTCCATGCTCGTTTACTGGTCTAAGGCCCAGAAGAAAGGACAGGCAACTGTAATGGAAGCTTCTCAATGTCGTCACCGCAGCTTGCCACTGATTGACGAGTTTTATTTGTACTGCTGTCGTGTTGCTGCAGGACTGAAAGAAAAAGTGTTAGCTGACATTTTCAAAGTAAGTGTCTCCACTGTTAGCCGCATCATCATAACTTGGGCTAATTATTTTTACCTCGTCCTTGGATCATTGCCCATATGGATGAGCAGAGAGCAAGTGAATTCTACCATACCAGACAAATTTAGGCAGTTTTGTCCAGAGGTGAGGGTCATCATTGACTGCACAGAGATCAGGTGCCAAAATCCATCTTCTCTTCCTATAAAAACACCATTACATTCAAGGGGTTGATCGGCATTGCTCCATGTGGTGCAGTTACTTTTGTATCCAGCTTGTACACAGGTTCCATCTCTGATCAAGAGCTGACGAAACACTCAGGGATTCTTGATTTGCTGGAGCCAGGTGATGCTTGCATGGCTGACAAAGGATTCACCATTGAGAAGCTGCTGGCAGAACATGGGGCCAGACTCATTATACCACCTTTCAAAACAGCAGCTCAATTCAGCAAAGAAAATGCAGAGAGAACACAAGCCATAGCTCGTCTTCGAATTCTTGTTGAGAGAGCCATCAGAAGAGTGAAGGAGTTTCACATCTGGTACACCACTGTACCTTTAACCTTGTCTGGAACGGTTAACCAGCTGTGGACTAACTGCTGCTTGATGAGTAATTTTCAGTGGCCGCTTGATGTTAAAGGTCACAAAGGAGTATAGTCCTTTTATTTTAGTGAGTGCCTTTTATGTAATATATTGTATTATACCTTTTATATGTGAATTAGAAATATAATGTATTATACCTTTATATGTGAATTAGAAATATAATGTATTATACCTTTATATGTGAATTAGAAATATAATGTATTATACCTTTATATGTGAATTAGAAATATAATGTATTCTACCTTTATATGTGAATTAGAAATATAATGAATTATACCTTTTATGTTACACCTCTTGTATTATATTTTTGCACGGTTGAAATAAAGGAACAATTGTTACTTAAACTAAGACTTTATATTTGTATAAGACGTATAATCATTAGAACAATAAAAATTTAATTATATACACAATTCCAGACTCTTTTTTAACAGTATTAACAATTTATACATATTGCAATTAGGCCTAATAGATACCACCCCTAAGATATTCATCCATGTAAGTACAAAAGTAATAAAGATCAAGATTTACTCTCATCTGACTTATCATGGCACTGTCCCTCCACACTCTTTCAACTGTTATGTCCTCTTCAGTGTTAGTGATGAAGTCACACCAACTGAGTCCAGTTATGGCTAACTGACCTTGAACTTGCCAGTAATATTTGTGAGATTTTTTCAGGGTTGCCTGTCCATCCACAATGTTAATATGCCCAGCCTCAGAAACTGTTGAAACATCTGGGCATTTCACCTCAGCAAGCCCGAAACAGGGATCTGCATTAGGATCATAAACTTTGGCATCAGGACTGGCACCAAGGTAGGATGCATCTGAGTGTACAACAAAACCACAAGGTGAGACATTCACATTGAACAGTTCAGAGTAACGTTCCAGCACCTCAGGTTCCCTGTCAAGGCCTGCTTTCATTGCCCTGGTTTGTTTTATGCCCTTGAGTATCCGCCTTGCCAGTGCCTGGCCAGATGTCTCCCCTCGCACATGAGAAACCTCATAAAATCTGCTAGCAATCACTCTAGGCTAGCGCATTTCCTTCCACAGTGGACACTCTGATTGCTCCTGAGTACGCTCCTCTATTATAGCTGCCAACTCCTGTGTGACACTTAGGCTCTCCAAATGGAAGAACTGGTGGCAGTTTGGGACGAAGTGCAAGCTCCCTGGAAATGTAGAGCCATCAATAGGGAGTTTTGGGAACACAGGAGCAGCTGGGTGTTTCACGTTGCTTTTGGTCACAAGAGGAGGGCACTGGTAGGAGAGCACCGAACCTCGTGGCACAGGACCAAATCTGGAGTCCACCAAAGACAGTTCTGATAGGTTATTAAGTACGCAGGAAATCAGAGGTTGGGGAGTGAGTCCTTTCACAGCTTCTCCAACAGCCAGTACTGCAGGGTCAGGGAGGTGACCTAAAATAAATGAGATGTTTAGGAAACTTGCATAGAAATTATTTCAAGACATCACATTAGACTTAAATTTGTTATGTGATGTATTACCAAGGTGTGTGTGTCAGACAGCAGACAGCGTGAGACTGTGTAGAATTGACGTGTTACATTTTTGGACAGGTCCACATCAGGCAATGCGTGCTACACACAACCTACAACGTAGCTACGGTGTACACTTGACACAGAAGTTTAAATTGGGCTTAAGCTGTGAAACCAGGCCTTAAAATGTTATTTAATGAAGAGTTATTTAATGTTACCTGTGTACGCTCTGTAGAGTGTAGATTTGCATACACTTCTGGAAGACATCCTTGGCTTTTTAACTACCAACTGATCTGTAGTCTCTGCAGAAATCCCCTGAAAAAAAAAAAAAAAACGTTTAAGTATATTTTCAACGTCTTTAATTTGCAATACTACTGTATAACCAGTTTTAAAGGTCCCATGGCATGAAATTTTCATTTTATGAGGTTTTTCAACATTAATATGAGTTCCCCTAGCCTGAATATTGTCCCCAAGTGGATAGAAATGTTGCTCGGTGTAAACCCGAGTTCTGGCTGTCTTTCTCTGCCTTTGAGAAAATGACAGGCCAGACGAGCCAATCCTGAAGTCTCCTGTTTTGACGTCCAAGCAGGAATGGTTACCTCACTTTCCTCCGCCCAGAGAATCTGTCACGCCCATGCAAACGCTCGAGAGATCATTGCGTGTGAACGAGTGAATGCTGGCAGTTTCTCAGTGTTTGGATGTACAAATGAAAACAGAAGTGTTTTTTCAGTTCCTTCTGATCTGTGATCAGTGATTTCTGATGTGTAGCTAATTATTTATTATTCGTGCACACACTGCGGCTTCTCTCTCTCGACAGACAGAACGGTGTTTTCGTGTTTTCTATCTTGTGAGTCAGTGTTTTTGTACGTCCTCGTCGCGTCTATCGGTTCTAAAATGTGCATACAGTCATGAGTTTCTGCTCAACATCGGCCTCACACACGCCAAAGCTCGGGCTGCACTGGCCGGTCGGCCTTCAACATCCCCGACCCCCAGTACTGCATCTGGCCCACAGCGGAGGCACCAAACGCGGCGTGAGATTAAGCAGAAGGAGGGTAAGCGTGAGCATATCCGGGCTAGCCAGCCTAGCCCCACAATAAACTGGATTACATTTGATTACTGCTGTTGTGTCTTTGTTTGCGCTGTGTACTCAACGCGCGTCACTGACGCTTTTATTTTATTTTAAAAATAATGCTATTATCAACACTTACTTTTAACTCGTTCATCTCGACAGCTGTAATGGTACTTTGCATGTGTTACAAAGTTGGTAATAATGATGAAGACGGACTCGGTGTGACTGGGACTCGTGTTTATTCAGAACTCTCAGATACAAACACAATAAACTCACGCTGACTGACAGCGCTCTCATAACTCACTAGTTACTATAAATAACTTTGTTAGCAATCACTGAGCTCAGTTTCTGGTACATTAGTGATGTCCGGTTCGCGAACGATCTTTCTTTTGAACCAGTTCTTTTTAGTGAACCGAATCAGTTCACCAAATCGGACTGAATTGTTCTAAACGGTTCGCGTCTCCAGTCAGCGCTGATCCATAATTTACTAAAGTTACTAACTTTCTGACATGAGTGACAGTCCCTCCGACTAGAAATAGACTAATAACCTGAAGTATATGCTGTAACTACTACAGTTCAGACATGCTGAGAACTGATGTGAAGTGAACTCAGGTCCATCCGTCTCTCTGGCAGCAGCTCGTGCGTCGTAGACCTCGTTAAACCACGCCCCCTCCGCTCATTTAAAATGCAAAGATGTCAGCCAATCACAACAGTGGGGGTTTTTACTGAAGTCTCACAGCAGACACGCCTCTTGAAGCAGGGCATTCAGCCACAGGGCAAACAGCAGTATAGAAAAAATGCCTTTTATTTCTAAATTATGAAATTTTATGATGTAAAAGTCATACTAACAATAGAAGTACACCTCAGGAAACATTATAAAATAATAGAAAAATGCCATGCCATGGGACCTTTAATCAAACAACAACAACGGGGAAAAACAAACAGTAGCCTACCTAAACTAAAGCACTGTTTGTATCTGTATATTTAAGTTGTACTTATTTGTCCTATTGTCAAACAAGATTCATTCATTTTGTTTGTTTTATTGCCATGTGTGACTATTGTGCATCTAACATAATGATATGGTAAATGTGGCATCCTAATTATGGAAAAAAAAAACATGCACATTTCTGAAAATTTTGATCTCACAAAAAATTATATATATATATATATATATATATATATATATATATATATATATATATATATATATATATATATATATATATATATATATATATATATATATATATATATATAATACACATACATGCAGACACACACTCACACTCTCACTCTACCGGTCAAAAGTTTGAGAATGGTATTTAAAGAAGTCTCTTCTGCTCACCAATGCTGCATTTATTCACTTTTTTTATATTTGAATATGCAGTTTATTTCTGTGATTCAAAGCTGAATTTTCAGCATCAATTCTCAAGACTTTAGAGTCACATAATCCTTCAAAAACCTTTTTTTTTAACTTTCTATTTCAGATAAATGCTGTTCTTTAGAACTTTCTATTCATCAAAGAATCCTAAAAAAATTTTTTTACACAACTGTTTTCAACATTGATAATAATCATAAATGTGTGTTGAGCATCAAATCCTCATATCAGAATGATTAGTGAAGGATCATGTGACACTGAAGAGTGGAGTAATGATGATAAATTCAGCTTTGATCACAGGAATAAATGACACTTTACTATATATTCACATATAGAAAAGTCAAAACAGAACTGTCACAATATTACAGATTTTTTTTGTATTTTTAATAACACAAATGCAGTATTGGTGAGCAGAAGAGACTTCTGTAAAAACATTAAAAAGTCTTACCGTTGTCAAACTTTTGACCGGTAGTGTTTGTATATTAATCCTGGTGGGATTGAGCTATGAGGAAGCGCAAGTTTACTAATACTTTGTTCAATTTTAATAAATGAATTTGCTTTGCAAGTCATTTTGTGATTCTGCATTTCCTATTGTACGTTTTTTTATTGCTTTATATAGGTCTTAAATTTAATTCATAATGGTCTTAAAAAGTCTTAAATTTGACTTGGTGAAACCTGCAGATACCCTGAAGCAACGAATCACAATGACTATAAGCGCACCGTGTGTGCCAGCTTTAGTGAAGAGAAAAAGCTCACTGCGAGAGCGCTCGTCGTTTTCGGTGCAGCCAGGAATCAATACGCATGTGCAGACTGTGTCAGCAGTCAACGCTATATCTACTCCCCTGTATATTGTGTTAGTCACTATAGAATTCAAATATGTTGCCGTTTACAATGCGAGTGTAGCCGATCAAAGACATGTCTTTTCTGTAGCTCAAACAGTAGAGCGTGGCACTAACAACACTGAGCCACGGGTTCGATTCCCGGGGAAAGCAAGACCCGAAAAAATGCCAAATGTGGACCCTGAATGCAATTCAAGTCGCCCTGGACAAAAGCGTCTGCCAAATGCATAAATGTTAATGTAAATGTCTGTTGAGCACTTGAATGCAATGCCCAATTGAAGGAGTTAACATAACACAAAACACGCAATCAGTTTGAATGGTTCAGAGCTTGTTCACTGGTTTAATCTGCCCTCTAGTGCATACGTTTGACCAACGAAGAGTAGAACATGCGATAGATTCATGATTCGGTGTAGTCAGGTTGACCACAGCAGTTTCCACTGGTGTAGGAGTTTATCTGAACTGAAGCATTTGACAGTTTCATGCATTTATAAAGGGAGTGCACTCTGCTGACTGTATTCATAAAAGATTTGAATAATTGTGTTCCTGTGCTGCGATTTAGATGCTGTACGATGCAATCTTTGTGTAAACGGGTCGGATTGAGTATGGAATTAAATTAGTGCTGCACTCGCATATCCAGTCACACCTTGTTTTGTATGCAAACCTTACCCGACATATGGTGCTAAGAGTACAAGCGAGATACACATTTGTTTTATTCATAATTGTAGCCATGGCGTCCTAGCACGGAAGGACCGAGTGAGACGTAACACTAAATTCTAAGTTTCTAAAAATAGAAAGAGGTATCCAGATATCAGTAGCTGAATAAAACACGAATATAGACAAATTAACTGAAGTAAAGCAAAGACAAAAGCACACAATTACTATATATATGACGTGTTTGTTTTTATTAACTAATTTATTAATATGTAGTGCATATTATAATGCAATAAGCAAAGCACCTTTATATGAACACAGAAAGCTACAGTTCGTCTTCATAGGGAAGGAGCCATGTCGAATCACAAAAGGAAGCCATTCCAACACTGGGCGCCCCGTATGTTTGAGCAAAATATGTACTCTGCTGGATGACAGGCCAAAACACTTCTAAGCTTGAAAATTTCCATATGGGTAGTGGCTGAACCGTCTGGATGAGAAATTAACATAAATACTGTGACTTTAGATGTGAGTCTACATGGAAAAGTAAGTAATAAGAAGTACATCATAAAAAATTATATTGCTTTAATTTTTTTTTAACTCTTAATGTGAACTGTATTATTAACTTACCGTTGTGTTATTAAATATATTTCATCAATACATTGAAAATCAGAATTTTGTCATTATTTTTATTAATATATTTTATGAACATAAATGTTTGCACTTCTGTGGTTTTAGTCTCAGGCCTGGTTGAGCAGGACTTTTATTTTGGTCTTGGTGTGTGACGTCATGAGGCTGCGCCGCGCTCGTGCATCTGTTGTGATTCAGCTGAGGAAAGGTTTGTGTTTTAAGCGTTTAAAGTGTTTAAAGCGAAGCAGAATGAATGATGTATTATTAAATGTAACTGCATTGCTTTATCTAACATGTATCAGCGCTGTGTGAGTAAAGTAACAGAATAAACTCAAGAGTAACAGAAGGAGCGGCTCTTATGAAAGATCATCTCAGTTACAGTTCAGTTTGTCTGCAGACTCCAAAACTTGTTATTGGATGTGTTAATATAAAGATCTGATGTGTAATAACGCTTACATCAGAAATAGCATTACTCGAGATATCAGTTGCTGCCCAAAGGCAGTTTTGAAATGGAAACAATATTTCTCTTTACTTTCAATTGAGAAAGTTGGTCAGTAAGTAATGTTTTTACTGCCAAATACGGTAAAGGAGATTAATGTTAAAATAATGCACATGTATTATCCATGTAATGAGTTTCTTAACCAGTTTAAAGTAGACTTCTCTCCACAATGTTATTTTAGTAAAATCGAATCTGAAACTCTCATACATTTATTTTGTAATTGTAAATATTCAGAAGACTTCTGGAAGCAGATATCTGTGGTAGTTTTTGAAATATTTGACTAAATAATTAAAATAGAAGAGTCTATGATCCTCTTCATGGACTGTAATACTGGATCTGATATAATTGATGACATTAATGTTAATTATTCTTCTTGGGAAGTTTCATATTCATAAAGATAAATTAATGTCTATCACTCCTGCATTACATTTTTTTATATCTTTTTATTACTCAAAATATTTTATGACTCATTGAACTCAATTTCTAGAAATAAGAAGTGTATTAAAACATATCTCATATTGAAAAAAGTAATTAGCAAAATGTAATGTTTAAGATCTGTTGTGAGTATTCCCAACTTCTGTTTGTTTTTTGTTTGATGTCAAATGTCATTGTATGTTTTGTTGGAAAATTGAATAGAAAAAAAAAAATTATGAGAGAACCGGAGCTATCGACTCTCCGAGTCAATTGAACCGATTGATTCACAACGAATGATTCAGAGACCCCAGTGAGTCAATGTATAGAAAAATAATGTAATTATAAATGTTTATTAATACTCATATGGCAGACCACAGCCATACAATAATGACACACAATTAGGGACAGGCCAGGATTAGACGGATCAACGATTAGAGGAGACACATTGTGTGAGGAGAACCAGTGGAGAACGGCAGGTGTCGGTGAGAGAACAGTGTTAGTTTATAGATATATATACTGTTTATACGCTAGCTAATGATATGAACACTGTGCTCAGATCACAACACTGTACTGATTATTATCATGTCTCAGGCAATAGCAAAGCTGGGAACGTGCTAGAATTATCGAAACCGATAATGCCATTTTCGGCGGCCGAAATTTCGGTGCACCCCTACCTTTTATATATCAAAAGCTCAAGGGAAAGTTGATTTCTCAGTTCATGACCCCTTTAAAGTGCTAGAGAGGACTCGTGCTCTGCTTGAACTGAGGCGCTACAGCGATCTGTCACGTCACATGTAGGAGCGACAAAACGGCATTTATTCTTTGAATTTCCTGATAAAATGGACAGAATTGGAAAGATGATGTTGATTCTCTTTAGAAGTAACAAAGCAGTTTATTTGCGATTATTGGATGAGAGGCACTACAGATCATGTTTAGTGTAGGGAAAAACCGCAGACCTGCAAACCTGGCTTGAGCTACGGGTGATTCATAGGGTCAAATAGAGACGCTTTTATGTTGCTATTTTTAACTGTTTGTGTTATTGACGTGTTATCTTGCCCTAAATTCAACACGAGACATTTTCTTCACACACAGTATGATTTGCAGTCGGACACGTTTGTTCCGCATCCTTTTGATTGACAGGACACCATCGGCCCTGATCATAACAATCAGCAGATGGCCAATAGTGAAAATATTCCGCTACCAATCATTGGCGATACATCGATAGTTGAGTTGAATAATAATTTGCATTCTGTAATTTTGGGGAAAAAAAACCTATCCCTCTGACTGACTCCATTACTTGTGCGATGAACTACTGAAATGATTTAGTGTGGATTTATTTTTCTTTCTGTTAATTATTCACATCTTCAACAGGACAAACACACAGAAAAACTCCTGCTGGTGTGACTGAGATCCACATGACACACTGTTATAAAGATGGAGTTTATTAAAGAGGAGAGTGAAGACCTGAAGATTGAAGAAACATTGAGAGTGAAACATGAAGAAACTGAGGAGCAAACAAAGAAAGAGGAGACTGAAGAACTGAAGATTGAAGAAACATTGAGAGTGAAACGAGAAGAAACTGAGGAACAAACAGGTTGGTTTCATTCTCAAATCTGAACTCAGTCATTTGATCATTATTCAAATCTCCAGCTCTACAGAAATGAAGGATATTTTTTGAAGAATTTCAATAATATTTTCCCTTTAATATTTTACTAAAAATCCCCTAAATACTGAATTGACCAGATTTCTGAAATGGAAACCGAGGACATTTCCTATTTGAGTGGTCAAAATCTCATTTGTCATTATCTTTTAATTAAAAAGCAGGGACGATATATTTTTGAATGTTTGTTGTTGTTGTATTATATATTATATTATTATTATTATTATTATTATTAACATTAATAATTATTATGATTTAGTTTGATGTTTGATGATTTTTGGTCTGGATTTAATACAATTCAACGCAACCGCAAAACCATAAACAATGAAAACAACTAATAGAAGCCTAACCATTGTAAATAACAAGCAGTTCAAAACAATATTATAACACGACTCAACAAAAATTACAAAAATAAAACAACATAAATATAAAAAAAAACAATTTAACAAATATTTTAACATTTTATAATTGTATTTAATATTTTAATTTTCACAAGTTTATACTATATAAATTACTTTTTTTACTTCAAATGTTTTGTTACGTTTGTGCTTGAAAATAACTCTTACTGTCCTTCATTGGGCTAATTAAGGCTCATTTTAAGCAGAAAGTGTGTGTATTCTCACATGTTTTTGTTGCAAGTGTAATTGTTTGGGTTTTTTATAGTTCAGATGTGTGGTTATCACTGTGTTGTGACTGCGGAACCTTTGGGGACAAAACAATCCCGCACCTGTTGAGGCTCTGTTATAAAGCAGATACAAACAGCATTACTGTAATTTAACATGAACAGTTAGTATGTTTCTACCTTGAAAGCGATAACAATGTTTCTTTTGATATTTGATGATAATGATGCTCTGCTCTCTGTTGCGTTCTTCATGAAGTAGCGGCGCACGCGTGCAAGTAGAGTCAGCGTAGCTCACAGCGCCATCTGCTGGAGAAAATAACCACTACACGATTGCTCCTATAACCAGCAGCTGCTATTGTTGGTTGGGTGTTTTTTTTGCAATATGTCTACGGGTTGTTTTGAACGAGCTGTAAAACGGGGACATTTCCGGGGACAGCTCAAGTAAGGGACAGAACACTAAAAATCAGGATTTCCCTGGAAAACAGGGATGTATAGTCACCATACTAAATACTTAGTAGATATACTTAATATTTACCTCTAAAATAAATTATGCACCATTTATCATCTGCAATATCAAGGTGTAAGCACTAGATGGCTGTATAGCCTTAAATATAAATAGTTGCTGCGGAGTGAGAACACAAGATAAAGTTCATTACTTGTATTGGGTTTTTCCTTTTGATATATTTGTAACCAGTCCTACTGACCCACTCCGAGCGAGATAAGAACTGGAGTATCCGGTGTGGGAGGCGGGCACTCACAAGGGCGCTAAAGACTAGCCGCTAGCACACCTCTTGAGGCAAGGGGGAGTGAGTTTTACACACACAACTCTTACTGGCCTACATCTGTTACATATATATAGATCAGTGGCGAGCGGTTTTAACCCAGGTGTGCTGAGTGACGTGTTATGTCAAAAATGCACCTGTACGTTGGATGGGTTTGAAATAAGCGCGTTCGCCATCACTCTAGTCAGTGTGTTAGCTGATCAGTTGCTTAATCTCACAGCTAAAAGTGTTCTAATATATTTGTCCATTTTTTGAAAGTGGTCTACATTTACCTGTTGATTCCTTCACAAGCACCTGTAAAAGCTGTTGAGTTGTTTGAGTTGAGTCTGGCATGACGTGCGGAAGAGCCGTTTGCAAAATATGCTGTATTTTTGTTATTCTGCTAAGTGGCACTAATGTCACATAAACTAAACGCTTCACCTTCAAACGGTACAGCACATCGGCTGAGGACACACATCTAAATCAGAGACACCATGACAGGTGTCAATTTAAATGTGTCTCAGAAGTGTCTAAAATATATAGTGTGTGTGTATATATATATATATAGTAGCCTATTATGAAGTAAAATATCACTAGAATAAATGTAAGTAGTAAAAATATAATTATTCTTTTAAATAAGTTGAAATAATGCAATTGATGACTTTAACAAACACACAGACTACGATTAACAGCCTCGGATAGTTACAGGTCAGCTTACAGGAGGTCAGTCTTTAACAGTTAACAGTTTTCATTCAAAATAAAATGCTATGAAAATAGTTTCAGTTCAGACTTTTTTTTTACTGGATTCAGTCTATTTAGTTTTGTATCAAACACAATGTGATTGAGATCAGAATCAGAAAGAGCTTTATTGTCAAGTGTGCTTGCACACACAAGGAATTTGTCTTGGTGCTGAAGCTTCCAGTGCACATATACAATACAAACATAACAAGAAGAACATAGTAATACAAATTCTAAGAATAAAAATATGAAAATAGTATAAAAAAATATTAGGTCACAGTTACGTTTAGTCAGAATAGACATTTACAGATTATGAACATATTTACAGTATTTGCTGTATCTGGCAGTAACAGCAAATTTTTCCTCTTGGGCGAGCGATTCGTTCACAGCTTACCCTGCTCATTAAATCCCTCATATGCCAGTGAACCAATGAGAACGCAGGACAGTGATGACGATACATAACAACAGAGCGGAGGCACCAAAGCTGCTGTGGGTCCGCATACCCAGAACTGCAGATTTGAAGAAAATTGCCGTTGTTTGGCAAATAAATAAATGATAGTTACATGCGTATTACTAACATTTATAATGTGAGCTTTATGGTACACCTCAAACAAGGGAATTTATAGTAATTTACTTTTATATAGTAATTTGCAGCTTATATATATTAGGGATGTACCGACACCATTTTTTTAAGGACAGAGTATGAGTACAGATTTTTTTTCTGGTGCTCGGCGATGCAGATACTTATACATTATACTTTTCTTTTTTTGTGATGCAGTTTTCAAGCACAACACAGTGAGACTAATGAATGTAGGACAGCTTCTTTATTGTTAGGGTTAGGCTTTCTATTGCACACGTAAATAACACTCTGTGGCTCTCGGTGCAATCTGGTTGCTGGTGTTTTCAGCGCTTATAAGTTAACGGTCTCTCATTGACATAATCATCCATTAGCTGTTCTGAGTGTTTTTTCTCCTCAAAGTAATGTTATACTCTCTGCCCCTCGGTTTTCACTGGTTACCCGGCAGCCTGAAGCAGAGGTGGAAAGAGTAACAAAATATTCTACTCAAGTAAAAGTACTATTACTTCAATGAAATTTTACTTAAGTAGAAGTAAAAGTACTTGTCTAAAAATGTACTCAAGTAAAAGTAAAAAGTAGCTCATTTAAAATGTACTCAGAGTAAAGAGTTATTTTTTTAACAGCGGGGTGGGGAATCTCCTGTGTAGGGTTGTGGTTGAATGAGATTTTCACAATATGAAAACATCAGTTTCACAGCATCATATTATTCAATTATGGTTATTATTATCACCAGTTAAAATGGCATTAAATTAATGAAAACTTTTTTTTTTTTTTTTTTGGTTGAACAAATGCTTTATTAGGCCTATAACAAACTTGAAACCATTTTTTGTATTTTTTATTAAAATTTCAATAAAACATGTCTAATGAACTAAATAAATTATTATGAATTAGATTAACAACTTTAAGAATAACAGAGTCCTAAGAAATTTTTCTTTTTATGATTTAATACAAATACATTACCAAAACGGTGGTAATCAAATACTTATCCTTTCATTTTTTGGGCAAAGCGCTGCAGTTTTACTAAATTAAACCATGGATTTAAAAATATATTCTTAAATAATGTTTAAATTATGTAATATTATTATTGTTGTTAGTTATTATTATTATTTTGACAAGTATTCTATAGGCCTACAATAGTAATATATTTCTGTCACAATTTCATCTAGTTAAACCGTTTATTTTGACGGATTTTAGTGAGGATCTATTTCAGGGAAGATCTGTTTCAGAGTGTATTTGATAATGGCTTTTAATCAAATAAAATGATGAAAATGTTCATTAGGGGGTCTCAGATCAGCTCTGGAAATGTTCATACTGTATGATCATGCCCAAATATGTTTTTTGAGACGTTAAACACCACGAGCATCGCGTAGGCTAGTAGACGAAAAGGCGCTGCTCATTCACAGAGACAGAACAAGCAGATCATATTCATATTGCAGTGTTTTGAGCTTTAATATTCACAGACCATGTCGCTATTTGATTTATTGTACAGCTCTACTGTCGATGTATTCATTCATCCATCAGTTTGCGTGTTTTACGTGACATCTGCGTTATACTGTAATTCCGGGATTCCCTCTGCATCACAGAAAACATTCGGCCTTAAGATATAAACGTACCTTTATCCGCACAGAGGGATGGTGTTCCTGAACATGTTCTATGTGTTTACTCCTGTGCATCAACATTTTTTTTGCTAATTTGATATCCTCCAGGACAGGCCCGTCGCAAGGGGGGTGCGAGGCCCTGTGCGAACGTGATGTGCGAGGCCCGGGGGTATAGCCTATTAACTGGGGCTCTGTTGCTATAGTGACGAACAATTTGTTGTTTATGTGGATATTTAAGAAAAAAAATCGTATATTCAGTTTAACAGCAGGTTCAAGAAGTTAAACGGTGTAACTGAACTGGGCAGTGCACTGCGCACATTTTTACGCTAAAAATATGTTCTAAATTATGAATGGGTCAAATGCGTTTGCAAAACGCCCTGAATGCACTTGAATTAGTTTGGACTGCTCTCTCACTGAATCATCAGAAGCCATTTCTCAGTCGGTAAAATTATAAACTGACAGTATTGAGAGGACCAGCGCTGTTTTTCAGTATTTCCTCTGTGAAAACGAACAAAATGGATGTCTGACAATTTCGTTGCTTTTTGCAGTTTTCAGATTTAAAAAACGTTTAAAACGTCTCGAGATAGAGACTTTACTCATTCTGCGGTGCCATTGCTCTCACTGATGCTCCGACAGGCTAGTAATAGCCGGTTATGCTTATTTAACTTTAATAGTGTTAAATAAAAAACCTTTTGTGCATACCGTCAGATGAAATGCAAGCGTCCATGCAATGCACATGCTTGAATGAGCGCACATTTCTAGCGTATTTACTTGAACTTCGTAGGTAATATCTATGGTTTGACCCATGTCAGAGGCGGCCAAAAATCTGAAATTTGAATGGACTGGGAATAAATCTCTATGAACTTGACGTGCGATGCCCGCTGACTGACATGTATGCGCATAAATCACCGTCACACGCAGAGAAATGGGCTATTGGAAGTTACTGCATAATACATTTTTAACAATCAGAATAATAAAGCATCACCATACACACTTTTAGCTATGTTTTTTAAAACTATTATAGTATTTTGAAGGACAAAAACATGAACTTTAACTATTGGCTTTACATCATCAAGTCAGCTGTCGTCTTTACTTTTGCGCGAGACCCTGTGCGGTCGCACGCTTGGCACAGCCCTTGCGACAGTACTGCTCCAGGACAACACCCGGCAATTTTTTGTCTATATCCAAAGCTTTACCATACTATCCAGGGGTTCACGATGGCGTTTCGCTTTCAGCTGGGTCTGACGTCTGTCTTGTCCGTCCGTCTCCATCTTTTTGTGATTTTTGCGTTCGTTCTCCCGCCCTTCAATTCAATGCAGTCGTTTCCGGATCGCGTTTCCCCCCCTTTGTATTATTTATTTTTACTCGGTAACGGATGTGGTTTAAAATGTAGCGAAGTACAATACTTCAAACAAAACATACTTAAGTAAAAGTAAAATTACAGATTTTTAAAACTACTTAAAAAAAGTAGAAGTACGCAGAAAAACTACTCAATTACAGTAACGCGAGTAAATGTAATTCGTTACTTTCCACCTCTGGCCTGAAGCCACTCGTCAACTGACGCAGGTGGAGCGAAACCCTACCTTTTAGGATGTCTAGTTCAGGCACGGCATCACTATGCCACATCGGAGCAACGTTTCCGTCGCATGTTACACCTCAGTCACAGCCCCCTCAAAGACCTCATGTTACTGCTACAGTTTTCCGGCCACCTCATCGACAGTTGCCAGGAGGACCCCATCAGCGTCCCAGCGCAACCACTAAAAAGCGCACACATAAAGCCTGAGATACTCAGGCCGGTGGGCGATCGTTTTACTATAGAACTATAGAGCTGGAGTACTGGAGGACCAACACATCAGACCCCTGGGTTTTGACGACTCTGAGCAGGGGATATACTCTACAGTTTCAATGCCGGCCTCCCAGGTTTTCAAGAATTGTTCCTATGGTCGTAAGTTCACGCAATGGTTCTCTGTCAGGAAATGTGTTCACTGTTACAGAAGGGAAACATAGACAATTGCTGCGTCCCAATTCGCATACTATCCGTACTAAATAGTATTCGAAAAAAGAATTAGTATGTCCCAAATCTTAGTATGTTGAAAAAAGTATTCCAAAGATTCCCGGATGGTCTACTATTTCCGGTCAGAATCCGAAGTGCAGATCGATGCGCACTCTAGCGGCTGATATTGCCCACAACCCATTGCGAGATGGACGAGGATTCGATTAGAACTACAAACGCGGATAAAAAGTGTTTAAAAAACTACAAACATGAAGGTTACGCGAGTCTGACGGTTAAGTGGAGAGGATTAGATAAAGTGGTTTGAGTGAGCAATTATCAGTATTTAACTTGACGAAAAGATATTTATTCAATATTATCCACATTATATTTCTCCTTCAGCAGCATTGAGAACTTTTGTAATGATACGTTTGGCCATTAACTTTGCAAACACATGAGAGGAGTCTAAAGACCCACGAAAGGCAGATCAACGAGCGACTACATTTCTCTCCGATACGGTAGGAAATTAAATTGAAAGTGGGGGATTTGAACTGTGACGATGATTGACAGTTTAAGCGGTGACGGGACGCACGTAACAGAGTCCGTTAAAGATGACGAAGTAGTATGTCCCAAAGCTTGCATACTCTTCTGCTACACACTCAAAAGTATGTACTTTTTCTTCACAAAAAGAGTACATACTTTTAGGACGTAGTATAAGTAGGCGAATTGGGACGCAGCCAGAGTTCATACCCTCATTCAGGGAGACGGGTTCTATTCAATGTATCTTCTTGCTCCCAAGAAGGACGTTGGTTTCCGACCTGTCGACCTGAAAGATGCATACTTTCACGTCACGATTGTTGTTCATCACAGAAAGCTTCTGTTTCAATTTCCTGAATCAATCCTACCAGTTCAAAGTGCTACCAACTGGCTTCCTTGTGCCCCCACGAGACTGCTTTTGAGACGTGCAGAAGTTGTGCTTTTCCATGAACATGAAAAAGAGCTGTCTGATTCCAACACAGACCACTACGTTCATATGAATGACCCTGAATTCCCAACTAATGTCTGCCTCCCTGTCTAAGGAATGTGACAAACATTTTGCAACTTTTGACTCACTTTAACCCGGGTGTGTCTTTGCCGTATGAGGTGGTCCTACAACTAATAGGAATGTTAATGGCAGCTACAGTGGTGATTCCCCTGGGTTTACTCCACCTCAGGCCACTCCAGTTATGGAACAACGGTTTGTGGCTAGATCCCACCAGACATTGGCATTGACTGATTGTAGTTTGTCACCGTTGCATACGTGCGTTGAGGCGGTGGAGACAGGTAGTTTCTGAAGGGAGGTGTGCTCTGCTGTTCCCTCTTGTCGGGAGTTGGTCACGACAGACGCTTCCCACAGGATGGGGGGCAACATTGAGTCTGAGGGGTATTTGGACACTGACCCAGGCCACAGAACATATCAACCGGCTGGAACTGCGTGCAGTGTTCTCTCTAAAGTATTTCATGCTGGTCCTGACAGGCCTCCATGTTCTCCATGTGGATATTTTTGCTTCAGAGATGACCACGCACTGTAGCTTATGGTTCGCAAAGAAGGAAGTGTCCAGTCCCTTGGGCCAGGATCTTACGAATGGCCGAAATGCCTATATATGCGTTTCCACCTATCCCTCTGTTATGGGAGACATTACACAGGATTTCTGCAACGTGACAATCTGAGCATCTTCAGCTTTTTTCAACGTATACTGGACGAGCGTACATTTCTGCATATCATGTTCCAGTTGGTGGATCTTCTCTTGGATCTCAGTCTTGTCTGCAGTTTTCTGAAGGGTGCACGCTGTCTGAACTTGCTCTGAATCCTCACTGTCCTGCGAACTGTGCTTGCATTGGTTGCTGGATGTCTTGAAGTGTTATGCGAACTCTACTGCTCAATTTAGACCGTATACTGTTCAATTTTACATCAGGTGGGTGGCATTCCTCATGACTGTGTTAGTATGTGTCATGCAGTAGTGATTACACTGCCTCTGGTGGTCAGTAGGAATGAAAACAAATGTTAGTTACGCATGTAACTGTGGTTCTGTGAATTCTGGATGACCGCCTTAATCACTCGGAATGTGCGAGAAAGGTGTTTTCGAGGCAGATTGTTGAGCTACTGTGGCTTATAACCCCCCAGGGCTCAGCATACGTATCCACGTGTCTTGTCTATATTTTCTCGACCTAGCTGGCTGGCCCTGCGATAATTCAATAGTGTTTACACTGTGGTTCTTTGAGTTCTAGGTGAATGCCAGAGGCAGTTACATGCGTAACTAGCATTCGTCTGGAAGCGGACCGAGACCCATCTTGTTTGGTGCGCACCAAGGTTCGGATGGCAGCGTTCAGAAATGTTTCACACATCTTTGAAATCTTTGATCCAATATGCCACAGCAGAATTTATATTCACATTGTACAGATGTGATAGAAGCAAGTGAACCTGCATTCTATTAAAAGCTGAGGTGAAATCAATAAAAAGTTCCTTTACGTAAGAGTCCTGAATATGCTTTATAATAAAATCAATTAAAGTAATTGTGGCATACTCTGTACCCCTGTATGGTCTATATATAAACTGCAATGCATTTAAAATAATACTCACTGAAGACAGAACATGATTACTTACAATTCTTCCCATACATTTTGCCAGGATAGAAGTCAATGCAACTGGTCTAAAATTGTCAGGTAGTGTTTCCCTGATGTTTTAGGCATAGGTATATTTTCCACGTACTGTGCGCTTAATAAGTAATCTCTGACTTTTGTGAATGCAACCAGGAATCCCTCCAAGAACTGAGTTTGGCACCCCTGGCGTATATGATCCAGTATACATGTTATTAGTTTTAATGTTTTGTGTGTCTAAATGTCTGTTGCTTTATGGCACTAAACTGGGATTAACTTTTATGTTTTTTTGCTTTAGACCTGATGGCGTTGAAAGAGAGTCAAGATCTGAATAAAATGGAAGAGAAAGATCAGGACAGGAAACATAATTTTATAATTGATGAAAAATATTTTAGTTCCTCACAGACTAAAAAAACAACCTCACGTAAAAGGGCTCAAAAGACTATCGGTAATTTCACCTGCCATCTGTGTGGACTAAGTTTCAAAGAGCATGGAAACCTTGAAGTCCACATGAGAGTTCACACTAGAAGGAAGCTTTACCCCTGCCAACAGTGTGGAGTAACTTTCAATCAACAAGGAGCCCTTAAAATCCACATGAGAATTCACACTGGAGAGAAGCCTTACACCTGCCAACAGTGTGGAAAGAGTTTCAGGCAAAAGGGAAACCTTAAAAGGCACATGAGAATTCACTTAGGAAAAAGCCCTTTCACCTGCCAACAGTGTAGAATGAGTTTCACTCAGAAAGGAACCTTTAAAGTCCACATGAACATTCATCATAGAAATGACCCTTACACCTGCCCTCACTGTGGAGACGGTTTCAGTCAAGATAGAAAACTTAAAGTTCATATGAAAATTCACACTGGAGAGAAGCCTTACACCTGCCAACAGTGTGGAAAGACTTTCAGGCAAAAGGGAAACCTTAAAAGGCACATGAGAATTCACTTTGGAGAGAGCCCTTTCACAAGCCAACAGTGTGGAACAACTTTCACTCAGAAAGGAACCCTTAAAGTCCACATGAACATTCACAATAGAAATGACCCTTACACCTGCCCTCACTGTGGAGACGGTTTCAGTCAAGATGGAAACCTTAAAGTCCACATGAGAATTCATTCTGGGGAGAAGTAGAATAAAGGAAACATTTGTACTTTCCAAAAGTATTTATATGTCAAACTGATTTAGAAGCTGTACATACGCCCATTAGTGTTTATGCAAACACAAGTGTGTCAGACTGACTTTGCGTACTAATAAGCTCATGAGATCATGTTAGATGCCTAACTTGTAACAGGAAGATCTGTAAGTGATATGAAACATGTTTATGTGTGATAGTTTAGACTTTAGATTAGGGGATGCAGAAAGCATTGTATAATGATTTATTCATGTGTTACACATCATGTATAACAGGTGTTGAACACTTTAGTTTGTGCTGCAATGTAAGAGCTGACTGGTGAGGGTACACATCTGTCTTTTCTGACACATGGATTCTTTAACCTCTGTGCAACTGATGTGATCTTCAGTGGAAGGTAAAAACTGTTCACATTATCACTAGATTCCACACTGAACCCAAGTCTGTGCTGATGAGTGAAAGGATTTACATTAAAGGTCTCATAGAATGCATTGATACAATATTTTAAATTGTTTTCTGATGTCTACATAGAAGGGATGTGACTTTGATAAGGGCAAATACTCCAGATACAGTTTTACATGTCCATTTACAACCCTAGAAATTGTCCCTAGAATGAAATGAGGTGTTATTGCCTTATTTGGAAGGGAATAATAATTCATGAATAATAATGTTGAGCTCTGCTCTGATTGGCTCATTTCAGTAGCTCACACAAGTGCAGTTATTCAGCAAACTCAACCACAAACAGCACAAGCGGCTTGTGACTCGTGACAGAACATAGACCAGCTTACATGGTTGTCAGATGCACATGTTTAAGTAAAACACTGGATAGAATACGTGTTCTTTTAACAGAAAAGTTCTGATTGGGGGATTAAAAATGACTGAAATATGGCAATCGCAAGCATGAATGCTCAAACGCTCCTCTTTTTTTCCCCTGACAAAACCTAAGAGTGCTTTTTGTTCTCGTCTTTTTTCGTCAATGATATTGCATGTTTATATAGTCACAGTTATCGTTTAAGGACGTTTGTGTCATCTCGTCTTGTCTTAGTCATGGAAAAAAAGGTTGTCAATGAAAGTTTTTCGTCATATTTTCGTTTACGAAATTGACACTAGTCAGAGCAAATGAACAACTTTGAATAAAATTTGTGCTGTATCCTGTTATAGATAAACATCAGCCATGCCTGTTGACAGTTCTGTTCTGTGGGAAGGCTATGAAAAGTGCTCACATCCCCTGCACAGCCTGGAACATAACATTTATATCCATGATCTGCCATTTTCCTAATCTTCACAATACCTGCAGAACTTCTGTTGATTCGGGGCAGGTCTGTGTTAAAACTGCCTGGCCTTGAACATGGGCTGGTTATATGCAAATTTGAGGAGGCGTAGATATTAATGATCCCAACTGTTACGTCACAGTCTGTGTTATGTTGGGATTCGTTTTTCAGTGGTCTTTTTCAAGCACAAGATTTACAAATGAAGGAGGAAACAATGGTGTGTGAGGCTCATGGTATGTTAGTTCCATGTACAGAGCTCTTATAATTCAACTATGCCAAGATAAATACAGTTTTCCATTCTAGGGCACCTTTAACCAACTGTAATCCCCTGACTACAAGTCATTTGTAAATGTTTATCGACTTGAAAACAAATAAATTACTCTTCTTTAAAACACTTGCATGCAGTTGTGTAATGTAGTGAAGTAATAATACTTTATGACTATTTTTGGGGAGAATCTGTACTTGTGTTTTTATATTTCTGTCAACTTTTACTCTGATACATTTCCCCAAGCATATCCGTTACTTAAAACAAAAAACAAAAAAATTGAAACAGACTGCAAAAAAGAATGTGCAAACAACTGCACGCACAATAGCGGTTGTTTTTATTTTCCGGGTTGCGTCCGTTGCTATAGCGGCTGACACGCGGCTCAACACACACACAACACACAGACACAATACACAAATGGGCCATTTTCACTGTTGCACAGCGGTTTCCTGTCTGCCTGAGTGAATTGGGTCTATAGCCCCATATAGCTCTATTTTCTATCTTTCCTGCTGTTTATTTTGTTTAATATGATTTAATCATCACAATATATCTGATATGATCTAAGTTTGTCTGTCACATTGATCTGACATCGCTAGCTTTCATCTAAATCACTTTCACTAGCCTGTTAACCTGCCATCCATGCTAATGGCCTTTTTTTCTGGCATGCAATCGCGTTGAGTCCATCAAACAAATGTGGTGAGTTGGATCAGTCAACAAACACGGTGAGTCATGTCATCTTCCCCTGTTATTGTCACTGCCATATGTATAGCATAGCCAACTCTAAGCCCATGCAGTAGGGCAAATGGGTGACTGAGATGGCATAGTCACGGGACAAAACACTGTTCTGTTCAAAACATGGTTGAACATCATGGTTCTCCCAGCTCAGTGACGCACCCACTGAGAATCCTGTTAAAAGTGCCCTAGTGGCTGGCGATTCTATTACACGTAACGTAAAAATAGAGACACCAGCCGCCATAGTCAGATCTTTGCCAGCAGCCGAACGCTTAGACAAAGCAAATTTAAAAGTGCTGGCTAATGCTAATCAGAAATTATTATTCACATCGGCACTAATAATGTTCGGAGATCACTAAAATAAACATTTAAAGAAGTGTGTAAATGAGCAAGTATGATGTCAGAAACTATAATTTGCTTTGGCCTGCTTCCTGTTCACCGGAGTGATGAAATACTTATCAGACTCTCCTCACTCAATGGCTGGTTGTTGAAATGGTGTCCGCAGAATAACAGGGTTCATAGACAATTGGAAAAGTTTTTGGGGCAGACCTGACCGGTTAAAAAGAGATGGTATTCATCCCGCCTGGGATGGTGCAGCTCTTCTATCTAGTAATCTGGCACATAGTCTTAGAGTTGAACCTTGACTAACTGGGGTCCAGGTCAAGCTAACTGGAGACCAGGTCAGGAAGCAGACGGACTGCCTTAACCGACCGTCTGCTAGCTGTCTCACAGAAGTCAGATAAATCCCAACACATAGAGCCTCTTTCTCCTAGATATCATCACATAGAGACTGTAGCTAAGTTTCCATCCACTTTTTCCACTGTTTTGTTTTCAACAAAGTGAATATGCCTTAAAAAAGTGCACACTTTGCTGTCTCCAGCCTGTTTCCGACCAATTGGCCTTTTACCGATAAAATGGTGTGTGTCATGACACCATCCCTAAAAAAATGCATTGTCGCATAAATTTTGCGTTAATCGCAAATTATAATGTATCTTCATGCCCCAAATATTTGTAAAATGCAGAGTAATGAGAACGTTGCAATTCGGCTGTTTACTGCTTACTATTTTCATGAATAATAGGCCTATTGTTAAATTAGGAAATATTAATGGTGTAAATATTAATCCCTCCATGCAAAGTTCACAGGTCCGTACTCTGTGAAAGAGAAACTTAGTGAAACAAACTATGTTAAAGAGATTTGTTTGTGACTCTAAGCCTGATTCCCAGTGTAACCTTGTAACTAAACCCTTGCCGGTTGCTGTAGCAGTGCAAGTTGCCGATCAAGATGGTAAAAGACTACAAAACTCTGCTGTAATGGAAGATATACCTTTCTCTCATCTAGAACCTGGGCAGATTATGCATTTAATGCATCATTATTCACCCGTGCCAGGGAGAACCACGGTTCTTGAGCATGACATCAATGTAGGTTCAGATCAAACAGTTCTCCTACAGAATTAACCCAACAAAGAGTAAGATAATGAAAGCCGAAGTCAAGTACATGTTACAGCACGGTCTGGCTCATAGTCGGAGCCCGTGGAGCTCACTGTGTTTACTAGTTCCAGAGGCAGATGGTCACAAGGTAAACGCAGTGACTATTAATTGAAGAATTGTGGGACAGCTTGTCTGACAGAACTGCATTATGATGTAACTGACTTTATGATGAAGCCCATGGGTTTGTACACAGGGCAGGACATTTGTCCTGTATGCAAAATTGTAGTATCCATAAAAAAGATTGGTACAGTAAAATGTTCGGTCATATAGCAACAATCTTTAACGTTAGCAGTCAAGACAGTCGTGGTTTGACGTGGCAGAGAACGCATGTATTCAGATCATTCAAACCAATAAAAGTTATTTGTTCTGGTTTCTAGAGTTCAATAACATCAAATCAGGACAGATGCAGCTTAACGCTAAAGGCCCTTTCACACCGGATGCATAGCAATAAAGCAAATATTTTGACAGTGGCACTGCATCTGACAAGACAAACCACAACCTTCAGGGAAGCAATAGATCCAGAGCAGCGTCTGGCAGTCTGCTTAAGGTGAGCTGTCCTCTTAAAATCAACTCAATGATTGTCATGTTCAAGTAGGGCTGTAACGATACACTCCTGTCACGATTCGTTATAAATCGCGATACAAAACTCTCGATACGATATGTATCCTTATATTTGAAGCCAAAATAAAGAAGAGGGATTTTTACTTTATTATTATTATTATTATAATATTATTATTATTATCAGGACCCACAAATATTCCCCCATTGCATTATAATACATTATATTCAACATTAAATATAGTCGTTTAATGTAATAATGTCACTGAAACTCCGTAAACTTTATTTTTTTACTCACGCTTTTAATGCCAGCAGCATCTCTCCCAGTGCTCCCTATGTTCCGCCTCTCCTGCTATTAATGCACTATACATATAAGAATAAACCATCTAAAATGCTTTGAATAATCATACTATTCAAACTAAATGTGATCTGATGATTTAAATGATGTTTGCGCTTTCACTAAGGAGGCTATGCACGTCGTGGTAAATCTGTTCATCATAAACCATCATACGTGTCTCTTCAGAAGACTTGGATTTGGATTAGACACTCGATTCGTTTTTTTTATGATGCCTTTATGACATTTATTGGATCTTTCAAGTTTGAGAGGAATGACTTTAAATGGAGGGACAGAAATCCCTCCGGTTTCATAAAGAATATCTTCATTTGTGTTTGGAAGTTAAACGAAAAACGACATGATGGTGAGTACATGATGACAGAGTTTACATTTGTGGTAGCCTACTTTGTAAATTTGTGTTTGGGTGAATTATACCTTATAAATAGGCCGACTACAGCAAGCTGAGCCTAGGATAAAACAACTCTATGTCAGGGTTGGTGAAGGGAAAGGAGCGAGGACTCAATGATGCAGGTGAAAATGGGCTTTTAATGATAACAAAAAAACAAAAACAAAACAAGACAAAACAAAACTACCCCGAGGGGGAAAAACAGACTTGACTTGACTTTACTTGGCTTGGCATGACTTGACAGGAGCAGGGAAACAAGAGGTACATTCGACGACGATTCAGCACTAGACTGCAAACACAAGGAGATTAAATAGGGAACAAACAAAAGAGGGTAACGAGGGAAGACAGGTGGGGCAAATGAACCAATAATCAGGAAACAAGGTGGGCGGGGTTAGACAATGGACACGAGCACATGGCACAAAGAAACACTTAACAAGACATGTGCTCACACCAAACATGACATGAACATGCAGCTAATGAGAACTCACCAGCTGCATGTTCACACAAAACATGACAACATGACGTAGCACGTAGCCAGTGAAAAACACCAACCACGTGCTACACAACATAAGACAAAACATGAAAGCACACGGCCGATGTAAACATGAACCGTGTGCTACACAGAACACAACACAGACAGAAGAGCACACGCTCACATGACAAAACAAACACACGGAGCATGAATGTCCGAATCCCAACACAAAACTGAAACCCAAACTAGACCGAAGTGCTGGGATCCGAACACCACGCCCGCACACAAAACACAAGGACAGAAGAGCACGCAGCTTGAGCATGCTCAAAGCTGCGCGCTCACACAAGACTAGACAAACAATACAGGAGTGTCAGGGCTCTGTCACAAAACCATGAATAAACTAGACAGAAGTGACAGAACCCTGACACTACCCCCCATCAAAAGGGACGCCACCTGGCGTCCCTAACGAGGGACACCAAAAACAAGACAGGAACAAGATAACACGACAGATACACAGACGAAACAAGACAGGAAAATCAAAACACAGAGACAAAGAGGGGAGGGAGGGAGGGGAGCCAAGTCAGAGCCAGCAGGACAGTCCAGAAAGTCTTCAGCATAGACCAGGGAGGGACGGGAGGGTTGAGCCAGGGAGGCTCAGGCGAGTCTGGAGTCCCGGCAGAAGGCGAGGGCGGAGCAGGAGGGACGCACCAGGGTGACTCCAGCCAGTCAGGGCCCCCGGCAGATGACCAGGGCGGTGCCGGAGGGACAGTCCAGGCGGGCTCCAGCGCATCTGGAGTCCTGGCAGAGGACCAGGGCAGGACCGGAGGGACAGAGCAGGGTGGCTCCGGCAGATCTGAAGTCCTGGCAGAGGACCAGGGTGGGACCGGAGGGATGGACCAGGCGGCCACCAGTGATTCAGGAGTCCTGGCTGAAGGCCAGGGTGGTGCTGGAGGGATGGACCAGGCAGGCTCCGGCAGGTCAGGAGTCCTGGCTGAAGGCCAGGGTGGTGCCAGATGGACGGGCCAGGCGGGCTCTGGCGTGTCTGGATGGCTGACTGGGGCTGGCTGGGCAGGAGGCTTGAGCGGGACCAGCAGAGCAGAAAGCTTGAGTGGGACTAGCAGAGCATGAGACTTGAGTGAGGTCGGCAGGACAGGCAGATCAGACTCTGACAGGACTGGTCTCAGGGTGAAAAATGGGAACAAAATGGTGATGGTCCGAATGGGAGTTTGGCTGCCAGTGTAGTGGGCATGGGTCTGGCCAGCCTTCAGGTAGGGAACAAGGGTCATGGTGGAACAGTTCCGAGGCTTAAGAGTGGGCTCAGGAATGGCCTCTGGGCAGACAGCGGGCTCTGGGAGAGTCTCCGGGCAGGCAGTGGGCTCTGGGACAGTCTCTGGGCAGGCAGCGGGCTCTGGGACAGT